>NW_019154096.1:14297518-14389365 GCF_002288905.1 Enhydra lutris kenyoni
TATATATATATATATTAGATAAACTAGTTAAAAAACGTTAAAAAGGATAAGGGTAAAAGTTAAAAAAAATTTAGCAGAAGAAGAAAAAAAAATTGAAAAAAAAATTAAATTAACTGCAAGACTAAAGAATCCTGGGGAGAAAGCCTTGAGTTCCGTGCTTTGCTTTCTCCTCCTCTGGAATTCCGCTGCTCTCCTTGGTATTGAACCTGCACTCCTTGGTAGGTGAACTTGGTCCTGGCTGGATTTCTTGTTGAAATTCTGGGGGAGGGACCTGTTGTAGTGATTCTCAAGTGTCTTTGCCCCAGGCGGAATTGCACCGCCCTTACCAGGGGACGGGCTGAGTAATCCGCTCCAGTTTGCTTTCGGGAGCTTTTGTTCCCTGAGCGCTTTCCGTAGAGTTCCAGAGGACGGGAATGAAAATGGCGGCCTCCCAGTCTCCGGCCCAGAGGAGCCGAGAGCTCGGGGCCCCACTCCTCAGTGCGCCCTCAGAGAATAGCGCCCAATTACTCCCGTCTCCCTGGCCTCCGGCCACGCTCCCAGCTCACTGAGCCTGTGACCCGTTCAAGGTAACCCCGAGCTGAGAGCTCACTCCTCAGCTCTGTCTCTTCGCCAGCTTCCCCGTTCTAATATCTGCAAGCTCTGCAACACTCAGACACCCCCGATCCTTCTGTGACCCTGCGGGACCTGAGGCCACGCTGTCCCCGTGTGGGCTTCACCCAGTTTAGCCTCTGGAGCGA
This sequence comes from Enhydra lutris kenyoni, assembly GCF_002288905.1. Classification (NCBI taxonomy): domain Eukaryota; kingdom Metazoa; phylum Chordata; class Mammalia; order Carnivora; family Mustelidae; genus Enhydra; species Enhydra lutris. Next base: position 14,298,256 of record NW_019154096.1, read on the forward strand.
TGTCCCTCAGCGGAACAGACTTTTAAAAGTCCTGATTTTGTGCTCCGTTGCTCCGCTGCTTGCCAGGAGCCGGCCCCTCCCCCGCGGTCTGTCTTCCCATCGCTTTGGATTCACTTCTCCACCAGTCCTACCTTTCAGAGAGTGGTTGATTTTCTGTCTCTAGAATTGCTGTTCTTCTTCTCTTCGATCTCCCGTTGGATTTGTAGGTGTTTGCAATCTTTAGATAAGCTATCTAGCTGATCTCCTGAAACCTGATGTAGTCTCAGCCTGCTACTTCTCCGCCATCTTGACTCCCTCCCATATAGAAGGTTTTAATAGATACTTGCTTCACCCTTGATATTGAAGAAATGTAATCTCTAGTAGACTAAAAAATGGGTTTTATAACTTCCAAATTACTAGAGAAAAGAGATATCAAAGAAAATAGTCCATATAGTGAAAGATAGAACCAAAGGAACAGTAACGTAGAATAAAATATATAAAACATAAAAGGAGCTCTATAGGTAAGAAGAAACATAAATGTAAATTAAATATTTCTAATAAAAGGCAAAATTTCTCAAATTGAGTGAAAACTCAGAAGATACACATAAAATACTGATATACTAAAAAATATTTAAAGCAAAAAATAAGAGGCTGCCTGGCTGGCTCAGTCAGTAGAACACAAGACTCATGATCTTGGAATCGTGATTTCAAGCCCCATGTTGTGTGTGGAGCCCACTTAAAAAAAAAAAAAAAAACGCACGCGTGCACACACACATACATGCTAAAGCGAAAAAGCAAAAGCAAAAACTAAAATGCAGGAATGAACAAAGATTCTATATATATGCAAATTGAAATAAAGTAGAATACAAATTTTTTCAAAGTATTACATTTATTAAGATGGTCATTCTTAATTTAAAAATGATATAGTGTTCGATGAAGGTACAACTATTATATATACAGTTGAGTCTTGAGCAATGTGGGGGTTGGGGCATGGACCTCCTGTGCAGTTGAAAATCCACATAGTAATTTTTTTTAAAGATTATTTAAGAGAGAGAGAGAGATTGTGTGTACACATGAGTTGGGGGAATGGCAGAGGGAGAAGGAGAGAATCTCAAGGTGACTTTGCATTGAGCATGGAGCCAGAGGCAGGCTCGGTCTCACAAACCTAAGATCATGACCTGAGCTGAAATCAGGAGTCAGATGCTTAACCGATGGAACCACGCAGTTGCCCCTCCACATGGTAATTTTTAACTCCCAAAAAACTTAATAGTCTACTATTGACCAGAAGCCTAACGGATCACATAAACAGTTAATACATATTTTATATGTAATATGTGTTATATAATGTATTCTTACAATAAGTTAGCTAGCAGAAAGTAATTGTTATTAAGAAAATCATAAGGTAGGGGTACCTGGGTGGAAGTCGGTTAAGCCTAGACACTTGATTTTAGCTCAGGTCATGATCTCAGGGTTGTGACATCAAACCCTGTATTGGGCTCCACACCAGGTGTGGAGCCTGCATGGGATTTTCTTTTTCCCTCCTCTCTAGCTCCCCCCACTCCCACTGATTGCTCATGCTCTCTCTTTAAAAAAGAAAATCATAAAATAGAGAAAATACATTTAAAGTATTATACTGGGGCACCTGGGTGGCCCAGTTGTTTAAGCATCTGCCTTCCACTCAGGTCATGATCCCAGAATCCCAGGATCAAGCCCCACATCAGGCTTCCCACTCTGTGGTGAATCTGCTTCTCCCTCTGTCCGTCCCCCCACTCATGTTCTCACTCTCTCTCTCAAATAAATAAATAAAATCTTTTAAAAAATAAAATACGGTACTGTATTGATAATGTAAGTTTATGTTGTCTGTTTAAAAGATGAATTGTCTATCAGTACCTACATAAATTTTGTCTTAATGTGATATAAAACTCTGTAGACATTATACTTATTTCTAACACTAAACACCAAAAATCAAAGGATAATGTGAAAAATAAATTATTATTTAAGGTATAATGATTCATGCATTGATAATGAAGAAGCAGTAATATGATTACTTTGTTGTAGCACAATATAATCAATACAGTTGCTTCATAGCAACCTAACCTATACAATGATGAATTGTTACAAAATTTTTATGGCATACACTATTACAGTTATTTTCATAATATAGATTTGGGAACATTGTTACATTAAAAAAACTCTTCCTGTGATGATAGGCTAATACTCAGTTTCTCCCAATTATGAGAGAGAGGGGCATACTGTATGGTAATGTAATTCTTTAAAGTTATAACAGTAGGAAAGATAACACATTATTAATTTTATATTAAATATCACTCACCTTATGCCCATGTAAGGACAGGCTATCTACTTCTGTACAAGTCTTGTACACAGTGTTCTACATGATACTTAGGCAATGATGAAGATGATGACACAGAATATCTCATACACTTCTTGTAGTACAGTTATTAGATTTTCGCACAAGGATACTTATATACAAGGTAAAGATTTTTAACTATTTAGTGGGATGATGATTCAATATTCATTAAGTGGCAGGAGATCATCATAAAGGTCTTCATCTTTGTCTTCATGCTGAATAGGCTAAGGAAGAGGAGGGTTTGGTTTTGCTGTCTCAGGAGTGGCAGATGTGTAGGAGGGAAGCAGGAGAGGCAGGCACACCTGGTGTAACTTCATGGAAATACATTATGGTTTCTGTCTGACTTTTTGCTTTTCCATTTTTCTGAAAATGTTTTTGTATGGTACCAATCCTTCTACTGTTCACTTTTGTTTCAGTGCCCATAGAAGGGTCCCTTGTCAAAAAAGAAGTCAAAAGTCTTGAATAATCAGAACCCTTCTGGCAGATTGTCTAACATCAATTTCTTTTCTGGTGCTGCTTTTTAAGAAAAAAATTATTTAAATTTAATTTAGTTAACATATACTGTATTATTAGTTTCAGCGGTAGAATTTGGTGATTCACCAGTTGCATTAACACACAGTGCTTATTGCATCAAGTGCTCTCCCTAATGCGCATCACCCTATTACCCCATCTGCCCACCTGTCTCCCTTCCAGCAACCCTGTTTGTATCCTATAGTTGAGTCTCTTATGGTTTGCGTCCCCCTATGTTTTCGTCTTCTTTAGTTTTTCCTTCTCTTCCCTTATGTTCATCTATTTTGTTTCTTAAATTCTACATATGAGTGAAATCATATGGTATTTGTCTTTCTCTGACTGACTTATTTTGCTTAACCTGATATCCTCTAGTTCTGCCCATGTCATTGCAAATGGCAAGATTTCAGTCTTCTTGATGGCTGAGTAATATTCCATTATATATATATATAATGGAATATATATATATTATATGTATTATATATATATTATATATGTATTATATTATATGTTATATTGTGCTACCACAAAGTAATGTATATATATACACACACACACATACATACATACATACACACACACACCACATCTTTATCCATTCAACTGTTGGTGGACATCTGGGCTCTTTCCGTAGTTTGGCTATTGTGAACATTGCTGCTATAAACACTGGGGTGCATGTGCCCCTTTGAATCACTATGTTTGCATCCTTTGGATACAAACCTAGTAGTGCAATTACGGGGTTGTAGGATGGTTCTTTTTTTCTGAGGAACCTTCATACTGTTTTCCAGAGTGGCTGCATCAGTTTGCATTCCTACCAACATTATAAGAAACATCCCCTTTCTCTGCATCCTCACCAACATCTGTTTTTTCCTGACTTGTTAATTTTAGCCATTCTGACTGGTGGGTGGGGGTATTATCTCATTGTGGTTTTGATTTGTTTTTCACTGATGTTGTGTGATGTTGAGAATTTTTTCATGTGTCTGTCAGCCGTTTGTATGTCTTCTTTGGAGAAATGTCTGTAAATGTCTTCTGTCCATATCTTGACTGGGTTTTTTTTTTGTTGTTTTTTGGGTGTTGAGTTTGATACTAGCCCTTAATTTGATAGGTCATTTGCAAATATCGTCTTCCATTCCATAGGTTGCCTTTTGGTTTTGTTGACTGTTTCTTTTGCTGTGCAAAAAACTTTTAATCCTGATGAAATCCCAATAGTTCCATTTTTTGCTTTTGTTTCCCTTGCCTTTGCAGACGTGTCTAGCAAAAGATTGCTGCTGCTGAGGTCAAAGATGTTGCCACCTGTGCTCCCTTGTAGGATTTTGATAGATTTCTGCCATACATCCATTTTGAGTTTGTTTGTTTGTTTGTTTATTTTGTATATGGTGTAAGAAAGTGGTCCAGTTTCATTCTTCTGCATGTGGTTGTCCAGTTTTCCCAACACCATTTGTTGAAGATACTAAGGGATGTCTTTTTTCCATTGGCTGTTCTTTCCTGCTTTGTTGGAGATTAATTGACCACAGAGTTGAGGGTCCATTTCTGGGTTCTCTGTTTTGTTCCTTGATCTATGTGTCTGTTTTTGCACCAGTGCCATACCGTCTTGATGATTACAGCTTTCTAATAGACCTTGGAGTCTGGAATTGTGATGCCTCTGGCTCTGGTTTTCTTTTTCAACATTCCTGAGGCTATTCAGGGTCTTTTCTGGTTCCATACAAATTTTAGGACTCTTTGTTCCAGCTCTGTGAAAAATGTTGATGGTATTTTGATAGGGATTGCTTTGAATGTGTAGATTGCTTGGGTAGCATAGACATTTTAAGAATATTTGTTTTTCTAATCCATGAGTATGGAATGTTCTTCCATTTCTTTGTGTCTTCTTCAATTACTTTCTTAAGTGTTATACAGTTTTCAGAGTACAGATCCTTTACCTCTTTGGTTAGGTTTATTCTTAGGTATCTAATGGTTTTTGGTACAATTATAAATGGGGTCAATTCCTTGATTTCTCTTTCTTCTGCTTCATTGTTAGTATATAGAAGTGCAACTGCTGTCTGGCACTGCTTTTCTACATCTTCTTCCTTTTTGTCTGATACTGGTTAAAAAACTCTCATCTCTGTCAAGTTGTCTTCTGCTGTTTCCTCTGGTGTTTGTTAGCTCTTGAATTTCCCCAATATCTGTATCTTGGAACCCTTTACCACCCAACTTTTTTGTCATATCCAAAATCTCTCTCAGGTTTTCTTGGTTAGCTCTCATAAATCCTTTGAAGTCATGTACAACATCTGGACACAATTTGCTGCAGCAGGAATTTAGGTTTTTGAGCTTGATGTCTTTCACGACTTTTCCTATAAGAATGATAATATTTTTAATTGTGTAGTCCTTCCAGACTTGCATGATTTTCTATCAGTGTTCGCTTCTATGGTGTTGACAATCTTTTTTATACAGTGCTGAGTGTAATGAGACTTTAAAGGTCCTTATGAAACCCTCTTTTAGAGGCTAAATTGGAGACATTGTGTCTGGGAGCAAGTAGACTTTGATGTTGAATCATGGGGCCTGGGGTGGCCAGCAGCATTATTGAATATCAAAAGAACTTTAAAAAGTAGTCCCTTGGGGCGCCTGGGTGGCTCAGTGGGTTAAAGCCTCTGCCTTCAGCTCAGGCCATCCTGAGGGTCCTGGGATCGAGCCCCACGTCAGGCTCTCTGCTCGGTGGGGAGCCTGCTTCCTCCTCTCTCTAGCTGCCTCTCTGCCTACTTGTCACCTCTGTCTGTCAAATAAATAAATAAAATCTTAAAAAAAAAAAAAAGTAGTCCCTTACTGACACAATACTCTTGACTTCAAGGACAAAGCATCAATAGAACCAATACAGAGCAAGTGTTCTCATTGTCCAAACCTTCTTGTTATGTAACCAAAAGACTGGCAGCTGGTGTTTATCATTTTCCTTCAAGACTTGGGAATTAGCAGCTTTAAAATAAGGGCAGTCCTGATCACAACCCCAACTGTATTTGTTAACCTATTTCTTCCTACCTTAAATCCTGATGCTCATTTTCCTCCCTTGCTAATAATGTCCTTTGTGACATTGTTTTTGTTTTTGTTTTGTTTTGTTTTTCCAGAATAAGGTACTTTCATCTGCATTAAATCACCTGTTCAGGCATGTATCTTTTCTTTTTAGGATTTTTGTAATGGCATCTGGGAACTAATCTGCTGCCACATGGATGACAGAATTTGCCTCACCTATGACACTGACATTTTTTTAAGCTAAAATTTTTTCTAAAATTATCAAACCATCCTTTGCTGGCAGTAAATTCTTTAGTTTTAGATCCTTCTCCTTCCTTCTGCTTTAAGTTGTCATATAGTTTTTTTCTTGAATCATGTTAAAGTCTATAGATATACCTTTCTTATCACAATCCTGCACCCACACAAAAGACGTGTTTTCAATATGATAAAAAAAAATCACAAAAAATGCAAGGTTTTCATGCCTGCTAGTATAGCTGCAGTGACAGCCTCATGAATTTCGTTTTCTTTCTTTCTTTCTTTCTTTCTTCCTCTCTTTCTTTCTTTTTTCTTACAATGGTTCTTACACTGGATTCATTTATCTTAAAATGGTGGGCAACCACAGATGCAGATCACAATCTACAGTACATATAAAGCAATTCAGCTTTTTCTTGTAATGTCATGACATTCTCTGCTTTTAGGGAGCACTTCCAGCATCATTAATGGCACTTCATATGGGTCTCATGGTGTTATTCAAGGTTTACAGTGTTGTAGTAAGCAATGACAAATACTTGAGAACTGCAAGAGACTACTTTTTGTTGCAGTAATCAATTTAGTGGAGAGACAGACTGCTCATGTGGAGATGATTAGCATCACACAGCATTTTAAGCATATACTTGCAACACTTATGCTCACTGCAATAGCAACAGAAGGTGGTTATGAAATTATTACAGTAGTGTAGTATGTACTACAGTTAATTTTATGGAGTTATGATTTAATACTTCATCTTTGTTTACATTTTTCTTGAGTGCAAATGGTGCTATATACAGTCTGTAAGTGTGTGTATAATTTTTGATACTTAAAATAAGTATATTTGTATTTTACACATATATTTTTTGTACACATAAATACACACACACACACACATACACAATGGCATCAAGATATAGAAAGCAAAATGTTTTAGACACCTTACTAAAGAGAAATGAGTGTACCTTCTACCATGGTTGAAGGACACTTCAAGTAGGTGGGAGGATTGATGGGTGGGAGGATCTAAATGTTTTTCCTTTTATGGATTATACTTTTGGTCTAAGTCTAAGAACTCTTCACTTAGACTATATCCCAAAGATTTGCTATTGGCTTTTTTCTTTTTCTAAAAGCTTTATGATTTTTATGTTTTACATTTTAAAAATCAGTTTTGAGCTAATTTTTGTGTATGGTGTAAGGTCTAGGTCAATACTCATTTTTTTGCTCTTTCCCATCATAACACATGGATATTTTAAATAGCAATACATGGAATTTGATAAGGTGTAAAAAAAAGGCACTTGGAGTAGTTGGAAATACAAATTGCTGAAAACAAATGTGATTCAACATTGGCATTTCTTGGGATTTGTCCAAAGATAATTATAAACATATACAAAAATGTACATAGATTTGACTGAAGTGTTATTACAGGAAGACACTGGAAACAATCTACATGTCTAATATTAGGATGACTGATTATTAGAATAAAATACACCAAGATTAGAATTATGTGTAGTCATGTGAAAATGTTCACAGTTTATTAAATGAAAAATATTTTACAAAATATTAAGCACAATATGTAAATAGTGATTACAAGCGATTTTTATTTTCTTTGTGTTTCTTTTCTAAAAGTTTCAGCAATATTCAGTGTTACCATTAAGAGTATTTTTAATTTTTAGAATTTATTGTAAATAAAGCATAGAACAGTTTCACATTTTGTTGTGGTTACTATTTTGAGTTTTATTACTGTCTAATTAGTTTTTCTTTCAGGACTTTAAAAATATTGCGGCATTTAAAAAATAATTATAATGATAAAAATTAAAGTATTACAGTATTTTAATGTTTTTATGAAGGGGAAAGTACTTTTCCCTCAGCAGACTATATCTCTGACTTTATAAAGAAAATTATTAAAATATATATTATTTTATATACGTATACACTTATAATTTTAATTTTAAAATAAAGCCTCCTATATGTACTGTGAAGGCAGATTTTTTTTTTTTAATCACTGAATTTTAGGAAAGAAAAAAAGATATGATATGAGAAAATTGCCCCATGGTTGCTATTTTTAAGGGAAGTAACCTAACACCTGCAATTTCTTTCTTAGAAAGATAGCTCGAGGTGCATTATTAAAACTAACTACCTTTATTATTTTTAAAAAATTTTCATACTTTATTCAAATTGAGTAATTTATGCCCTTTTAACTACTATAACTAAGATTCTAGATTGGATTCTATTGTATGCTTTAGGGAAGATACTATGAGGAAGAAAACCGCTCATTTTCACAATAAAATTGATGGGGTAAGGGACAATGGTACAATAAAAATGCTAAAAATGTATAGGTCCTCAAAAAAAGAAACATGCTCTATTGTAATTGTTGCAAGAGTACATTTAGGTTATTAAGCAGGTGATACTTTAAATCTTACTCAAGATAAAACTTTTTTTAGCTTAATCAAATTGGGTCATACACTCATGAGGTAATCTTGATAACCAAGTAAGTTTTTTCTCTGCTATATTTTTCAAAAAGATAAATATAAAGAAAACATCTCAGATTCTAATGAGTTTAGCTAAGAACTTTGATAGCAAGTAATTTAAATCTCTGTATAAATGTATTAAAAATAGAGTATCATTGTATGTATGTATTATATATTTACACAGATGAATACACATACATATGTTATAAACGAGACAAAAAGATTATGTTGCATAATTTCTATTCTGAAAAATGGTCCTGAAATAAAGGAATAATAATTATAATGGGTAATGTTTGTTTAGAACAGCTTTTCTAATTCTTGAGGGGGAAGGGGAAAAAAATTAAAAAAAAGCAAATTTAAAGGATCTCTTTTTCTTACAGATTGGATAATTTACAGAATATATTGACATGTAGAAATGTACATAGATATATAGAAATTCATAATGCTGTAACTACACTGGTTTTTATATTCATAGATGGAAGTATGTGATACTGAAGGTAGTTGTGAAGTGGACTATTATTCTTTTGTCGGCTAAAATGTTTTAGTGAGTCTAAATCTTCTCAAGGTCCTTTAAATAAAGAGCTTGTGGGGTGCCTCAGTCTGTTAAAGTATCTGCCTTCATGTCAGGTCATGACCTCCAGATCCTGTGATTGACACCCACTTCTGGCTTCCTACTCAGCAAGGAGTCTGCTTTTCCCTTTCCCTCTGCCCCCTTCCCCCCACCTCATGCTCTCTCTTTCTCTCAAACAAATAAATGTAATACATACATACATACATACAGCGCTTGTGTCTTAAAAAATGTGGATTTATATTGGATACTCATGGATATTTAAAAATTGCTTTCTTGGTGTTTGAGGGGCACATTTGAACTAATTATATGAGTCTGACAATAAATTTTACTAAAATTTCATCTTCAGTTTTATGCATATTGAACTCCATCTAAATCAACCATAAGTTTTTTCTCTTAGATAGTTCCTCAACTTCTATGCCACATTTCTGGTCTTCTTTTTCAGTATTCTTTCCAGTATTTTTTCCTATACCCTGTGCTGAATTACCTAAAAGATGTACTGTTTCTTAATGCTTTTACTATTGCCTCCATTTAGAATCTGTGTCCTCAACTTTTTCACTACTGTCTTCACTTGTTGAAATTCTGCTTCTCTCACAACGTTGTGGTTATAGTTAACAATACTATATCGTATACTTCAAAACTGCTAAGAAACCAGATCTTAAATGTTCTTACCACAAAAAGGAAATGTTAAATTTGGGACATGATGGAGGTATTAGCCAATTCTATAGTGGTACTCATACTGCAATAAATAAATATAAATACATATATTTATCAAATCAACAGAACTGTAAACTTTAAACTTACACAATATATTATATATCAATGACATCCCAATTTTTTTAAAAAAATTACTTCTCCTACAACAAAGAGTTTCATGTTTTCTGAATCATGATTTGATTCCCTTAATATGGTCTTTCAGTCAAATTATGTTATCACATAACATAATTTTATTATGATATTTCCCACATTTTATATCCTTGAGGCAAGAGCTAGTTTTTACATCTTTGTAGTTTTTTGTTGTGTACTTTTGATATATAGATAATTGCAACTTAGTAAAAGTTGTAATAACTAACAAAAATAAATATGAAGGGACACATAACTAAGTGCCAGTGTGATAAGGATCCTCAATCAGCTTTACAAATCTAAGTGATTTGTCAGGGTCAATATGAGAAGCCACTTGAGTTCAACACCTGCTAAAAGTATAGCAACAAATCATTGAAGGTAGAGATTTTATTTTAAAATACTCTAAGAAGATTGGTATCACATTCTGATTTTTAGTTATCTTAGAAAGTTTCCTAGAGTTTAATATACAAGTCCCAATAGGCAGTTTTGGGGGAGTTTAATAACGTTAAAAATACAGACAAAAAATGCTTTCCAACAATTAATAGATTTAGCACAGAGGGGAAAAATATTTTATAAGTGAATGAATTTGTTACAAAAGTGCTTTTGAAATGTTTGTTCTGAAAAGCAGTTTTCATATTTTGGACAGATAAAAGTGTCATTAATTTGTTTTCCATTCAGTATTACTTGTCAGCATTATACTCACAGATCTTAGAATTACTTGTATGTAAAGTAGAAAAACGTAGCTAGAATTACTCTTAAGATGAAGTCTTATTAAGAAATGGAAGCTGTGGGCGCCTGGGTGGCTCAATTGGTTAAGCAACTGCCTTCAGCTCAGATCATGATCCTGAGGTGTCAGGATCGAGACCACATCAGGCTTCCAGCTCCATGGGGAGTCTGCTTCTCCCTGTGACCTTCTCCCTTCTCGTGCTCTCTCTCACTCTGTCAGATAAATAAATAAAATCTTTAAAAAAAAAAAAAAAGAAAGAAAGAAAAGAAAAGAAATGGAAGCTGCAAGAGAGAAAGAAAGAGAGAGAGAGAGTGCGCCAGTTGGGGGAAGGGCAGAGATGGAAAGCACAGAAGAGGGAAAGAATCCCAAGCAAACTCTGCACTGAGCACAGAGTCCTATGAAGGGCTCAGTCTCACAACCCTGGGATCATGACCTGAGGCAAAACCAAGAGTCACACTTAACCACGTGAGCCACCCAGTCACCCCACCATAAATCAGTTTTAACATTTGCACATACACAGACTTACTCTACTAGTTCTTCATATTAATCCTGCTTTAGCCATTGCTACAATCAAATTAATCTTTTCAAGGGAGAGCTTCTGATATTTGGGGGTTATTTTCTTCAGTATTTAATTTCTCACTTGGTTATACTTTATACGGTAGCTATCTTTTAACACCTAATAAAAGAAATTGTTTGAGATTAGCAGGGTCCTACATACTTATGACAAAATTGTTTCTTAACTCTCACAGATAAATATTTTATACCTTATTTTATACCTTACTTTTTAAATTAAAAAGTGAAAATTGAAAAAAAAAAAGAAATGGAAGCTGCATTTAGAAATGCACTTGATTGTACAGCTCTAAGATGGTACTGGCTGGTTATTGAATATTGGTGTCATGTGAATCACTGTTGTTTCACTGATTTTACAGACAGAATCATTGTCTTCTGTCACTTATCTCAAAATCTCAGTTAAAAATTGATTCACAGAGTGTGAAGAGGAAGGAAGTTACATATAAACTGATAGGACTGGTTTAAACTAATTTTTTTACTACTTCTACCCAAGTAAGAAACCTGCAGAGAGGTTGATCTAGTGGCTTTGTTAAGAACTAGGAAGTATGGGGGCACCTGGGTGGCTCAGTGGGGTAAAGTCTCTGCCTTTGGCTCAGGTCATGATCTCAGGGTCCTGGGATCCAGCCCTGAATCAGGCTCTCTGCTCAGCAGGGAGCCTGCTTCCCTTCCTCTCTCTCTCCTCCTGTCTCTCTGCCTACTTGTGATCTCTGTCAAATAAATAAATAAAATCTTTTAAAAAAAAAAAAAAGAACTAGGAATTATGATAAGTAGATAGGAAATAAAGATTCTTTTATAACAAGTCCTTAATAGGTTTGAGCTTTATATTCTGAATGGTAAATTAGGATTTAGGAAAACTTTCTACATTTTAATAAATGCAAACCTTTTTCCTCAAATTTTAACTTAGAAAAAAATACAAAACAAAATATATTCTAGGTAATAATCAATTTTTATAACTTTAAGGTTGAATCAGATAACAGTGGAAGTTTAAATAGCAAGCTTCTGTATCTTAGTGTTAATATATTGAAATTGTATTTTCAGTAAATTGGGTGAAATGCAAAATAGCTTTTTTTTCTATGATCTTAAATAATTTTTTCACTCAATTGTTATGAAATTATATGGAGAGTCATAATGCAGATGAGTTCCACAGGAACTTTTACCATCAGTGTCCAGAAAGTTTTTTAGTATTATTATTTATATTTTAAAGATAACTGTAATCAGAATAATAGGTAAAAACTTTGAGTTTTTCTAAATAGAACAATTACGAATGTTTGAATATTTACCACCTTTCCCTTTTCCAAGTCCATCAAAAGGCTTCCACTTAGTTTCTTCCCCTCCCTTGACTTCTAAAAGGCTTTTTATTTAGGTCACAAGCAATTTGGGGATTTCATTAGGCCAGATGAGAAGGAAAGAAAAAAGCAAGAGAGTAATTTTTGTGGGAGTTTTATGAAGAGGGGATCAGGAGAAACTGGGGTGTGAGGGGAGGGTCAAAGAAGAAAGAAGGATTTTTAAAAGTATTTTTCAAGAAATGACAGTAAAGAACTTAAGTTATTTTGAAATTAATTTTCAATGGTCATCAGGTACCTCCGGCAACAACACAGCTTGAGATGAGACAATATGGGTCAAAGATTTAATAAGACTGGCAATTGTCAACAGTTTTATATCAGTTTAACAGTTATATCAGTATATATGACAGTTGAGATAGGAGTGTGGGGTTGAGATAGGAGTGTGGGGGCAGGAGAACGTAATCTAATCTGGAAATGGAAGGTATTGCCACAATATAATACTCATTGTTATTTTTAATTTTTGTTGATCAAGACTTGCTATTTTCTTCTGTTAAGGAACTAGTTATGTAGCTGATTTATGATCTACCACATTTTATCATATGAATAACAATTATATTTATTTTTTCTCCTCTGGGACATTCAATTTTATGTTGGCTTGGGGTAAGAGAACATAAGAAGTAGAGTGAAATTTGATTCAGTGTATCTTTCCTATCTATGAAACAAACTTGGCAAGCCTATATTTTTTCTATTTTTGACCTATCATCCATCAGATTCTACTCTATATTGTCAGACAAAGTTTCTCTTTTAGTCTCTCATTTTCTTTAACTGGAAATGCAGAATACAGTCTTCATAGTAACCAGATGTCAGATCAGTTCTTCAAGATTTTAATGATACTAATCAACATGGCAATTGTTTGTTTTTCCTCTTTTAGCCTTATCTTTTGTTTTAATACTCAGAATTAAATTGATCAAGACACAATGGGTAAAAAAATCCTGGAATAATCCTTGACATAATAGCTTGTAAGAGAATGGTCTTCAATATTATTTGTATATGTAGTATAACTATCGCATGCTATTTCTACATATAAGTATCCAAAGCAAAAGGAAAATGGAAGAGTAATTTCTATAGACTGTCACTCAGATATTTTTTTAAAGAAAAAAAAATTTTTATTTGGGTTCTTTCATTAGCAACATTTGTGACCTCATATAGTTTCAAACACCTGACATTAAAGCAGAATTGATTGGTTGTATATGAAAAATGTTCTCTTGGTTCTTTCCAGATGGACCTTACCATGTAAGGCCAATCTTTTATAGATTAGAAGGATGGATTATCAGTGTTTTTTTTTTTGTTTGTTTGTTTGTTTTACATTCTGTGAAAGCAGAAATTGGAAAAGTAAATTGAAAACGTAGAAGTGGTAAGGACTAGTTCAGTTTTGTTTTTTTTTCTTATTGGTAAAATGACTTTGTAAATGGCATTAGCTATCATTAACACCCAAACTATTTCATGATCAATAGTGAAATCTCAGATTTAGTAATTAGGTAGCTGAGTTCAGAAATATATACATAGGTGCAACTGGGTGGCTCAGTCGGTTAAGCGTCTGCCTTCAGCTCTGGTCATAATCTCAAGGTCCTGGGATAGAGCCCCACATCAGGCTCCCTGCTCAGCAGGGAGTCTGCTTCTCCCTCTCACTCTCCCTCTGTGTTCTCTCTCTCTTTCTCCCTCTCAAATATATAAATAAAAATCTTATTTAAGGGCGCCTGGGTGGCTCAGTCATTGGACGTCTGCCTTCAGCTCAGGTCACGATCCCGGGAACCTGGGATCCGGACCCGCGTCAGGCTTCCTACTCTGCGGGAGGCCTGCTTCTCCCTCTCTCACTCCCCCTGCTTGTGTTTCCTCTCTCTCTGTGTCTCTTTCTATCAAATAAATAAAATCTTAAAAAAAAAAAGTCTTATTTAAGAAAAGAAAAAAAAAAAAGAAATGTAAACACAACTGATGGCCTTGCAACCTAGAAAAATACATTAGTTGAAAACTACCTGTGCATTGTTTTCTTGCAGGAAACAAATCACAAGACAGTGGCATAGCAGAGATGGAAGAACTTCCTGTACCACATAACATTAAAATAAGCAACATTACATGTGACTCATTCAAGATTTCATGGGAAATGGATTCAAAGTCAAAGGACCGTATTACACACTATTTCATTGACCTCAATAAGAAAGAGAACAAGAACTCCAATAAATTTAAACACAAGGTAAAATCTTAACATATACTTCTATTCATTTGCATCTTAAAATCTAAGTATGAGGACATTTATTTAAAAGAGGAAATGTTTTGTTGATTATGTGATGTATTGACTTTGGGAAGTGTAAAAATTACATGCCATTTCAAAACCCTATCCTTTTAAGAAATTTAGTAAGAAAACAAAATGCTAAGTATACTATAAAATACAATTTTTCCCAAAAAGGTAAAATCATGACTCTCATATAGACATAAAAATGAACATGTGTTAAAGATTTAACTGATTAATGAGCTAACTGATAAGGTATTACAACCAGTTCAATGGATAATCCAAAGAATAGACACAGTTATAGATCAGGATATTGAAATAAATGTAGAACTAAAGGCAAAACTGGTTTGAGGTAAGGAAGAAGCAAGGGCCAGAAGGGATAGATGGACAAAATTCTTTGCATGTTTTTAGACAAGAATAACTGTTATCCATTATCTAAAGATTACAGTGTTATAAAATAACTTTCACAGAAGCAAAAGAAAATAGCCAGAAGAGTATGCTATAGGCAATGCATAGTTTTCATTAAGGCATATATTTTTCCCCATAATAACTGCTGAGAGAGGAATGTGATATAGCTTTATAAACTTTAGGGTATTTACAAAATACTTTAGGGCTGAACATTGCTTTATGTAGTCAATTTTATTTTATGATTTGAGAATGAAAATTAACCTTTATATGTCTTAGACCTGTTAATACCTCTTTGGTATTATTCTTATAACAGTCTACTTATCACATATCTTTGCCTATACATCTCTCGACATACACATCAGAGGTAGTATAGAGAGAATAATAGTTATTCAGTATTCTTTCTTGTTTTTCAATTTTTTAACTGATAAAAACTGGTCCTTTTTTTGATATTGATACTAAATTTAACTTGGCCATTTTTTTGGAAGAGTTGCCTTATCATTTCTGGAAATTATGCCTTTTACCAAATGTGCAGTTATACACACTAACGATAAGTGAGGATTATATGTACAGATAAGTGTGAGAGAACAAGACTGATAATTCGTTATTCTAACCATGTTCTAATTTTGATTATGCTTTCTGGTTATGGGTATTTTCTTTGCTGGCATTTGCCTTCTTGAGGCAGTTTTGAAATATTTCCTTGAAATAGCTGTGAAATACTTAACGTTAAGTGATGATTAGGTCAAGATTTAACCCCCTTTTACTCATCCACACTTAGAAAACCATGTCTTAGAAATGTAGTAAATATTCAGCTAGCAAGTTTAATAGCTTTATTAATCATTGTTTGGAAATACCTAAACATTTCTGTGACACATAAACTCCATACTTGAATACAACTGAAGCAGATCTTACCCCTTTTGTATATAAAACTGATTTATCTTAAAATAGTTATTTTAAAATGTTTTCTCCCTTCACATATAAAATATTTAGTAATGGGCTACTCTGGTAAAATTAATGGATAGTATAAATTAAACAAATATATTTTAAAATAGAAAATCATTGAATTTTATTTGTCATGTTTCTGGGTTTTTGGAGGTTTTGTTTTGTTTTATTTGATATTAGAATATTGCATTTTAAGGAGCATATATAAGGACTGTACAGAGAAGAACAAGAATCAGGAAAACAAGAATCTAAATACATTAATGTCATTAATACAGCTTGTTAGCTGTATGACCTTGGGCATGTCTTTTGATCAAATTGGACCTTATTTTTTATATCTGGAGAATAGAGATTTGACTATAATAATTGTTAAATATCTTTAAAGAGGAAAATTCTATTATTAGCGAGGAATTTAATAAGTTCCTCCACATTGTTTACAGTTGATTCAGGTTATACTGCTAAATTATTTCTTCCCACCCTCCCTCCCTACACCCTTCCTTCTTTCCTGTTTTTCATTCTTTTTGTCTTAGGATGTTCCAACTAAATTGGTGGCAAAAGCTGTTCCTTTGCCCATGACTGTCCGTGGACACTGGTTTTTGAGCCCGAGAACTGAATACACAGTAGCAGTGCAGACTGCCTCAAAACAGGTTGATGGTGATTATGTTGTGTCTGAATGGAGTGAAATTATAGAATTCTGCACAGCAGGTAAGAGAACTAGGTACAAATACAGAAAAAATATTTAATAGTTCCTTAAAAGCTAATTACAGGAAAGTACGTTTTAATCATAAGGTGATATGAATTTCATTGGGTTATTTTTACATTGACAATAGCATTGTGTAATAGAACAAACTGCTGTATGGTTGGAGTGAATTTAGATTCTCAGCAGAAGCTGAGTAATGGCATTAAATCAATTCTTTGCTGCATTGTTTGATTTTTCAGGGTAAAAACTTTGCAAATGGGCGGCCTGGGTGGCTCAGTGGGTTAAAAGCCTCTGCCTTCGGCTCGGGTCATGATCTCAGGGTCCTGGGATCGAATCCCACATCGGGCTCTCTGCTGGGCAGGGAGCCTGCTTCCTCCTCTCTCTCTCTCTCTCTCTCTACTTGTGATCTTTCTCTGTCAAATAAATAAAATTAAAAAAAAAAAAAACTTTGCAAATGAAAATTGGTTCAGTTTGAAAATACACTAAAACATATTTTGAGCTTCATTTTGGGAGAGAGAACTTTTTTTTTTTCTTTTTTAAATTTTCACAGATATTGGAGGCACCTGGTTGGCTCAGTCAGTTTAGTGGATGCCTTTGGCTCAGGTCATGATCCCAGAATTCTGGGATCAAGCCCAGCATCTCTGGCTCCCTGTTCAGCAGGGAGCCTTCTTCTCCCTCTCCCTCTGCCTGCTGCTCCCCCTGCCTGTGCACTCTCTCTTTCTGTCAGATCTTAAAAAAAAAAATTTTTAACAGATATTTAAACAAAGAAGTCAGGAACATCTTCCTCTAACTTAGGGAAATGGATGCAGATCTTAATGACTCTACCTAGCAGAAATGTTACTGGATTTTTCACTCAAGTGCTGAAAATCTATAACTAAACTAGTGTTGCACACACACACGTGTGTGTGTGTGTGTGTGTGTGTGTGTGTCTTTGCTTCATTAGAAAGTACCTCATTGCCATTTGGCATTGAGATATCTAATGTGGAGAGCCCTATCCCCTTTGATTTTTAACTGTACTTTAATATTCCATTAGATTGGAAATGTTACCATTCATCTCATTCATTTATCTCTTTATTCATTCATTTAAGAAAGAAATATTTGGTGAGCACTTAAATAGGTATTGAAGTGATACAAAGATATCTTTTCCTAAATACATCTGTCAATCTCTCCTTGTCTGTTAGAATGGGGCTTTATTTCTTCTTTGTATAGGCGATTATTTCCTCTAAAAACTTATGGAGAACAGCTAAGTGTTTTTTTCAACATAAAGGAACTTGAAGAAAAAGTTTTAAAAACAATTTGCCTTAACTAATTGTAGATTGCTTAGCAACTTTCCCCATCTGAGACATCCTTCAGATAAACCAGGCTTTTTTCTCCCCATAACGTCACACCTGCATTATTTTAGACTCAGTATATACTTAGTAACTGCTTTATCTCACTATCTTGTGTTGTTTCTTAATCTCAAACTCAGTGTAAAACTTTTCCTATGGATATGTTAAATGGATGAAGTTTTATTTCTATGTTATTTTTACTTTATCTTCAACGCTTTTTATATATGGAGAAGTTGCTAATGATTACAACATCCTTGATTGCTAAGGATTTCAATCTTTGAGAGCAAGGAAAATAGTATCTCTCTGGTACCATATTTCTTCCTATGTAAGATACCGATTATAAGATCCACCATTTAATACTGTCAGTTAAACTATGAAATAGTGTTTCCTTAACACAGTTATTGTTGGATTCATGTCAGAGAAGCTAAATGTGAAAAAAAATATGTTCTGGACTAGATGAAATATAATCATAGTTTAGTTATCAGTAATGAAACAGCTGATTTTTATATTGTATTAATAGTAACATTAATAGTGAATAAAGAATTCTCAATGATATAACTTCTACCTATATTTGATATATTATATTGGAGTTAATATATCCCTTCAGTTTTTTCCTAAAACAGATTTCTCTGTAGTCTACATCATGTTTTCTTTCTTTTTTTTTTTTTTAACTGCACTTCTTTCCATTTACTTTCATTGTACCCCACCAGCAAGGCTTAATCTAAGACAGACACATAAACAAGACACAGCCTTTTTTGATATTGTTTTAATACATGCTATTTTCCATATGACTGCACTAAACAGAGTCAAAGTATTTGTCCAGTTAAAAGAACTATACTTTACCTGCTAAAATCCCCATTTGACATTAGGAAAAAAGTGTGAAATATTATTTCTTCTTTAGCTTAAGGAAGACCTTTGTCATTTCCAGTTCAGAAATACCTATCTGTGTATAGATGCATATACATTCACTCTGTTCTATAATCTATTTAGCCATATAAGTACATTTATTTTTATGTGTCTTTGTCTTCTTTCATTTAGAGTGATCACCCTGTTGCTCTTTTACATAACTATATCTCATAATTCTACTAAGAATGTTATTGGGTGAATAATAAAACTCCAGCTTTTAAATGTGCCACAATAGTTTTCTGTAAATTGTTTTGTATTTTTAATTTCCATGAGAAAATGTAAAGGGAACTTAAGCTTTTTGAAGCTTATTGTTTCAGATTATCAAAATAATTCAGAGACTTTTACTTAAACTTTATCAATAACGTTTAATCTGTAAATTTTGAGGAAGGTTTTTGTATAAATTGTCCCTTAATCTGTACAGTAATTCATTCCACATTTATTGAGCACATACTGTGTACTATGTACTGTGAAATATATTGATATAAAATAAAATAGAATACCACCAACTAATCTACTTCTAGTCTAGTCTATGTTAAGATACAACTCTGTGCTCACCCTATAAGTCACAGTTGTCTATATATTTAACTATGTATATTTATTTGTAAATTTAGACTGTGAGTTCTTTGAAAGGAAGAATAGTCTTTTTGATCTTTTAACCTGATCATCTAATTTTGCATGATGCCTTCTGCATTATGTTCTAATCTAAATAAATGTAAGCCAATGAAGCAGTTAATAAACAAACTCTGCTGTCATGAGCATTTCAGCTAGGTTGCTTTTATTTGGAAGGTCTTACAATCTTTATGGACAAAAATTTTTGTTTAGGTTTTGGTGTAGAGGATTTTGACAACAGTCCTCAATTTTCAAAACAAAAAGTTGGTGAAAGTATCAAATTTCTTGGAGAGAAGTTTTAGATTTTCAAGCGTCTTGTGTACCTGAAAACCATCAACTAAAAACTGGAGACCTAGTCTCTAGCTATATGAACATTTGGCAAATCAAACTGTAACAAGCCTCAATTTCTGCATCAATAAAATGGTCATATTTAATCTACCTCACCAACCTCATAGATTTAAAGAGTAAATTAAATGAACATTATTATTGCTACCCTTTTATATTCAGTTTGCTACTGATTGCAGATTAGAAGCTTCTTTTATTTGATTTATCAGTTGGTTCAAGAAAAGCTAGTATGGTGCCAATTGATATTACTTGAGTTATGCAGAGTCTGCATTCGTTAACATTTTTGTTTCAGAACCTTTCATTTCAAAGTGTGAAACAAATGCATGTGTATCCTAAAAAAAAAACCCGTACCATAACAAATACATTTTTTTGTAGAAAGAAAAATGTGCCAAAGACAATGTATTTTTTTCAATGTAATTTCCTTTTCACTAAGATAAATTTCCTAAAGGTAAATTTTAATAATTTCTAAGTTATTAAACATGTAGTTGATAACTTTGTAATATATTTTTAGTAAGAGAATTTTTTTGTTATTTTCAGACTATTCAAAAGTTCATCTAACACAGCTATTGGAGAAGGCTGAAGTGATTGCAGGACGGATGCTTAAATTTACTGTTTTTTATCGTAACCAACACAAAGAATATTTTGACTATATTCGGTAAGGATAAAATATATATATATAGTGATTTGCTTTACTAAATGCCATTCCAAGCTCTAGGCTCAGGTTTCCCTTGAGTCTAGTTCTGTGAAATAGCAATTTTTGTTTTCTTTTCAAAATGGTTATACTCTTTTATTTCTGAGAATAATTAGTAGAAAAAATCAGGTTATGGGATTTTTTTTTTTCACTTTACTTACATTCTTGTCTATAATCATTTGTAGTGACAGTTCCTGTCTATTTGAGTGGAAGATCTTAAGCCTCCAGGGTTTAGACTGATGGCCATACATGACAAACTCCTCTGCCACCCAATAACTCATCTAAATATTCTTTTCTTGTGGATTGCTTTAAGGTACTGAAAATGGGTGGAGAGGAAAAGGTAGCTTTCATGAAATATGGTGAACCAGTTGGGATTTTTCAGGCTTCAGTCTTAGGTGGAGATCTCTTAGCCATTATCTTGGATTAGTTATTCATTAGGACAGTGTGTTTTGTTTACTTTTGAATTCTAGTGTTCAGCTGGTATTTTAAAGATAGCCTGTGTTTACACTGGGAAGCAATTTCCAAGAATTCAAAAGAAATCCATTCTTCCGGTAGTTTTAATACTAATAATCCTTTTGTATTTGCAGATGAAAATTTTAGGATGGTAAATAGAGAGATGTATTTTTTTAAAGGCTAAGACTAAGGTCTTTAAAATGATAAATGCTATATAGGTTCTAAAACTTTTACACAGTAATCTCGGTAATTTGTCATTTTAACAGCCTTGGTCTTACTTTAAATTTTAAGTTGTAAGGATTATAACGAAAAAAAATTAGGAAGCTTTGTTGTTATTTATTTCTTCCTTCTCTAGTTTTCTTAGTCTGCTTTCTAGTTTTAGACTTAATCAGCTCCAAGCTGTAGAAACTGTAACGGGAATCAGAGAGAGGTGAACTTAGGCATCTGATTTCATCAAATGAAATACTTTGCAATATCATGTTTTGTTTTTTTTTTCCCTATGTTTTCTCTTTTTTTCCCCTATGTTTTGATACTGCAAACCATAAGTTTGAATATCTTATAAACACAGAGTTTAATCCATAATTCTTTTATTTAATAAGTTATTTACCCTTGAGTCTATATATGTATTTCATGATGGGATGCCCTTAACCTAATTTAAATAGTACAAACAGATGTAACACAAATTAATGTATCTGTCAGTTGTGAGTGGGAATGATCATATATATTAAACAAGAAAGGTTTTCTTTAAACATAAAATTTGAAAACAAAAAGATCTATTGCTTTTTTTTTTTTTTTAATAAGAAGTACATCAATATAATACATCTTTGGTACAAGGTTTAGATTCTTAGAATATTGTCAATGTCTATTTTAGGTGGCCACTGGAGGTCAGTATTTCCCTGATTTTCTATGCCCTTTGGGTGGAAACTAGACTATTTTCGGGTCCTTCAATACTAAAATTTGCATCATCTGTTTTCAAAAATTCTAAGAAGAAAAGAAATGATAAAAACTGCCTGGGAAAAGTCATTGTATATATTACAAATGACTCCAGTGTACTAGTATGAAAAATGTATTTACTAACAAGGAAATTTACCTTTGTTGGAGTTTCCATGACAGTTGTAAAATCCATGTAAGTTATATCTTCATGCAGTATATATAAATAAATATACTTCCCAAGTGGTAGGTACAGTTCTTTAACATTGCTTTTTTAAAACACTTTATTTAAAAAAAAATAGTAGACATTAGCTTTAACGACCTTGATTTTCCTTTTTAGATAACAAATCCTAATCAGGACCCACATCCTTTATCAGAATCCATTTAAAATGTCATAAAATGCTTGAATAGAAATGAAACTTTCACTTAACTAGCTACAGACTTTCTAAATCATTACAAATTATGAAAAAGTGTTTGGTCAGTTCTGACTTAATCCATATGGATTAAGTTCATTTTGATCTCTTTCTCTAGAGATAAATTTCTAAGTCAATATTTCTTTATTTCCTGTCTCTGTATTTTCTGCTATTATTGTTTCATTAATTGAACTTGTATATGCATGCTGAACACATATCATATCAATGTTTTGTTTTTGTTAATGAGAATGTAGCTGTAACAAGGGTAAGAATTGTGACCCAGGACAAGATGAAGTGGAAACATTTCTCCCTATTTTTCCCATTAAGTATAACTAAAAACTCTGGATTGTATATATAAAAGAAATGTAAGAATCTGAAAGGTGGAAGAAGACTGAAAGGTAGAAGATAAGCCAGTTAGGGACCATGGGACTCAAGGGACAATACAGTGATGAGTTCCCTGAGTTTTCTTTTTAGCTCTTATATTCTTGACTGATTTCTGAAGAAGCCAAGAACCCCAAAATGCTAATGGGCACAAACTAAGAAAAATACCCTCAGAAAATTTGCTCTATTTACCCAAATGACCAGCAAAGGGATAGTCTTAAAAATAGAAAGCTTTTAGACAATAATTGCCCTACTTCAGCCAAATACCATCAGGGGGAAAAAAAACATTTTCCCACCCTCACCAGCTGAGTCAAGTAGGGAACCCAGATTTCCACCTTCTACCATCTACAAGGAAGCACCCTCTCCTCCTCCTCCAACCCCTGCTGGGGTAGTGTGAGAGAAAGCTGAATGGGGAAGCTGGACTTATACCCTCCCACCAGTGGCAATGTGGTACCTGTCAACCTCCCTACTGGGATGGTATCGCAGGTTGCCTAATGAAAACCAGGACTTTTCACTGCAGCCTAGGAATACGGATTGCCTCTGCAGTGTCAGTGAAAGCCACATAAAGAGCAGTACTGAGACAACTTCTTGCTCTCCAAGCTAGATAGTATTAGAAGAAGCCTAGCGAGAACCTTAACTCTTAACTTCACCCAGTAGTCATCCCCCTGTCGTTGAGGCTGACAGTGAATCCTGGTCTTTTCTCCCCTAACAGCAATGAAGTGATATTCTTCCGCTGATACATAGTCAAAAGAAGCCTGCTAAAGTACTGATTTAAATAAGACTCAGCTTCATAACATAATACCCTGAATGTCCAAGATACTATTGCAATCCACTCATGATTCCAAGAATCAGAAAAATCGTGAGTGAGAAAAAATGATCAACAGATATTAATGCCATAACACAGAATCTTAGCACTATCTGACAAGGATTTCAAACAGCCACTGTAAAAATTTTTCAATAAGCAATTACAAATATACGTGAAACAAAAATAGAAGATATAAAGAATTAAATGAATATCATAGAACTGAAAAACTACTATAAGTAAAAAACTCAGTGGATAGACTCAACAAAAAAATGAAGAGGACAAGGGAAAGAAACCATAAACTTGAAGATAGAACAATAGAAATTACTCAAACTGGGGCTCCTGGGTGGCTTTTGGTTAGCATCTGACTCTTGATTTCAGCTCAGGTCATGAGATTGAACCTTGCTCCAGGCTGAGCATGGAGCTTGCTTCAGATTCTCTTTCTCTTTCCCTCTGCTCCTCCCCACCCACAAAAAAAAGAAAGAAAAAAAAAAAAAGAAAGAAATTACCCAAAGTGAGTAACGGAAAACTGACTGGGAATAAAAAGAGCACAACTTCACAGACATGTAGGGCTATAGCAGATCTGATATCTAATACTAATGTCATTGGAGTCAGAAAGGAGGAAAGGGTGGAGCTAATAATATATTCAAAGTAAAAATAGCTGAAATGTTCCCAAATTTGGCAAAGGATATAAATATAAAGATTAAAGAAGCTAAGTAAATCCCAAACAGGATAAACACAAAGAAATCCATGCCCAGACACGTCATAAACTCCTGAAAATTGAAGAGAAGCAAATCCTGAAAAACACCATACCTCATCTATGGTGTCTTTCAATCACATCATTATTAGAAACCTTATCAGCCAGAAAGAAGCCACACAATATTTTTAAGTTCTGAAAGAGAACTGTCAACCCAGAATCCTGGATCTAGTGAAAATATCCTTCAAGAATAAAAGGAAATCAAGACATTCTCGGATGAAGGAAAATTAAGGGGAATTTGTCACCAGCATATCTACTGTAAAAGAATGACTAAAATATAATATAATATAATATATAAATAAAATATAATAGAATAAATAAATATAAATTAAATATAATATATATAGTGGCATATTATTTATATACATATATAATATATATATAAAGATGTGAGATTTTATATATATTAAAATTTATATATTTATATGTATTTATATATATAAAATCTCACATCATCTTTATCCATTCATCTGTCAATGGACACTTGAGCTGCTTCCATAATTAAGTGATTATAAATAATACTGCAATAAACAGGGGTGCTTGTATTCCTTTGAATTAGGGCTTTGTATTGTTTGGGTAAATATCCAGTAGTGAAATCCCTGGATCATGGGGTAGATCTATTTTATTTTTTGAGGAGCTTCCCTACTGTTTTCTACAGTGGCTGTACCAGTTTGCAATTCCACCAAAAGTGCAAGAGGGTTCCTTTTTCTACATCCTTGCCAATACTTGTTTCTTGTGTTGTTGATTTTAGTCATTCTGACAGGTATGAGGTAATATCTTATTGTAGTTTTGATTTGCATTTATTTGATTAGTGATGTTGAGCATCTTTTCATGTGTTTGTTGGCCATCTGGATGCCTTCTTTGGAGAAATGTTTGTTCATTTCTTCTGCTCATTTTTAATTGGATTATTTGGGGTTTTTGGTTTTGAGTTATAGAAGTTATTTATATATTTTGGATACTAATCAGATAATACTAATCAGATAATGTCATTTACAAATATTTTCTCCCATTTCACAGGTTGCCTGTTCATTTTGTTGATTGTATCCTTCACTGAGCAGAAGCTTTTTATTTTGATATAGTCCCAAAACTTTATTTTTGCTTTTGTTTCTGTTGCCTCAGGAGACATATCTAGAAAAATGTTTCTATGGCTGATATGAGAGAAATTACTGCCTGTGCTGTCTTCTAGGATTTTTGTGGTTTCAAATCTCACATTTAGGTCTTTAGTCCATTTTGAGTTTACTTTTGTGTATGGTGTAAGAAAGTGGTCCAGTTTCATTCTTTTGCATGTAGTTTCTCAGCACCATTTTTTGAAGAGACTACCTTTTTCCCATTGGATATTCTTTCTTCCTTTGTCAAAAATAAGATTAATCCATATAATTATGGGTTTATTTCTGGGTTTTCAATTCTGTTCCATTGATCTTCATGTCTATTTTTGTGCCAGTACCATACTGTTTTAACTACTATTGTTTTGTAATATAACTTGAAATCTTGAATTGTGATACCTCCAGCTTTGTTTTTCTTTTCCAAGATTGCTTTGGCTATTCAAGGTCTTTTGTGATTCCATGCAAATTTTGAGATTGTTTGTTCTAGTTCTGTGACAAATGTTATTGCTATTTTGATAGAGATTGCATGAAATGTGTAGATCACTTTGGGTAATATAGACATTTTTACAATATTTGTTCTTCCAACTCAAAAGCATGGAATGTCTATTTCTTTATGTCATCTTGAATTTTTTTCATCATTGTCTTACAGTTTTTGGAGTACAGGTCTTTCACCTTTTTGGCTGAGTTTATACCTAGATATTTTATTGGTTTTGGTATATTTGCAAATGGGATTGTTTTCTTAATTTATCTTTCTGCTGCTTCATTATTAGTAATATGGGAACAAAATGGATTTCTGTACCTTGACTTTGTATCTTGTGACTTTACTGAATTCATTTGTTCTAGTAGTTTTTTGGTGGTCTTTAGGGTTTCTATATACAGTAACATGTCATCTGCATACAATGAGAGTTTTACTTCTTCCTTACCAATTCGGATACATTTTCTTTCTTTATATTGATTGCTATGGCTAGGATATCTAGTACTATGTTGAATAAAAGTGGTGAGAGTGGACATCCCTGTCTTGTTCTTGACCTTAGGGGAAAACTCCAAGATTTTGCCCATTGAATATGATGTTGTCTGTGGGTTTTTCATATTAGGTCTTTGTTATGTTGAGGTATGTTTCCTCTAAATCTACTTTGTTGATGGTTTTATCATGAATGGATGTTGTACTTAGATATTTTTTCTGCATCTATTGAAATGATCATATGGTTCTTATCCTTTCTCTTATTGCTGTATCGTGTAGATTGTTTTGTGAATGTTAAACTACCCTTGCATCTTGGAAATAAATTCCATTTGATTGTGGTGTATTTTTTTTTTAATGTATTGTTGGTTTGCTAATATTTTGTTGAGGGTTTTTGCATCTATATTCATGAGTGATGTTGGCCTGTAATTCTCTTTTTTCATGGTGTTTTTATCTGGTTTTGGTATCAGAGTGATACTGACCTCATATAATGAATTTATAAGTTTTCCTTCCTCTTGTATTTTTTGTAATAGTTTAAGAATGGGTATTAACTCTTCTCTAAATGTTTACTAGAATTTGCCTGTGAAGCTGTCTGGTCCTGGACTTTTGTTTTTTGAGAGTTTTTTTGATGACCAATTCAACTTCATTGCTGGCAATTGATCTGTTCAAATTTTCTATTTCTTCCTGCTTTAGTTTTGGTAGATTATAGGTTTCCAGGAATTTATCCATTTCTTCTAAGTTATCCAATTTATTGGCATTTAGGATCTGTTACAGTTATTTGTATTTCTGTAGTGTTGGTTGTTATTTCTCCTCCTTCATTAGCAATTTTGTGCATTTGGGTCCTCTCTCTCTCTCTCTTGCTCCTTTTTTTTTTTTTTTTTTAAATGGACCTGGCTAGAGTTTTATCAATTTTGTTGATCTTTTCAAAGAACCACCTCCTGGTTTCATTGATCTGTTCTATTTTTATTTTAGTTTCTATTATCATTTATTTCTACTCTGTCTTTATTATTCCTTTGCTGGGTTTGGGTTTTGTTTGTTCTTCTTTTTCTAGCTTGCTTACTTAGTAAAGTAAGATTGTTTGAGACTTTTTCTTGCTTTTCGAGGTAGACCTGTATAAACTTCCACCATAGAACCTCTTTTGCTGCATCCCAAAGATTTTGGACCATTATATTTTCTAAAAGAAATTTTTGAAAAAAGAAAGAGAATGATACTGGAAAGAATTTTGGAACATCAGGAGGAAAGGAGGAAGAGTAAGAATAAAAATATGGGGTCTAATCCAAAATATTCATACATCTCTTATTTATCTAGTGTCCTCTAATGTGTGAGTTACATCGTCTTCCCTTGAATCTGCATTTTTAATAAGCTTCCTTGGTAGTTCTTCTACAAACCTTGGAGTTCCTTACATAATAAATTTCCTGGCCAGAGAAACCTACTGGGTTTCATAAGTGGCTCTCTGAAGAGAAACTGGACTAATAATATTGGTTAAAAAATTGAATGTTTAAAGCATGCCAGAATTTAGTCCCAATATGAGTGCTATTTGTGTATATACATTGGCACAAAAGAGTCTTGTTTTGTTTTATGTTTGTGTGTTTTCCCTCGGTATGTTTTACCAATCAGGTCCCCTTTCCTGCATTAAACTAGAATTTAAGACTCATTGCTATTCTAAAGGTAGGAGGGACCCTGGGCATACCTCACTGACCCACAGACTCTTTTAGAAGCATGCAACTGGGAGAACCTTCTCATGCCTATGTGGTAGGTTGTAATTTTCATTCCAAGTCATGCTGGTCAAAGACCCAGCAAGAAGGGGACATTTAGTGGGAGTTCTGGAGAAAATTTGACTAAAGCATCATTTATAAAGTTACAGACAGAGTTAAAGGCAACTAATAAGAGATGCTAAAGCAACCAGGAACTATCAAGAGTTTAAAGGTTTTACTACTCTTGGGAAGGGGAATAGAAGACACCCACTAGGAGAAGTAGAGACGTATAATACATACAAATCCAGCCACACCAGTACTACAAGGCTCTGAAGCATGGAGGAAGTAGAAGACAGCATACTCACGGCTTTACTTCCTCCTCCTCCCCTAGATCTGATGGTACCTCCCATAAACAACTGAAATGGAAGGAACCAAAGGACAAAGATGAACCAACCCACAGTGGAAGGCAAGAAGGATGGAGAATAGATCTGGGGAGATGGTAAAGGGAGAATAATCAGTTCTGATGTAAGAAAAATGCAGGAAAGGGGACCTGATTGGTAAAACATACCGAGGGAAAACACACAAACATAAAACAAAACAAGACTCTTTTGTGCCAATGTATATACACAAATAGCACTCATATTGGGACTAAATTCTGGCATGCTTTAAAGAAACATTCAATTTTTTAACCAATATTATTAGTCCAGTTTCTCTTCAGAGAGCCACTTCTGAAACCCAGTAGGTTTCTCTGGCCAGGAAATTTATTATGTAAGGAACTCCAAGGTTTGTAGAAGAACATCCTTGCATTAAAATACAAAAAGTTAAGTAGGTCAAAAGATGGATTCTGTTTGATCTTATAGCAGGATGAGCATTCAGACTTTTGGGCCTATCACCAGTCAAATCTACATGTAAATCAATAGCTTTACTACTATTAGATCAAGAAGTGACCATGTCTTTTCCCTTGCAGAGAACATCATGGGAATGCTATGCAACCATCTGTCAAGGATAACAGTGGTAGCCATGGCTCTCCAATCAGTGGTAAATTAGAAGGCATCTTCTTCAGCTGCAGCACTGAATTCAATACTGGGAAGCCACCCCAGGATTCACCTTATGGAAGATACAGGTTTGAGATTGCAGCAGAAAAACTTTTTAACCCCAATACTAACTTATACTTTGGGGACTTCTACTGTATGTACACTGCTTATCATTATGTGATTCTTGTTATTGCCCCTGTGGGATCACCAGGAGATGAATTTTGTAAGCAGCGCCTTCCTCAACTAAATTCCAAGGATAATAAATTTTTGACCTGCACGGAAGAAGATGGGGTGCTGGTTTACCACCATGCCCAGGATGTCATTTTAGAAGTCATTTATACTGACCCTGTGGATCTTTCTCTGGGCACTGTAGCAGAAATCACTGGTCATCAGCTCATGAGTTTGTCTACTGCAAATGCAAAGAAAGATCCCAGCTGCAAAACCTGTAATATCAGTGTTGGACGTTAATGCCCACTTTTCTTATTCTTACCCATCCCTCTTCTTCCCCTAAGAGCATTGATCCTCTGTTGTCCATTTTCATCACCAGATGTTTTCCACTGAAGCATGCACATGCCGCTATCACCAAAAGCAAATTGCCATTTTTCAAATTTCATCCAGAGCCGTTTTAGTGTTTCCTATTCCCTGCCCTTCCCATTACTTTCAATGATGAAAGTTCTCCTCTGACACTTTATTGCCTAGATGCTGCAATGTTTTTATTTTTCCTTTATGCCAAACATAACAAAACAAATATATAAACTGCTTTAGCAAAATACAGAATAACGGCTTATAAATGGTGTTTAAATATGCATTCATTTTAATCTACTGAACAAATATTGGGATAACTCCAAACCGCATGAAAGGGTGTAATTGCAGCATGAGTTAAATCCTGAAGCCTAGAATTGTCAGCACTTCCAACTTGTTGTTTGACAGTGTTATTTATGTTATTTATATTAGCTAACAGGAAACAACTGTTGTGTTTCAACATAATAAATATAATAGAAAAATATTTTATTTGTATTGTATAAAATATTTACAATCATATAGAATATATAGTTACATTTTAATAGCAATTGTATACATGTCATGAAACCATTTCCCTTATCAAAGATGTAGTTTGTAAACTTCAAATAGTTGTGTATCTGTCCTGTTACAAGTAGATGACTTCAATTAAACAAATTTATGAAGGACATCATTCTGATTCATAAAAGTTATAAAATATCAGGTAAATACAGAGAAAACAATAAGCCTCTGAAATACTCTGCTTCTTTGAAAGTCAGTATTCTTCCCATCCAAACTACATGAAAATGTGAATTCGTTCAACATCATGCTTAAACATTACAGATAACAGAAATACAAACATGGTTGGGTACAAGAGAGAAAATGTGGACCTGTTACTTATTTTTACAAAGGCAAAAATAATAAATGTGTGTTTTAGTACAAAATAACACAAAACTATATGCAGTAAAGTTAATGAAGCAAATAAAACCTTCTGGCTTCTTTTCCAAGGTGTCTTAACAATTTCCAAACCTTTCATTTTGTACAGAACGAAGAATACCTACAACTCATGAGAAAGCTTTGTGACTTTACAAAGTATATATAGACCTTGGAACATTAAGAAAAATGCATATTCTCAATGGAAAAATAGTTATATACTCTTATAGTAAACAAAGAGATTAGCAGTCATAACTATGATCACATTAGATTATATACTGCAGACCACAGATCTATCCAAAATACCTATTTTCAAATTTTAATACAATATTTTAATATAAACATCTGTCAATTATAGACAAAGATAATTCACAAAGTACATGCTATCAGAATGAACTTTGGTAACCAGAAATGTAAAGTTTCAAATAACAGATAAAATAATGTGCTATTTTTATATAGAAATAAAAAATTAGCAGTGACACATTCTAGTATGCTTTACTGAATAGCCTAGTGGACTTAAGGGCAAGGTAGATTTTTTTATCATTTAAAAATCTATTAGAAGTTTTGAATAAATTACATTCTTACTAGCTGTATTCCTTCCTACATAAAAAAGAAGAGTTTCTTCTCCTCTTACTGATTTTTTAAAAATCATGCTCTTTTCCAAACACTGGACACTAAATAGACTTTCCCTAATAAGTGGCCCATTGGACAAGTATTACTTAGATTTGATTAAAAAAAAATTAAGATGCTTTTTGAAATAATTATACTGACTGTGCATTTTCTGCTCAGCATGGAGGAGACTGAAATTTTTTTCCGATTATACTGTTAGTTGCTATATTTCCCCCCATTTAAATCCTCCTTCCTCATTGATAGTTACACTTACCATCTCTTCCTAAAAATAACTAATACTACCACTAAAGTGCTTCAATTTTCAGTATATCAAAACTACTTAGCAAGAATGGCAGAGAAAAATAAACTTGACCTTATCTTGGTTGAAAGTGAGCACAAACATTTCCTGAACCTCAGATTGTTTTGGCCATATCTTGCTTGCTGATGAGGACTTCCAATAGTCTCAGTTTGGCTTTTATGTGCTTGTATTCATAGTACTCATCTGCCATTGGTATCCTATCTTCCTTTTGTGGACTTCTGCAGAACAGAAAATACTGTCTATTAGCACATAATAAATCAAGTCATTAAAAATCCTTTTATAATTTTTACATGAGAAAGTACAGAGTAGAAGTTTCCACTTGGTTTTTGCATCAGGTCTTTTTTACCTTTCCTTCCACCTTCACTCACTCCCTCCTCCATGTGTCATTAGGTTTTTGTATAATAGTACCCTTTGAAAACTTGAATGTCATGGGTGTTTTGCATATATGTGGTCCACTGCATAGACATACAACAATGGAGCAAGTTAAAAGGAAAAAAAAACCAAAAAAACAAAAACAAAAAAACAACAAAAAAAAACCCCCAGAAACCAGAACTCTCAAGGCGTTCTTAGTCTAGTTATTCTCCCATTACTCATACCACAGTTCATGCCTCTGAAGAATGTTCAGCCCTTACAATGAGAGTTGTTAAAAATTCAACCTAAAAACTGCATAAATTAAGTGAAATAATTTATAAATTTGTGGTGATGGGGGGGAAAAAGCTCAATGGTTACCTTATAAACGTGAAATATTTCAAAGTTTTCTTTTAATTATAATGCCCATCTCTGCTAATGTGTAATAGAATCAGTGAGAGGTTCATGGATTGAATTTATATGAGTCTGAATTGTAGTGGTTCTCTTTGCACACTAATTCTAAGGCTAGACATCGGGCAATGCATATTTTATGCATATACATTCTTTTTTTTTTTTTTTTTTTTTAGATTTTTTTTTTTTATTTTACAGAGAGAGATCACAGTAGACAGAGGCAGGCAGGGAGAGAGAAGAGAGGGGGAAGCAGGCTCCCTGCTGAGCAGAGAACCCGATGCGGGACTCGATCCCAGGATCCCGAGATCATGACCTGAGCCGAAGGCAGCGGCTTAACCCACTGAGCCACCCAGGCGTCCTGCATATACATTCTAACTACTATATGTTCTTGCCAATTACTTTGAAGAATGTTTGGGTAACATCTGGAGTTAAAACCATTTCCTTTCCACAAAAATATGTTGCCAGGATATGTTATCTAGTAGTAATTACTTCAGGATCTTAGAAGGCTCTTGTTTCCTTCGTTGCTAAGATTACCTATTGCTTTTAGAACATTTTCACTCATGACTTTGAAATACAAGGGGTGGAAAATGGATGAAACACCACGGTTGCTACTGAATATAAACACAAATACTAATATTAGTGTGGCCGGACGTAGGTAAATAGCAAGCATTTATAATGTTTTACCTATACTCCCTTCTATTTTCCCAGTACTGATAAAAGATCTATCTCTCATAAATTTTAAAAAAGTGTGAATCTATAAAGACTTCCTAAGAATGGAGTTATCTACTTGTGATGCACCACTATATGCTGTCCTTAAATTTCTAGTACAGAACTCAGAACAGTACACGTATCTGTAGACAGGGTTTCTCTTCAATATTGTCTAACTTATTTAATAGTCTCTCTTTGCCTCCATTCTGTATTACGGACCAAAATTTAACAGAGCCTCTAAATACCACCTTAATTTATATAAACATATCTAAG
The DNA here is from genome assembly GCF_002288905.1 of Enhydra lutris kenyoni. Classification (NCBI taxonomy): domain Eukaryota; kingdom Metazoa; phylum Chordata; class Mammalia; order Carnivora; family Mustelidae; genus Enhydra; species Enhydra lutris. Next base: position 14,331,625 of record NW_019154096.1, read on the forward strand.
TAAAGAAATGTTCTAATTTACCAGAAAACACTAGTAACCCATCATGCAAATTTTCCCTGGTCCTGCATATTCCATTTTGGCTAATAAGCAAGAGTGTATTGGCCAGAATGAAAAATTTTGCAACATTTCCTGAAGCAGTTTTCCCATTATGTAAAACATGCTAATATGCTTGGTACAGTTCCTGACTTATAACTATTAATGTCATATCTACATGATTATTCCTCTTGCTTGGCAAATATTACCAAGAACATTTACAGCTACTTAAAATTTTTAGTAATCCATTTGCATGGTTATTTTACCTTATGGACAGGATTAGGCCTTCCTAATAAAATTTCTTAGGATAACAAGATTAAGATCCATATTTCCTAACCATTCAACCCTTTGATTTTAATTGTGATATACCACCACTTTGGCATTTACTTTAAGTATACACCACAAGAGGGCATACAACCTCAGTCAAATACAGGCATATCTGAAGTAGGGTTAAGACCGAAAGGTGCAGTAGAATACTATACATAGAACATCACTAACTTCAAAAGGTATGCCAAGTACCACTGGAGCTCCATTAGGCAGGACTACTAGCACACTGGGGTAGTCTCAAACTCTTTGGACTCCTGCATACATACAGGTTAAAAAATGTAAATGTAAAAGCTGTATGGAAACTCTAAAAAAGGAAAAAATGGAAATGGAAAAAGAAAAATTATGTTTTATATTCTAAATTTAATATCCACATAACATTTTTCACTAGATTAGTTAACCTCAGCAGAAGGGTAAATAACTTGGACTTGTAGCAATCAACTGGAAAAGGAAGATTCCAGGTAGAAAACAAAGTGGGATACGTCTGTATTTGCTGAACACAGAACGTTTCTGACTTCATAGGTCAAGTCCTATCCTACAGCTCTGGAGGACTAAAATGGAAAAGCTGCTAAGAGGTGAGTATATCAAGCTTTCCAGGTGCCTTAGAAAATAGTCCCTGTGCATCAGGTCAACCCTTAGTCTGCTGACATGAAAGGAATTCAGGAAGGGCAGATACTTAGATGTGGAGGAATACCGAAGGGCCAGTGTACCAATGACTCCCACCTCTCCCACCTTAATAACTTTGTAACTTTGGGAAAGTTACACTTTATTATTTTTAATACTGACATCCCATAGAACAACTATAGCTTTCCAAAGTATTCCAGGAAGTCCAGTCATTTCATCTTACAACCATGGAAGCAGGCTCAGGATAGCTAAATGATTTGTCTTTCTCTTCTAGAAGTAAATCAATAATCCTGAATCTTATGATTTTATATATGTATATATATATATAAAATATTATATATAATATGTTATATATAATATATATTAATTATAATGTTACATAAAATATATTAATTATATATTAATATATAATTAATATATACATACACACATGTATGTATTCATACATATACACATATATAATTACATACATATAAAAATTATTATACATTGACAATACACCAAAATTTAGAGAAAACTAATAGAATGCTTAATGAGACTTAGGTTGACCAAGAAAAATAGAGAGAGGACACAGCTAAACATTTATGTTAGGGATAGAAAGAATAGCTATGAACTTCTGATTTGAAAATAAATAGCTAAGGGCAGATCCTTAAGTTTAAAAGACATTTAAAGCAAAAGAAGAATTATTTAATGAAATAGGGAATCACTTGTAAAACTAAATAACCCAGAACAAAGAAGTTATATGAGTTGAAAAATCAAAGAGATTTTTTTTAAAGGTTTTATTTGTTTATTTGACAGACAAAAATCACAATTAGGCAGAGAGGCAGGCAGAGAGAAAAAAGGAAGCAGGCTCCCTGCTGAGCAGAGACCCCCCCCCCCCACCGCCGCCCCAGGATCATGACCTGAGCTGAAGGCAGAGTCTTTAACCCACTGAGCCACCCAGGCGCCCCTCAAATAGATTTTTTAAAAGTTTAGATAAATTCAATAGTTAGGGATTTTTGGATTTCATCCTTTACTTTTTAAAGCCTGATGTCATATTTCATAGCTATAGCCTCCCATAAAACATACCTAATAATGGCACTACTACAATGCTGCATTAGACAGATCTTGAGTCTAAATCACTGTGTAAATTATTTCTATTTTATATAAAGTCACTGTTCCTGCCAAAAACAGCAGCTCATTCTTAACAATAGTTCCCTAGGAAATATTAACTTAAAAAAAAAAATCTCTACTCACACTTACCTTCCCGTTTGTTTAAAAAACTGTTCTTCAAAGTCTCTTAAGGCTTTCCGAAGTCTCTTCTTGTCAGCCCTAGTTTCTCGGAGATGGTCAAGAAGTACAGGCCTATATCAAGCAAAATACACATTTGCCATTACTGAGCTCTGGCAGAATTGAGACATCATAAGAAGATTTATCTATTCAGCAAATCATATAATGATACAGAAGGGTTCTGCCTAAAAGAGTATCTTTTAAGTAAATATAGTACATGTAGAGCCTAATCATAGAGAAGCACATAAACAGAGGATTAAAAACAATGTCATCAGAGAAGAGAAAGGACAGACAGAAGGCAAGCCAATGGAGTCCACTATAAAATGTGGTGACAGTAATAACCATATGAATGGATAAGGGAAAAAGAGACATTTTGAAAGAATACTCATCAGTATTAGGTGATAGACAAGACATAAGAGGCACAAGAGGACAAGAATTTAAAGAAAAGTCTACCCTTAAGGTAGAGTATGGGGAAAACGCCAAAACTCTTGGGAATGAAACAGCCCTTTTTCAAAATAAAGCTAGAATTATACTGCAAATTCTACTCACTTCATTCTACTAAGACAAGAGAAAAGTCATGTGCTTTTAAGACAGGAATTTTTATCTAGGAAATTTGTGCATGGTTACAGAACTTTGAACGCCCTGTTATATATTGGCATTTTCAAAAAAAACAAAACAAAACAAAAAAACCCCAACAATAAATAAATGAAAGAAAAGAGAGGGAAAGAAGGAGAGAAAGATACAGGGGAAAAAAGAGAGGAAGACTGATTTTCTGCTTCCAAACAGGTTACTTCGCTGAGCTGAAACTGAGGTGTCAGCTAATTCTATAAACACACTAAAATCCCAATTTAGAACTTAGTCCTTAGTCCCACCTCATATATTTTTGGGGATTCCATCCCTAACTTGAAGTATATACTCACCACACTACAGTATTACATGTTAATGGAAATCTCATAGTCTGGCCTATAATATACAAACAAAAGGCCAAATGATCAAGAGGAGTGCCACCTACTGAACTACTGAATAATGATAATGATAATAACAATGAGAATACGAATAGCTCCTGAGAGGCCATTAGGAACCTAAGGGCAGCTTATTTACTTATGGCCAAGGGGATTCCCAGGCTGGAGAACCATTTTATCTAAAGGAGTAGACAGACTAGAATAAAGGTCCTGACAAATGTTGACCCCCATGAGATCCCAATTCCTTTTGGTCCAGCATTTTCAAAAGCCATCTCTGCTTCACACATTGCCAAGAATTAGACTGATGTCAGACCCTGCTGAAAAGATGTGCAACTGTAGGAAATTAGTATTTATGGTATCTCCATATTTATGGTATTCTCCAGTCAAGAGAAAAACCAGATTATGCTTTTAGGCAATCATTGGTTCACATTTTTTAGGGAATCTAATAGCTCTTGTGAACTTTGTATACATATATAAGGTATCCCAGATGAAAAGTTGAAAAGAAACTCCATACTTAGGATTCACACTTACATAGTGGCCTCATGTAAATTGGACATGGATAGGGCTGGTGGTTTGATTTCTTTTTTTTCATCTGGAAGCAGGATCGTAACAGGCTCAGTCTCAGAGAAGGTGAGGTGGTCACCAACAGGAAGGTGAGACACTGGAGCTGGCAAAGAAGGTTGTTGGCTTCCCTGTGGACAGTCTTCATCAGAGTCTTCTTCCTCCTGCTTATCATAAGCAGAGTTAAATAAAGTCACAAAATGCTAAGTGCCTCTTGCATCAAAAACAGGAAGAGGAACCATAAATAGACACCATGAAAACAGTAGGCGAGCCCTGTGTCTACCAAAAAACCAGAAGGAAGAAACCAAGAGGACCTCTTTCTCAGGTGCATCAAAAATCTTGCAGAAGTTATTGAGTGAAGAGGCACCCATGCTGTGCTAAAATGCTCAGCAAGTTCATCTCTTCTGGGCCAAAAAAGGCCCAAAGAAGATATGGTCCAATCTGTACTGCCTACTAGTTCCTCCCTTTCACCCAGACCTTCTGGTTACATGGATAAGCAGTTACATGGGTTAGAATGAGAGGGACTTTAGACACCTTTTGTTATCTAGAAAAACCCCAAATCAGGTTCTGGGTGGACCACATTCAGATACAGAGGAGATTGGAAAATTGACAAATTCAGGGATGAGCTCTAGGAAGGCCAAAGCAAAATGGAGTTATTCCTTAACATCATCACAACCAAAACATTTCCTTGCAAGGAAATCTGAAAATCATAATCCTTTTAAATCATGCTTCCTCAATGGAAAAATTTTAGAGACTATGACTCACTATTATCTTTGTCTTTAAAATCATGAAAGTATAATGTAGTCAAGTATACTTAATGTGTATTTGTTAATATTTATTCCTTTTTATATTGATATCTTGAGCAAGTGACTATTTGAATATTAATGGAGTAGGATTTGTGGTGCTTTTCTAGTTCTGTATTCCCATAAGTCATCTTTATTAAAAATAGTCTAACTCAATTTCAGTAGCCATATTTTCTATTGAAATAAATCTTATATCTTACATAATGATGGTCAAATGGTATCAAAAACAAATGATGCATTATATCAAGGAACATGTAGTCAATTTTCTTACTCAAGAAGAAAAATTAACACACAGAATAGAAAGGCTCTGTTTGGTCTAGCTGTGTTGCAAATTAGAAAATGCCAAGTTGAAATTCATCATTTGTTCAAGAAATGAAAGCAAATGCTAAAACTTGCTTCAAAATGCAATTGCTGTAAATTCCTCTTTCATAGTAATTTTAATTATCAACCACTCTTAAGTTAATAATATTAGGCTTAATGGAGGCCACATTTCTACTTTTTGAAATAACAACTGGCCTTGTTAGCAGTATATACTGCCAAGAAGGCTTATTTATAACTGTCAGAGCGCTGCCTCCTTACCTAAACTATAACAAGCACAAGTAATTGTTTCTAGTTAAAGCAAGCATCCTGACTTACAATTGTTGGAATAAGGGAAGGTGTTGACAAGATTTGCTTGATAATCCTGTATCGGTCATAAAGAGGTTTTATGAGGTTCTTGTCTTGCTTAGCTACCTGAAAAACATGAAATTAATTATTGGTCCTTTCTTAGATGAGAATGAAAACATGTCAGTATATTTTAGCAGGCAAAAAAAAGAACAAAAAACCAGTTTTGAAGTCTCAAAATAGGAGATTAATAATACTATAATACAATAGTAATTAGAAAAAGCGAAGTCACTTATAAGATACTATTTAAAGCACATATCAGTTTTCTTCTAGGAAAAGTTTCCTTTAGGATAGTTCCAAGTTTAGAAAGATGTTTAAAGCTTTCTGAAGGAATCCTAAATATGTAAATGGTAAGAAGCCTGTTACTACTTCATTCTTAAAAAAAAAAAAAAAAAAAAGTTATTGAGATCTTCAATTTTTTTTTTTTTTCTGAAACGAGTATTTTATCTGGATTTTCATGATTATATTCACAAATACCAACCTTGTTTAGGTCTTCATCACAACAAGCCTAGAATATATACTAGCTTGCTGGCTAGCTCTGACATAAACTATTCTGGATATGACAATTAACTTACTTGAATCCTCAATTTCTTACCTGTATAACAAGGAGGTTGGAATTACAAAGTTCCTTCCAACTAAAAAATTTCATAACCTCCTGGTCCAAGAATGTATTCTCCTACCTCTCTGCTGTATGACCCATCCCTAAGCACTATTTTTAACAGGTCACATTGTGCATAATATCTATCAATCTCTTACCTATCTACCCCACCATCACCTTTCCATCCAAAGTGACCAAACCTCTGCTTGCCTTGGTTTTACTCCCTGCTGTGTATCCTACATTAATTTGCTAACTATTTCCTACATGCAGTTTCCCTTTCACTCTGGTCAGATGCAGGAAGGGATGGTAGAAATAGCACATAGCAAAATCACCCGAGTATCTTTTCTTTAAGATAAAAAAACAGTATCATCTGGCCCTCTGCCTTCCAGATTCCCCCAGAGGGATCTTGAAGGAAAAGAACATGGCTGAGAACCATTCTCGCCCCTATTTATCTCCCTTTACTCTGAACTTCTCTGTCTTATTATCTGGGCCTTCACAATTTTCTCTGTTTCAGTTTTGTCTGCCCAAATGAATTAGAGGGTTTTCAAGAACAAAGATTATATCACATATTTTAAAAAATGTTCACAGTACCCAACACATCCCCCTTGCCTGCTATAAATTTATCAACACAGGTTTATAAACAAAGGCACCCTAATTTTTAACAGTCTTCATATAATTCTACAGGCTATAACCTAAGGCTCATTCATTTTCAGTAGAAAGAAAGGCTTTCTGTAGAAGACTTTTAAATATTATTGGCTTAGTAACCCCAAGAGCTTTTCATTTACTGGCCCAGTCTTTCCTTAAATATTTTCTTAGTCATGATACATCTTACTATGAAAAAAAAAAAAAATCCTGTCATGTATCCCATAGGGTTTTAATAGGTAATAAAAAATCTCAATCCAAGTTCAGAAAACATTAACATTGTGTTTTTTATTCAGTGTCTCATTGGGGCGTATATTCCACAGAAAACGCTTCAGAAAATGATGCATTTAATGTTATTAACATCTTTCTATGGTAGTTTGATTTTCTTGATTTTATTTATTTTTAGTATATCCTCTGGATTCTAGAAAAGCTAAATTTCATCCTAAAAGAAAAAAAGAGTGACCAAAAAGCAAGCTAAAATGATGAATGCTATTATAGAAAAGTATTCACAGATGCCAGATGAAAATCAGTGTCCATATACAATGTATGCACTCATCTTTCACTCTGATGAGTCCCTGATTTTATTCTTAGCATCATTATCAAAGCAATCCCCAAAGAGAGACATGAGGGCTCACTGGCAACAGTGTCAAAACTAATTCTGTAAGTGCTCATCCTCAAATAGGAAGACAGGCTGCCTAACAGAAGGGTTAGTGATCAGACTGTGTGCCTGGAGCTCTCTTCTACTCACAGACCTATAGAAAGAAGCTCCGGAAGGCCTGTAGAGTCAATCTTCATGAAGGAAGATGAGTCAAGAGGCAGGCTTTGCTTGAATAGGTACCTCAAATCTAAAGGGCAGACACACATCTAACTTGGCTATTCCTCAGCCATTTTCTGCCAAGAATCAGACAATTGTCCCCTCTATATTCAACGACTGTTTTTGAAATGCATCCTCTCTGCCAAGTTCTGCATATTTGTGGCTGTCCATGGTATGTCAGATGTATCTAACTTTTGATTTTCTTTATGTGAATGGAGGAAACAAAGACAATGTTGAGTAACCTGAAATAGCCAGAGAGAGAGATATCCAGAGCATGAATGGGCTGTCAGATTTAAAGATAAATAAAAGAAGATAAATCCCAAAGATACTTAGTCTAACTTCCTTCTCCCCCATTTCTTATAGCATCAGAAAGAGTGGAATGAAAAGGAGGTTGAGCAAGAGAGGACTGTGCATAGAACAGTTTGATATGATTTGTTGACAGCTTGACAACTTTGCCAAAAAAAAATTCTTTAGACTCCTACCTAGTAGGTTATTTGAATCATCAACCCAATGAGTTATTTGGAATAGTAGCTCCCAAACAAGGTGGCAAGACAGAACTGCTACTGAGTAGACAGCCCAAGTGTATTCCTTTCTGGGCCCTGGTTAGAAATTTGTTTGGGAAAAAACTGCCATAGCTTATATGCTTTTACCATCATGCTTGGTTTCCTTTCTCCCCATGGCATTAGTCCCATTTATTCCCTCACAGTAAACCACAGAAATTTATTTTAAAAATCATTTCCAGGGCACCTGGGTGGCTCAGTGGGTTAAGCCTCTGCCTTCAGCTCAGGTCATGATCCCAGGTCCTGGGTTCAAGCCCCACATCGGGCTTTCTGCTCAGCAGGGAGCCTGCTTCCTCCTCTCTCTCTGCCTGCCTCTCTGCCTACTTGTGATTTCTCTCTGTCAAATAAATAAATAAAATCTAAAAAAAAAAAAAATCATTTCCATCAGCCCCATAATCAAGATCTCTCCTAGAGAGGGAAGTAGTGATGGGAATCAATTACTCTCGCTTTAGAGAACCAAGTGTTGCCAAGCTTTTCCTGTGTCTGAGTCTCCCCAGCTCCTCACCAAGTGAAACAGTATATACGGAACAAGTCTGACTTTTGAACTAACAAGTCAAACAATGTGAAAAAGCAGTAATGAACATAATCATACAAAGAAACTGCTGAAGAGAACGGCTTGGTCAATATAAAACGTTTCTAAGCAGGGGATTGCAGATTAATATTAGCCTTGAAACCAGAGGACATGAGTTCAGATAATCAGCTTTAAAACTTACCTATTTTTAACATGGAAAATTATGTAAGGTCTGAACCTTAGATTTTTAATGTAGTGAATATATTGTTGTATGAATATATTGTTTTAATAAGTTAGCATATGTAAATGTCCCTGGCAAAGAGTCAGGTGTACTAAACATTATTTAAGCTAAAAACTAAAATTGATTTCAGGTTACTATTAATGTTATCCATTACTAAAAAAGGAATACATGGTGCTATTAAATAAATTTTAAGAATAAAAGAATATGAATCTATTTCTTTATACAAAAAGCTATCCAGAATATACAAAGTGAAAAAAAAGGATAATTATATAATGTGTTACTTTTAGTTTTAAATGGGGACAAATTAAGAATGTATATTGATACTTTCTTGCATATGCTTTATATAAAAACTCAAAAGGTACACATGACACATTAGTAACAATAGTTACCTGCTTGGGGATGGGAGACCTCAGAGCTAGAGCTGGCAGATGGGGTGGCAGAGTCTTTTTAATGTGTAGCCTTTTACATTTTTTTAACTATATCAGATAGTATGATCTATTAAGAAAACTATTTTTATTTTTTAAAAAGAGAACTAGGAAATAAAACTTGATGGGATCTTCCTTCTGATGCCTTTTACCTCTAAATTTCCCTCTCTTCACTGTATATCAACCACTGTATTTTCACTATATATATAATGTGTAACAATCACTATATTTTCATTTGATTTTAAAAAATAAAATTACTATTTTTTTTTTTTAAATCTGCTTCCCTCCTCAAAGATGCTGCAGTTAGTGAAGATCCAGAAGAAGTAACTGCCATTACTCATCCAGTCGGTAATTTGTGCCATGCTCCTAACACCACCTACAGTTCTCAGAAAGGGCAATAAAATGGGTACAATGTGTCAGCACCAATTTGGGACTTTCAGAAGAAAAGGATATAAATAAGCACCACAGTCAGACTTAGGGGATGATTCATTCACTTTCAGGGCTCAGTGGATACCCTGTGACCCAGAAGTGATTGCCTCCAAAAATCATCCTTTAATAGAAGAGGAGGAAAATTACTCTATAGCAGTATCTGAATTGACAAGGCAATGCTACAGGATTTATCAGCTTTAGTATGGGCTCTGACCAAATACCAAATGTAAAAATTTCACAAAAGTCTCTCTAGAAAAGAAAGAATTCTTCATCCTGGAAGTTTTAATATTTAATGTATTTTCTGCAGTAAAGCAAGAACCCCAGATAAAAGTCATCTGCCAGTTTTAGTTTAAAGAAATGGGACCTATTCAGATAATCTCAAATGTTAACAAGCTCACGGAGGAGCCAGGAATAACTAGCTACTGTGGAAATTTGCAAATCTCCCTTGGCTTCTGCTGTGATTTGGGACTCTCCTGTAGGAACCACTAGCCACTTTAGGGTCTGCTGTATTAAACTTCCCCAGGAACAATACTATAGCTTTGTGTATTGAGAGCTACATGTTCCACTATAGATGCTTTCTATTTAAAGGGCCTACCTTTAGTCTAGTGCAGAGAGCTGAAGGGGCTTCTGACATTACATTTATTAATCAGCTTGGCAGATACTCCATTTAAAATAATAGAAATAAATTGCCATTTAAGCAAAGATAACTTACAAAGAACTCAAATATGCTTCTCTGATCTTTAGACTCCCATGTGCACGTGCTATATTTGACTTAGATGCCTCAGCAGGGTGACCAACTGTCTGCATTTTCCCAGGATGAAATCATTTGAAATTTTCAGCATCCAGGAAAATCCAAGGAAACCAAGAATGGGTGGTCACACTATTGCTCAAAGATCTTAAAATAAACATGTCCAACAGACCTCTTAGGTTTCCAGTCCCATCCCCAGTCTGTTCCTCCTGTAGGATTCTCCATCTCAGTAGATGGACCCATCACCATCTTGGATTCTTCCTTTCCTTACTCCCTATTGTCCAATGATTCATCATAGCCTTTTGATTCTTCATCCAAATTATACTTTGAATAGGTCTTTATCTTTCCATCTCCAAGGCTATCATGCTAGTGCAAAGGACCCATTTCATCTTCCCCCTTCCACTCTATCCCCCTACCATTTATTCTTCACACAGCAATCAGAAAGATACTTTCAATGTAAATCATGTCATATCACTTTCCTGTTTTCAACAACTCAACAGCTTTCCAATACTTTATACTACCCTAAATGGTCCTATATCAGGGCCCCCGGACTATCTTTCTGACTTCATCTCATACATCGTGTGCTAGCTTATTGGGGGAATTAGGGGAGAAAGAGACATGATACACCTTCATATCTTTGTCATTTGCTTCCCACCAACATGCAATAACTTCCAGAACAACATCCTGGAATTAAGTGGCAACACCCATAGGTCATGGCCAATAACTTACTAAAAACTCACCTGACTGAAATTTCAGAGCCAGTCTCCTAAAGTTATTTATGTGGTGCCAAGTGCTCTTATAAATTGTTCAAAACCATAATCTCACTGACAATATATTGAGTGTTGTGACCTGTGAGGATATGGTGAGGTACCTTAGAATCCTCCTGAGCAGGGAGCTGCTCTCTCTTCTCCTTCAGGCATGTCAGCACAGCATCTGGAGTCTCCTCTCCAGAGGAGCATGGCTCAGGACCCACAGCTTCTGGCTTCCCATTCTCTCTGGGGACTGCAGGTTGCTCACAGGACAGGTTTCTAGGTGGGCCTTTGGGAGCAACCCCTTGTTCTTCTGAGAGCTTCAGCTTTAGTTCTAAGAGAAATGCCATGAGTTACCATGAACAAGGAGGACTCACTGGGCTTAAGAGTAGAGAGTCTTTCAGAAATTCCCACCACTGATGTGAAATCAGTCGAAATGGATGGTGTTGCTGACGGTTTTCCATGGGGAAAGGGCAGCCTTAGTAACCAGAACCAACAGCATAAGCTCCCAATCAGATGTAAAAACAGAGGGTTCTCTAGGGTGGAATCTCATGGAAATGGAGTAATTCGTGTGTAGGAGTAACTTAGTGGTTTAAATTTCAGAGGATGAGTTCCAGAGGAAGACCAGTGGTATTGCCCCAAAGATTTTACCTGTTACCCACCATAACACCTGGAATTCTACACTCAGAAGTTCACTTACTTGAGTTTGGAAGCTTTGTGCCATTAAGAGCCCCTGTGCAAATAAATGCAAACACCTCTATAAGGCTTTACACACTTAGACATCTGAGGAAATACAGGAGCAATGGGAAAGGAGAGGTGTGAATGCCAGCCCCAACTTGACAGATTTCACAATTTTGTCTGTTATCTTTTAAAATCCAGGAATCACCATTATTTCAATGTGGTTTTATATAAGCCCACATAATTAAAAATAAAAAAGCCACCTGGGACATGTCAGGGAATTACATTTCAGAATATGCTAAGGGGCTGATAATGTCAATGTGGCCATTTGTATTGATTTCTCAATTACATAGCTCGTTTTCTTTGTTTGATGTTTGTTTTTTAAGTTAGACTCTGGTGTGGTGTTGAAACACTGCATATTTTATAAACCTGCTACATCATTACAGTTTAATACCACTGAATTAATATTCCCTTCCCGTTCTTTATTGCCACCCTTTTAGAGATTTGGAAAAAATTCTCACATCTCTAAGTATCGAAATAAGAATGTGAAGAGAGGAAGAAAATAAATTTTTGCTGGAAAATACCATCGTACTTTTAAATGGATTTTAGAGTTAATTAATAACACATTCCCATCTCCAGAGAAATACAGAAAGAACACTGGATTAGGAGGTAGGAGAACTGAGTTTTACACCTAGCTCACTAACTCCTAGCTATGTAACTTGTCCCTATCTCTGGACATAAATGTCATCATCTCTGCAAAGGGGTATGCAGAGTCAATGATTGCTCAGGCCTTTTTCTTACATCCAAGAATCCAGTAACCCAAGGAAGTTAATACTCCCCATGTTGAAATGTTCCTAGTGCTGAAGTGAATCTTCCCAATTCAGAGTCTGTAAGTTCCTCAGTCTCTTTATAAGGAGAATTGTTAGATGGGGCCAAACAATGAAGGAGACCCAGAACCCTTTATTTCAAATGGAGCCTCCAATCTAGGTGAGACACAAGGTTAGAGAGGGCACAGGCAGAAAAGAATTAAAAAAAAACGCCTGGGAGCACATTATCAATATTTTAACTGTTTCCTTTCTGGGAAAAGAGACCTTTGACTGGTCCTTACCTTTGAGTTGTTTTCGACCTTTAGCTAGATCATTCATCCATTTCAGGACTTCAGGATTAGAAGTCTTGTCACCATGTGAAGGCTACAGGGAGGGTAAATGTGGGTGGGAAGGTGAAAGGGAGAGAGGAAAAGAAAAAGATAAAAGGAAAAACAAAAATTGTAAACAGTCAAGACAACACAAAGGTAGTTCAGAGACATATGAACCTAAGAGAGAAATTCAGATATGACAACTCCAGTTGATAGAGTTCCTTCTGAAAAACACAGCAAACATTCCTGACCTCCTCCACATTTTCGTCCTTGACAAGGGCATTGTTTCTAAATATGCCTAGTCACTCAGCACTTTTCATATAGCCCCAACCATTCCAGTGTCCCCTGCAGTCTAACCCTCAGTCACCCTGTGGGCCACCCACAACCCACACTTGGTTGCCAGGCCTTTCTTCATATCAGTGTGGATGACTTCATATCAGTACCAGACCTTTCTTCATATCAGTACCTAAGCACTAATATAAGCCAGTGCTTACTCCCTCACCTGTACTCACACACATGGTTTTTGACCACCACTTGTCTGGGTTATACTGACAAACTAGAGGATTTAGTTCCTACCAGTCATTTCCACAAACCCAGAGAAAGGAGACCCCAGGATCTCTAAAGCTTGACAACCGTCTGAGAAGACAGTACTTCAGGGAGATACCCATATTTTTAATCATCTCATTATAGACTCAGTATCCTACTGGGCTAGCATTAAAGTAAAACTTAATCATAAGTGTGTGATCTTGGGAAAATGACTGAGCCTCAGTTTCATCTACCAGATTAGAATTATAAAAGCATCTGAAACAGTGAAAGCAGTTACTGGCATATGCTATGCACTGTAGGTTAGGTATGTTAACTAGAATTACAGATGTTATTACTAGAAGTGGTGATAGTAGTAATGTTACTACCAGACTTTCACAGGAATTCTAGATATGTCTTCACCAACAAACATATATGTAGGAGTATGTACATCTTACCAAGTAGTTAATAGAACCTCTATGTGGCAATAAGAATATATTTTTTATTCTGGGAGGATAAGACTGTTAAAAAAAATCATTCACTTTGATTTCTGGATTTATTCTCCTAGCATAAAAATGGATTTTCTACAGAAAAGAGAAACAAGGAAAGAAGAATGGCCAAACATACTTAGCCTCCACCCCCGTAGGTCAGTAAGATCTTTCTTAAATCAAGGCCACTCAATTAACTTCAATGCAGGCTCAGGAAGATTGATGATTACTCTGAATTGAGCATATACAAGGACTATTATATGGGAATACTCAAGATGCCCTGATCATAATTATAATATCACCAGAAATGTGTACATTGATAGTGACTAAGTCTAGGGGCTCTGCCATATGTTGTTTAAGGATCCACTAAGTCTGTGTAACATCAGCTAGTTGTTGAGAGAAAGGCATCAAGAGAGAAATGTGTCCCTCCTAGGTTCAAAGGAAAAAACACTGCTTGTATGGCATGGTCATCAAATCCCATCAATGGGATTAGGAGTGTGGCTCAATTGGTTGGGTGTCTGACTCTTGATTTTGGCTCAGGTCATGATCTCATGTTCCTGAGACTGAGCCCAGGATCAGGTTCCACTCTCAGCATGGGATTCTCTCTCCCCCTTCCTCTCTCTGCCCTTCCCTCTCTGGCTCACACGTAGGCACTCTCTAATTAAAAAAAAAAGTACATGGGATTAAGTATGTTAATTGTGAAACACAGGTCATGATTCTGTCACTTCTAGAGTGATGTAAAAACCATAGTTTTAAAATCAAGATGGAAAAGAAGATTGAAGGAAAACAACAGTGCTGTCCCCGCCCCCCCCTCACCTTGGGGAGCTCAGATGGATAGTATGGATGGTTCCCATGAGTGAAGCCCTGGTTTCAGTACCACGGACAGTGACACGAGGCCACACCTCCAAAATAGCTTCGCCTCGTCCTACCCATGATGTGCCAAAATGATGCACTGTGCCACTTCCCTGATATACAGTTTAGTGTGCTGTTTCGGGTAACAGTCTGGTTATATGGACAGCCAATATTTTACATTTGGTTTCTCAAAATCCTCACAGAATTTTCCACTCTGATCTGAAAACACATCTTGTTCATCTGGAACACATCTTTCTCACTAGATATGCTTTATACAGTTACCATCTTCTTAAATAATGTTAAGAACAAGAACAAAAACCTAAAACCACCTAAGAAGTCAGCTTTCACTACTGCAAATAGAACTTAGGAAAAATGTAAGGCTGATTTCTTTTTCTGACAAAATATTTTAAAGCCCGAAATAATTTTCTGAAATGAATTTTTTATTTCCCTACTCCCAAGGGAGATTTCAAAAGAGCTTAAATCAAGCTCACAAGGATGGCACCTTTCAAATCACATGGAAAGTTTTCATGTACAAACTGTGGATCTTCAAACCTTCTAACTTCTAAATTGAAATATCCCAGTTTAATAGACCCCAAGAGAATAAAACCCAGAAATTACAGACTCAGAAAGATAAATTAACAAGTCCAAAGTCACAAAGTTCCTAACTAGCTGTATTTTGTTCAGTTAAAATGGGACCTCCAAGGCACATGACTGATGATATCCTGGACCAGATCTGTGGCCTGTCAAAGACAGTTCAAAAGACCTTTAGAAAGAAATCTGGATTAGGAATTGAGAAGACCTGAGTTGTCTTGGCCAGGTCAATTCTTTGTTGTGTCATCCTGGGGAATTCATTTCCTTTCTCTGGGCCTCAGTTCCTTCAACCATCAAATGAGAAATAAGACTGACCGATCCCTTCTAATTTCAATATTCTCTAATTTCACAAATAGTGGACATCTGGCTCAAACAGCCTTTTCTAACTCCACAAGGGTAATGATTGCTAAATGTAAAATTTTTTAAATTAACATCTAATGTATTATTTGTCTTGGGTACAGGTCTGTGCTTCAGCCTACACAGCTCATAGCACTCACCACAGCACATGCCCTCCCCAGTGTCCACCAGAAATAAACACGGTTTTGGATAGGAATGTAAAATGGTCACATTCAACAGAGGGAAAGATGCATGTTGTATCAGGCCACTGGACTAGCACAGAGACCCAGCAGGAGCTCAAACTAAAACACTAGCTGTGGATGCTATTAATTCCACAATCAGCCTGCCAGGAAGAAAATCCTTACACTCAAAAACTAATTTAAGTCCATTAACATGTCAAGCCTCTAACCAGAGCCTGGTGCCCCAGCAGGAAGGGTGAGGGGAAGCCCCATTCCCTAAGACAAGGAAGGTTCCGATATACCAGAGACTTTTATACACACTGAGGCAGTGGTGACCATGAGGTCTTCCTCCACTGCTCCCAAATTCACCCTTCTACATTTGTGAATGTTTAAGTGAGTTGTGTGGGCATGTGTCTGCACCAGCTCAAAAACTTCTCTAGACAGGGACGGGAGGTGCCAGCAGAAATTCTTTTCCAAAATAGATAGCCTGTTGGGTGGCTGTTATAGCTGAGAGAAGTAATCCAGGGTTGTGGCTGCAGGTAGAAACATTCAGTGAAGAATTAATGTGTACAGTTTTTCTTCATTTTTGGACAAGGCAGAGGCTGTTTTGGGATACTCTGATCAAACGTCACTCAAATAGATTAAAAAGTTAATTATATCTAGGACCACATATTTCTCTGTGCCAAACACTATAACAACCATTATATATGCACTCCTTCATTTAATACTCACAAACTTAAGAAATCACTACTAATATAAACTTCACTATGCAGTTGGATAAACTGAGACTCAGAAAGCTAAAGTAACAAGTCCAAAGTCACAAAGTTCCTAACTAAGTTGTGCCAGATTCAAATCCAGATCAGCCCGATTTAAGGATGGCCAGGTAATAAGAATTAACAGGACCTGGGAATGAAACCCATAGTGGTTACTCTACTGTTTCCGATGTGAGGATATGACAGATCCAAACACATTCCAGCAGCAAATGGAGGAAATCAGCTTCCCTCAAGATAACTAGAAATTTCAAAAATGTGGACACTAACAAAGTTTACTTCTATTCCTCCATTGCAAAACCTACTCATCTTTCATCTACCAGTCTGAGCTGATAGAATACAACTACCTAAGGCATGTTACAAGTCTTTTCTGGGCCTCGGTTTCCTTACCTGTAAAATCAAGGTCTATGCCTCTTATGTGTAGAGTGCCTTCCCGCTCTAATGAAGTAAAAGACAATAACAGCTGTCACTGTTTGACTTTGAGGAAGAAGAGAAGCTTCAACACCCTGACTAAGGTTGTCTCGAAAAGCAGTCTGATTTTTCTTTCTATTGTACAAAGCTTAAAAAAAAAAAAAAATCACTCCGTATACCCGTCTTTTAGTGAATTTGAAGTCACTGTGAGGAACAGGATAGGAAAAAGGGGGGAGTGGAATATCACCCACCCTCATCTCCCCCCGCAGATCTTATTCCACTCACAGATGTGCCACTTATCTCTGTACCAAGTGCTTAGTGAGCCTTTAAATATTTCAAGATGTATGAGACATTATTCCCTATTCTCTTTTATTCTGATAACAAGCTCTCTGGGCCCTCTGCCAAAGACCCAATATCTTTGTGCAATTCTACATCCATATGTTTTTTGTCTATGCCATGGTTACCGTTAAGGAAAATAAATAAAACTAGCATTGACCATAAGGACACTTACCTCTCTATTTGCTTCTCATGTAATAAAAGAAAAGGTTCATCATTACAACACTGCAACACCAGCGTGAAGACTGGTGTCTGACAGGAAAGGATGGACTGGGGTTTATCATTATGAATGAGCTGAACAGATGTCACTTGATAGGTAACCAGAGGTACTCTTATGTCAAAGAAGACTCTCTCCCTTATTCTGTTCTCAGTTAGAGACTCTGACCTTTGGGTCCTTAATAGGTCCTTACAAAACTGCAAATAGTAAAGGGTTAGAGAAAAAAATAAGATCATAATTCAAAAGCTTTCCAAATTTCAGTCCTAGAAACAGTGATAGTAGTGCTCCTCAGGGGGAAAAAAAAGAGTATCAATAATCGAATCAGTTTGGAAACAAGAGTTATAATCCATTACTAGGAGATATCTTTGCAGGATCAAATTACAGCCTGTGAGGATAGGACAGATCCAGGAAGGGAACTCAATTTATGGTGGGTCCTGGGTTGCAAACGGAAACAGCTGTCCCCTGGAACAGAGGGGTAATCAAAAAGGAAGTAAAGAAGAGCCCACATACTTCTGACACAATCCACTCTTATTTCAAACTGTAGGGCCCTTACCCGGTATTTCTTTTCTTGTTCAAATTTTTCTTCGAATTTCCGAATTTTTCGCTTGAGGCTCTGGATGTGCTTGGTGAGCTGGGTAATGGTCTGTGGCTCCTTGCCATCACCACAGCTGCTCCTTGAAGAACTCCGGGGCCTGTAACAATTGCAGGGAGGGACAGAATCATCAGAACCCATGGTCGTCCCATAAACATTGCTACTGGCCTCCAAACCAAGCTTCCAGGATTCTCAGAAAGGGCAGTCTGTTATTTGCTGGGTCTACCATGGTGGCATCTTCTTATTAACAGAGGCTACCAATCACAGAATTCCATTACGGGAAAATGCCATCAGAGACTTTAGCATATAAATGTCAGAATATTAGTCCAGGAAATGCATTTCCTAAAGCTTGGAGGAGGCCAATTTAGAACCAAAGGAAACATCCTGCTGTGGTGTCATCTCTGACAGGTTGCATGAGATCCACCTAATAACATTATAAGGAAGATATATTAACACAACAGAGACTTTGCAAATCTGATAAGAGGAATGGACCACCCCCTCCAGAAAATTAATTCACCCTCTCGCATGGCACATCTTTTATAATAGAAGAATCCACTAACTCCCTCGAGTCTACCAATAGACAGCCTGTGTGCTCAGGTTTGGATAAATTAATTAATGACCACAGAAGTTACCAAGGGGAAACTAGGGATTCCCTGCACATATTTTCAGTCAAGGAACACTCATTTTAGCTATGCGTCAAAATTATTTGTAGAATTAAAAAAGAAGTGCACAGTTTCACAATTTTCGGCGGGGGCGGGGGGAGGGGTGGTAGGTGGAGGGCAGCCATTGTAAACCACCATTTTTCTATAATCTAAGAAGAAATTGAGGTATACAACTCCCAAGCACGGCCACAGACCATCCCTTGAGGCCGCTATCGGGCATGGAAAGAATATTAAGCTCACCAACAAGGGTATTCCTGGTATCCGCATATACATATTCTTACGTAGGACTCCGGTCATTTCACCAAAAACGTCCAAACATGCAAGCCCTGGGGTATCCTGCTTCCCCTGACCATTTCCTCCTAAGACAGCAGGACCTAACACAGCATTCCCAACTAGAAAGTACAGACTGTTAACATTCACTGTTCAGGTCTCCCAGTTGCATTCCGTAAGCATGTTCGCACTATCTCAGACATATACTTCATTACAGGTCATGAATGTAGTATTTGAAAAACTGTATGAAATGAGGATAATAACAAAACATTGTTTTCTTACATCATAAACTGCTGAGTGCTGGGTGGAGAAGGTGCTGATTCAGGGTCTAAGTTGAATCTCTGGCTTTGGCTGAAGATAGAGCATCGTGGTGACAACAGTGGGTTGTCACCATCAGTGATGTGACAGAGCAGCCTGCTAGTCCCAACAGACTGGAGGTCTTCTGGTGTACTGTCTGCTTCATTCTGCCCATCTTTGTGGACTGGTGCAGGATCTGAGGAAACAAGATAAATCATCAAGACCTAGACATGACAGAGGCCTTGAGACTGTCATGTTCCTAAGTAAAGATCATAAACATTCATTATAATGTCTTGCCTCTTTGTCATTTCTTCCTTCTGGGGATATGAAAGGCTTTCAAACTACTGTCATGTTTGTTCTCAGAGAACTTGGGCAGAAAATATTAAAGCTGCCACCACCACCACCAAAAATGGAAACACAAATTATTTTGGTATGAATTATAAAATCAACATAGCCCCAAACTACAAAAACCTTCTATTTCATATTATTTGCATATGTTGAAGGGTGTGTTAAGAATGTTACAGTAAAAACAGGAAACAATAAATGGAGCTGAAGCAGAAGAGGACAGACTATGAGGAAGAGAAGGGACAACAGGAATGCCAGTGAAGGCAGGAGTGTGAAGGACTTACGGAGGGAGAGAAGGCCATGGATAGAAAATCATTCAGCAGTCATTAAAAATGATGGAGAACTCTGCTTATCAACATGGACAGATGTTCAGAATATACTAAATGAAAACCACAGATTTTGAAACAAAACAGGTATGATTCCATTTTATGTAAAAAGCATACACTTCTGGGGACGCCTGGGTGGCTCAGTTGGTTGGGCAGCTGCCTTCGGCTCAGGTCATGATCCCAGTGTCCTGGGATCGAGTCCCACATCGGGCTCCTTGCTCAGCGGGGAGCCTGCTTCTCGCTCTGCCTCTGCCTGCCATTCTGTCTGCCTGTGCTCGCTCTCTCTCCCTCTCTCTCTCTCTGACAAATAAATAAATAAAAAATCTTTAAAAAAAAAAAAAAAAGCATACACTTCTGTGTACAAATAAATGCACCAAAAGATTAAACAAGCTACTTAGCAACTATGAAGCATGGAAGAATTAGGAATGATTGTTTCTTTTTCAAAATTTTATAGGTCATTTTATTTTTGACAAAAATAAAAAACAAGAACAAAACGTGCTCCAAACCCTCTCCCCAGGTAGGATGCTAGGTCTGTGCCTGAATTCTATAATCATGCCCCCTGTAAATGAGCTCAGAGTGGCCAGGATGAGAATCTCCATCTACATCATGGAGCTCTAGACAGTTATTCAAGCAGCAGCCAAAAGAAACTCCTCAAGTTTGCACAGTAAACACTCAGGACAACTCCAGGCTTTCTCTTATTCCTATCCCAAATAAAGAAGAAAACAAATGTTTTCTGGATGAATAAGCAGAATCTGAAAACCCCGCAATCCACTTTTCCAAAATAAACATTTATCAAAATTTGGTGCTGGATGACTCTTAATCAGGTTTAGAATGGCTCATGTTCTCCAGAGCTTGAAATGCAATTTTCTTTGTGTAACATCAAAGGTCTAATCCCTTGTGTGTTTTCAACTGGCTTCTTCGCTGTTGAGTCACAGACTGGGAGCCAAGATAATGCCTCCTATTGTGCCTCTGAAGCTCAAGACAGCAGTCTATCAGTGGCTGAGGCTGGTCAGAAACGCATGAGATGCGGACTGGGGAAGAGGTGGGGACCAGGCCTGAAAGCAAGGAGCGCTCCTGTGTCTGACAACTCACCCCAGGCAATACCCTTGCTAAGAATAATTTACCCAGAAAACACGGTTCAGCAGGAGCCCAAAGGAATAACAGCAGGAGTAAGAGTTACTAATCAATAAAACACAACATATGCCAACAATCCCTTTCAAAAGCCACCAGGAGGTATACAGGTTCCCTACCAAATCCTTTCTTAAGCCACTAGGCCCCAAGAAGAAATGCATTTTATTCATATTACTTATTTCTGAGCAGAATCTTTTGGTAATAACAATGGGGAAGAAAAGAATCTTTAGCATGCACCTGGGAACTGTGTTTTGTTGAAATGAGAAAGGTCTGACGCCTTCAGCCCTTTAGCTCAGCTGTGGCCCTAAGGTCAAAACTAACACGAGTCTCTTGGGGCTGTTCTATAAAGCCAAAGTGGAGGTACTTGGGCCCTTAGCTACCTGACTGAAGTGGAGGTAGGAAGAGGGTCCATAGGGTACAACATTCTCTTGTGATATTGGGCATTGGCAGCGAGCCACAGCTCCCAGGCAGCCACGCAGTCACAAGGGTAAGCAACCAATACGTTTAAAACCATTCTCCGTACAGCCATTCTGTTTCCTGCTTTCAGTACAGTATTCAATAAGTTAAGTGAGATATTTAATATTTCATTATAAAATTGGCTTTGGGTTAGATAATTTTGCCCAACTGTAGGCTCATAAAAGTGTTCTGAGCACTTTGAGGTAGGCTAGGCTAAGTTAGGATGATTAGTAGGCTAGGTAGATTTAAAGCAATTTGGATTTCAATATTTTCAACTTACAGTAGGTTATCTGGATGTAACCCCATTGTAAGTCAAGAAAGATCTACATCTGTACATAGATAGAGCAGAAAAGTACCTATTTTATATAAATTAATATATTTACTATGTATTTTAGATAGATAAATTTCAACCCATAGTTTGTTTATTTGTTTTTTTTTTTTAATTTCAGCTTCTCCTTAGGTATTATGGCCAAGAAATAATGAATTTGATGTGTGTGTTTTTTTTTTTTTATTTTTAGTGATACACACTAAAATAAATTCCTATTAAAACTAACAACGTTTGCCTATGCACCATATTGGTGAAACACTGAGATAAGGCATAGATGCTGCTAAACACAGTAACCATGACAACCATCATTTTAATAATTATTATCATCAGAATAAGGAATTAAATATAATGCTCTCCTATTGAACACCAGCTATACATGCAGAGTTGCTATGGGGTTAATACAGGGAATGAGAACCAATATATCCCTCAACATATTGTCCCTCCTCCCAGTTATTTGTAAATAAGAAAAATCGTATGTAATCTTTCTGGAGTGATTCACTATGTCCTCAACTTGTAATAGTTTTTGCATGTATTTAATCTTCATAACAACCACATGAGGCTGATAGTAATAAGATCTTCATTTTAAATTCAGTGTGGAAGGAGATACAAACTATGCTAGCACCAGGGAAGGTCTGACCAGTGCTCATGACAGAAGACTCCACATCTCTGACTATGGGAGCCAAAGAGTGTTTCTGGCAGCCCACTCACTAAGCAGTAGGGAACAGAGAAATCATTATCATCAGTGTGTGAAGGCCAAGAACAACTTCTGATTTTGCTGCAACCCCACGTAGAAAAAGATGCTGTATTACATCTGTTGAATAAGTCAGTTTTAAAAATATATCTAATGTGAATTTTTAAAGTGATTCAAAATTCAAATAAATCTCTACCTGCAACCACTTGAGACACACTGCTGAAATCTAATTAAGTAATGAATTAGCCATAGTCCTATGGATTTGTAGATTTGCATTCTTGGGTATGCCCTTCATGGTGGGCTTTTATAGGTAGCATTCAGGTACATTCCAAATGCCAAATGTCAGCCTTTGTTGGTCTTAAAAGCTAGATGAGCCAGAAGTATGCCCAACACTCTAACAAGGTACAAGCATCTGAATTTTGACCCAGCCTCACCCAAAGAGGGCCAGCAAAACAAAAACTAGAAACAACCCGAAAACATCTGATGGATACACAATGGGTTCAGTTATAGGTATGTTGAATTTGAGCACCTGAGGTACAAAGGGGTTAGCTATGGAGTCACAAAAGAGAGGACATGGCTAGGCTTGAAGTCATTCCAGTAACTAAATTTGGAGAGACAGGTGAGCTTGCTTTCTTGGAGACTACCAAGAGGGGACAAGCGGTACCTCCAAAATTAGAAAGGGTGGGGTAGGAATGAGGACAGATGAGGAGGGATTCTGGGTTAATATAACTGGCCAAGTTACTGAGTGGGATGTGGTTGGCACTCCATCAGTGCCAAATTCTGTGGACAGCTACCAGAAACATGTGGGATTTAGAAGGGAGGGAAATTTGTGAAAATTTGTGAAAGCAGGACTAGGTTTTATGGTAGGCACTCTGTGCAGGTCCAAGAGCCACCTTGCCATCATGGATAAAAGCACAGGATATAGGAGCACCTGGGTGGCTCAGTCAGGTAAGCATCCAACTTTTGGTTTCAGCTCAGGTCATGATCTCGGGGTCATGAGATCGAGCCCCATGTGGAACTGTGCACTCAGTAGTAAGTCTGCTTGAAATTCTCTCTCCTTCTCCCTTTGCCCCTCCCCTTGCTTTCTCTCTCTCTCTCTCTCTCTCTCAAATAAATAAATAAATAAATAAATCTTTTAAAAAAAGAAAAGCACAGGATATAGGCTCAGAAACATCTAGATTCAAGTCCCAGTTTTCTCATATGTGTGACCTCATATGTATGACCAATAGATTGTTCAATGTATTACATTCTCAGCTTTCCCATATGTGTGACCAATAGATTGTTCAATCTATTACATCTCAGCTTTCCCATCTACAAAATGGGAATTCATTCATTCAACAAATGTTTATTAACCATCTACTGCATGCCAAAGCCTTGTTTTAGGGTAGTATGACAACTGTATCTATCTCATAAGTTGTTTGGGGGATTAAAAGAATTAATCCCCCAAACAACTTTCAAGAAATCTCAAGAGCTTAGAACAGTGCCTGGGGGAGGGGACATAATAATCCACCAATGTTAGTTGTTATTGTTTTGTATTTAGAGTATTACCTTTTACCTAGTTAGGGAACTTAGGATAGGAGCTGGCTGTTCTGGATACATGAAGAGGCACTTTGGTCATCATCCTCTGGACGTGCCCAGTAGGCCCTGATTATATGCAAGTATGGAGCTCAGAAGTCAGAGTCCAGGTGAGTTTGATCTCACCATGCACCTCCCCAAATCAGCCTTCCATAGTGGGAGGCAGAGCTGTGAGCCTCATTTTCACTTTGAAAGAGTCAATGTATTGGTTTCAATTAAAATGAAAGGCTAATAGATTAGGGCACTGGGTTAGCTGAGCAACAAAAAAAATCCCCAAATTCTCCCTAAAACCCAGAAAACAACAGGGATCAAGAACCTTCACTCAACTCAAATCTAAACTTATTCCTTGCCTCTGTATTTTTTATTACTTCTTCTAATTAAATTTCCATCAGTAAATGAAGATCTAGGTTTTAAGGTTTGTGAGTAGTTCTTATGTGTGCGTATGTGTGAATTTTTATGCACTGCATGATTACTATAAGAATAATCAAGTACATTCTTTTAAAGTAAGCTCTACACCCAATGTGGGGCTTGAACTCACAACTCCAAGATCAAGAATCACACACTCTACTGACTGAGCCAGCCAGGCACCCCTGTGAGGACTTCCAATTTAATCTCATCCCTCTTGTTTCCTAGAAAATTATAAGAAGACAATTTCAGAATATTGTTTTCTTGAGTTATTACAATTATACCTAACATACACAACACTTTTACCAAGTAAACATAACATTCAAGTCATAGAAATGCCTAAATACATAATCTTCATGGTATATTGTCACTGATTATCTTTTAAGTCCAATCATAACTTATAAACAGTTTCATAAAAAACTTTTAAAGATTTTTTTTTTTTTTTAGTATTTTTATAGACTTAATGGCAAGAAGAAGGAACAAATAACCACTAGTTAAAAAAAAAAAAAAGTTGTATCAACAAAGGCCTAACCAAAGGAAAATCACATTGTCCTTTGGCTAACATGTTGTTTATACCCCGCACTATTATATTATACTAACATGCTGGTATCATTTTGGGAAGAGCAAAGAGTTTGAACTCACAAATTTTCAGTATAAAAATAGTATTCAATAAATTTAAGTACCTAGACAAAATTAAATGTCTTAAATACATTTTAATTTCATACCACAACTAGCTTAGCAAAGTAAAGTCCCAAGGTAAAAGAAAAGAGGCAGTAAAGACAACTAGAATGAATGGAGACAAAGTAACACAAAGTGGCAAGATATTGGGTGAGAAAGAGAAGCAGCCAGAAAGCTGTGGGGGAAGAAGAAGTATAAAAACAAAGAGATGCTGAGGAGGTAGGGATGGGCGAGAAGGAAGGAGAGGCAGGTGACAAAGACTGAATTTGCACAGAGGAAACAGGGAGTGAACATCAACTTCTAGCCCATGAAAGACTGACATGTTCAGGCGTTAGTTACTTCTAGCCTCAATCAGAACTGTAGTGTATGAAGGCTGCGGTAACATGACTTACACCGAGGACAGATGCAAGATCTCCAGATCCTGTCATAATGAGAAAGGGAAGAAATCCATGCTTTGCATTGTTTTGGAATAGGACATCTGAAGTAAGAGTAATTCATATTTTTGGAGGCAGTTTTTATACAGTACCAAACCAAACGTCCAATCCGGGGAAGAAAGAAGAAACAATCTTCTAGACCCATCTACCAGTGATTAAATGAATCTTTGCACATTATTCATCCTTTTGCCTATATGCATACTACCAAAGAACGAGAAAATAACCAAGGGAAATAGCAAGGCCAATGAACAATTTTTCCCCCTCCCTGTGTCACAAAAGTGGAATCAAATGCTCAGGTTACAGAGCTCTGCTTGAGCTGTGGGACCAGGGAAAGAGCCACTGTCATCCATAACAGTGTCCAAGATTTGGAAGTACTTTCTTGATATACAGAGAAAGCTGGATGCTGTGATCTGATTATTGTTCAGCCTAAACAGCTCTCCAGGTCTTCTAGTTAATTCCTGCACAATTGACCACATCAGTGGCACAGCTGAAAAAAATCTGCTCTTAAGATACCAAGCTATTTTTGAAAGCATTTTCATTTAAAAGCAGATGTACTTTGCAAAGCAAAAGGAAAATTGAATATATAAAACAAATGGGAAGACAGAGGAAGGAAATTCTAATCTTCATTGGGGAGGCTGTTCTTTACTAGGCTTATCCAGTGTCAGTTAGGAAAAATTAGTCTAAGAAGTTAGTCCCAGAACTCCACAAAGACAGAGCCACAGAAAATTATGATCCTCAGGGAACTGGAAGGGACAGTGTAGGTTCTTCATTCTGGGCTTAGGGGTGGTAGGGTGGGGGTTCCCAGAACAGTGTCAGACACCAAGTGTCTGGGCATGCCATTGGTCATTTCCAGACTGTACTTGTGTCATAAGCATGGAAGAAGGAATAACCAGAAAGGTTTAAAATGACCAAAATATATGGGAAACTGTGTGAAAAGGAAAAAAGATATATGAAAATTCTCTGTACCACTTGCTCAATTTTCAATAAACCTAAAACTTCTTAAAAATAAAATCAACTAAATTTCAAAAAATGACTATCAACCTGCTAGTTAAAAGCCTGGACTCTTGAGTTAGAGCCCCAGACTTAGTCTGAGATCGCACTTGTTCACAACTGTTATGTCGTTGGCCAGGCAAGCCTCTTCTACCACAGAATCTTCTTTTGTAAAGTGTTGTAGCAAGGACAAATGGGATAACTTGTTACCACAGTCCTGCCTTAGAAACTGAATTTAAAAATCCTTTTAAAAATAATTACCTGGTAAAAAAAATTTTTTTAATTTAAAAAATTTAAAAAATTAAAAAATAATAATAAATTTAAAAATAAAATAAAATAAATAATAATTACCTGGCTTTTTAGGCTATAGGACTTTTTTTCTTTCCTTATAGTTATAGAAACAACCTCAGAGAATATACTGTCATCTATAAATTTTGAAATAATTAACAAAGTACTTTCCTTAGAAAACAAGGGATTAGTGTGAAGTTCCCTCTTTCAGATACTATGAAGATGTTTATAAGAGCATCAGAGAAAAATTATTAACAGTAAAGATCATTTCCAGGCAAGTTATGTCATAGGTTTAGCACAGGATAGATTTTATGGTAACAAATGTAGTTTCAACTTTAATAGAAGGTAATTACTCAACCATCAGCTCTATAGATTATTGCTGTTATAAATATCTTTTGCTGAAGGGAATTAGTGTAATGTCAATCATAGGCAAGACTCCAGAGGGGACCTAGGGAATGAACAGTACTAATGGCATTACACACCTTGAAAGTAGTTATAATTATGAAAGTAGATAAAGACAAATGTTAAGCATTATCAACTGGAAGAAAAGCCACATAAGCTCTGACTATGGCAAGAATGCCCAGCTTTTTAAAAAATAATAGCTGACATTTATTGAGCATTTATTAAGAGGGGTGTGCTAAGTTCCTCATATGCATTATGCTACATTATTCTCAAAATAATCCTAAGTAGAAACTATTCTTTTTTTCCCATTTTAAAGAAAAAGAAACTGATGTACAGATCAAATCATCTGTCCAAGATCACTTAACCTGCACATCAAGTTCTGCAAAGAACTGTTTCTGAACAAGACAGAACAAATGGATGTGATTTATTTGGGCTTTCAAGAAGTTCATGGCATGGTTTTGATATCAGAAGTTATTTAAAAACAAAACCAAATGATGACTGGGCTAAATGTTTTGCAGTGGATTACAAAACCCACTTAACAACATGCAGCAAAGAACAGAGTTGAGTTAGTATCTTTATGATGGACATGCCAGTACTAATCCTTGCAAATGGATCCTGGATTAATCTTATTTTACATTTCAAAAATGACATGGAGGAGGAAATAGAGTCTTGAGTCTGAGTTTGCAGATGATATTCCTATTTTCCAAAGAATAAAATGCTAAGCAACCACAGAAGCAACTCACAAGTCATGAGGAGGCTCAATGGCAACAGATGACCTTCAATGTGGACAGTAGGCAATGCAGCTGGAGAAAACTATCCATGTACTCTTTTTTTTTTTTAACATTTTATTTATTTATTTAACAGACAGAGCACAAGCAGGGGGAGTGGCAGTCAGAGGGAGAGGGAGAAGCACACTCCCCACTGAACAGGGAGCCCAATAAGGGGCCTGATCCCAGGACTCTGGGATCATGACCTAAGCTTAAGGTAGAAGCTTAACAGACTGAGCCACCCAGTCGCCCCTAAACAAAGGAGTTTAAAAGCAAGTGAATTCAGACCCCTCACATTCAAGAAATGATTATTATAGAAATTCCAAAAGTCCATGTGTTCCTCAGTGTTTTCTTAAATACTTTTTTTGTTCCAATTCAAATTTTTTATTAGAGATCCCAGTATAAATTATTTTTTTATTTTTTTAATCATTTTTTAATTTATTTTCAGCATAACAGTATTCATTGTTTTTGTACCACACCCAGTGCTCCACACAATCCATGCCCTCTCTAATACCCACCGCCTGGTTCCCCCAACCTCCCATCCCCCCACCTCTTCAAACCCTTCAGATTGTTTTTCAGAGTCCATAGTCTCTCATTATTCACCTCCCCTTCCAATTTCCCCCAACTCCCTTCTCCTAACTCCCCATGTCCTCCATGCTATTTGTTATGCTCCACAAATAAGTGAAACCATATGATAATTGACTCTCTCTGCTTGACTTATTTCACTCAGCATAATCTCTTCCAGTCCCAACCATGTTGCTACAAAAGTTGGGTATTCATCCTTTCTGATGGAGGCATAATACTCCATAGTGTATATGGACCACATGTACTCTTAATAAGCACTAAACTATCAGTTTGGTATGGAATGGGAATTTTGGACCTCTAATGGAATAGTGCTATGATATAAAAGCCAAGAAAAGAGTATGGATCCCTAGGAAGAGTTCAGAAAACCATCCGACATGCATAATATTTTGTAATTAATAAAACACTCTCATGCCCATGATTTTTATATTTTTAGGTATACATTTTTTTAATTGAGATCATCATAGTTTCATATGTAAGAAAAAATAGAGGGATCCCTTGGGCACTTTGCCAGTTTCTCCTAGTGGTATCATATTTATAAATAAAATTCCATTTGACTCCATCTGGAATCTGCTATGAAGGTCAGGTAAATGCATATCAAGAAACACACAGGGTTCTAGAGATGGTTTAGATCACAGGAGCTGAAATGACTATGAAAGGAGGGTTTGTAACAGGTTAATCAACTACAAATCTAGGTCACTTCAGGGTGACAGCACATTACTTTCAAAACACAGTAGCAGGGGTGCCTGGGTGGCTCAGTGGATTAAAGCCTCTGCCTTTGGCTCAGGTCATGATCCCAGGGTCCTGGGATCGAGTCCCGCATCGGGCTCTCTGCTCAGCAGGGAGCCTGCTTCCTCCTCTCTCTCTGCCTGCCTCTCTGCCTACTTGTTTTCTCTGTCTGTCAAATAAATAAATAAAAATCTTTAAAAAAAAAAACACAGTAGCAGAGAGTATATACATAGAGTATGGGCTTAATATCAAATTCTAGAATATCAGAACTATGGGACTTACTTAATATTTAGACTGGATAGCAAATAGCATAGTGTGAAGGACTAAACTTCGGAGTCTGACTAGGGAAACCCTTCCCCTCCTCCTGTTTCTTACCAACATCTACCATTCAGTAGCTGTGGGACCTTCAGCAAGTTATACTAAATCTCCAAGCTTATTTCTTCATCTTTCATCTGGCCAAAATAATGGCACCTACCTCATAAGGTTGTGAAGATAAAAGAGGAAGATCCAGCTAACAACGTCTGACACAAATGAAAGCTAATGATGAAATTATGCATTTAAAATCTTTTAAAGGAAGGTTTCTAAACCTTGGCCCTATTGAAATCTTGGACCGGATCATTCTTTTTTGGGGAAGTAGAGGTGGGCACAGAGGGCTCCTGTTCATTGTAGGGTGTTCAGCAGCAACCGTGGTCTCTATCTCATTAGACGTAGCACTTATCTTCCAGCTGTGATACCAAAAATGTCCCTCGATATTGCCAAATATCCCCATGCCTGGGGGAGCAGTGGGCAGGTGGATGCAAAAAAATCAACCCTAGCTGAAAGGAACTAATTTAGGACAAAAAGATGAAGTACTACTTTCTATGGTGGTAGCCATTTCTTAGTTAAAGCAACAGGTGTAACATACCAAAAATGTAAAAAAGTTTCAGTTAGGATTTAGAAATACCATACACACATACACATAGATCCATAAAGAACAAAGTTTCTAAATTATATTTGGAATTAGGTGCACTTAAAAGGTTGAAGTAATGGAGATCCCTTCTTACTAACTTTCAAACACCGTGTGGGGTCACTGCCAGATAGGATAGAACATCAAGTTGGGTGGATAACACACCTAGCAGACACGTGAGATGCCCCCATGTTCCAGAAGGCCAGTTATAAACTCCGCCTGCAGGAGGAGGTGGACATTTCTTGCCCCCTAGAGAAACACTAGAGCACTGTGTTCCAGAAAGTGTTCCTGAATCTCTCTGTACCCCAGAATTACCAGAGCAGCTTTTCAAACATAGGAATTTCCAGGCCTTATCTCTACATTTTAATTTTTCATTTTAGGGTGGAGAGCCCAAGACATCTATCTATAAGTTTAATAAGTCCTCCCAAGTAATTGGTAACATCTGGTCAAATCGACAGTGTCTTAAAATATAAGAGAGAAGTTCAGGTTCTCCTTAACTCTGCCCCATCTTAATTTGGACATAAGAAAGCTACCTACACACCATGCAGAATTCCTTATGGGAATAATGATATCCTATAAATAGTTATATACATTAGCTCTCACTAATGATCAACATTAGGAACAAAGCTCTTACCCAAATAAAAAGTTTGAAAACCAAGATTTTATAACAAAAGAATTAATTAGAAACTGCTGTGGTTTATTATTTCTAGTAATAAGTCTTCAGTTATCTCTGGTGACAGCTTTTGCTACAAACTCCATACCATCAATCACCCATGTTCAGACAGAATAGGGGTTACTATGCTTAGTCATGTAGAACAAACAGTCCTTCTGCACACTCTGAAAATGACAAGCAGTTGAAAAGACAATGTTCATTCCATTTTCTATTCAACAACACCAGAATAGATCCTTACTAATGCCACAGAGGAAGGATTTGCTTCGGCTTTAAGAGGCTATTGATATAGGCAGAGGGATTTTGCGTCTCAGTGTGGAGGGGGTTTCCATCTCAAAATATGCAATTTGCATCCTCCAGGTAGGGTTACCAGCTATCCCAGATTGCCTGGGACTGAGAATTTCCCAGCATGTGGGACTTTCAGTGCTAAAACTTAGACATTCCTGGGCAAACCATGACAACTGATAACCCCATGTATAGTCTAAAAGTCCTCTTGCAGCTGCTTCCCTCTCTATCACTTTTTTCTAAGGGTCTCTATATCCCCCAAATCTGCCCTAACCCTGGTCCATGTCCCCACCCCACACATCTCTAACCTGAGGACTTGGATGCTTGAGCACCCTTCTCTTCCTAAAGTAAATGGACTGAGCTGATTGGTCACAGACCCTGAGTTATAAGTCCAAGTCATCCAAGAAATTGAGGCGAAGCAGAATCAAAGAGAACCTGAGAGAACCTGACCTTCTCCCTCCTAATTCAAGACACTTAATAATGGTTCCCACTACTTGGGAGTGTTTAAGAAATATAAAGATCACAGGACTTCCACCTCAGACTGCCCAGCGATGAGGACTAAGAATCCCCATATGTGAAAAGCTTCTTGGTAATTATCAGGTGCAGGAAGGCTCACCAACAATATTCAGAACCCAGTGCTCCTCCAGGGGTGCCATGAAATGTGTTTCTGCTGCAAGGGCAGTTTATAATTGCATTTCCAGAATGTAGATGCTTTTCAGATATTTTACTAGGAAGGACTGACCTTTGTAACCTATAAATCCAAGTTAAAACCCACACGTTGATCTCAAGAGACCATTTCAAATGCCTACACACTTTACTTGTCATGCCCTAATTGAGTCTAAAGTAAGCTTGAAATCTATTTAAGTCAGATCAATTTATATTTATAAATGTTTGCCTTTAATAGTTAATTGGTAGCATATTATATCCAGATATTTCTGTAAAAATCACCTGTTGGGTTTTGTCTTTGTTATACCAATTACTGACATCAACAATTACTAATTGAATAGATATATACATGTAAGGTTCAGGGCTAGATGCTAGGCTTTGGGAAGAAGAAAATTTTAAGTTATATAATCCTTTATAGATTTATGGTCATTTATACTAATCTTATGTGATCACACTCTCAACATGGATTTTTATACACATAAAAATTAGTTTCGAGGTGGTCAAAGATCGCTCTAGAAATCCTTTCACAGTCCCTGAGCCTTTAAGATGAGCAAACATTTCTTCTTTCTGAGTGACACATGGATTAGGAAATATATGATCAAAAATAATTAATTAATTAATTAAATGTAAAAATATATGTATACATATGACCTTCCTATAAACACTCATTTTTGGAAGCCAATGAGAAGCAATGATCCCATAAATTAATCTGTGAAAAACTATTCCAAATGTTTGCCACATTGGCACTATCCCTGCCAAATGCAGAGACTTTTTAGGTCCCTGAAAACATCTGGCAAGTGGTTTCGAGATTGTGTTATTAGAAAATGAGAGAAGATATATGTCAAAGTACTACAAGGTCCAATATGGGGGCTGGAGCTACTTCACTCTTATGCAGTCATTTTGGACATGAGATTCCTTATTCATAAGCTCTACGAAGGTGAAAAACATCAAGATTTTATGGATTTTATCTTTGAAAACTTGCCAGACTTGCCAGAAATATTCTTAACTAGTGTGTGGACACACACACACAGAATGAAAACCTTTCATCCTCATAGACTCTCTTGGAAGGGCTCTGGGACACCTCAGATTCACCTACATTTTGGAAATTCGCATCCTCTGTAAGGAGCCTTCTGTCCATTTCTGCCGTTTGACACTTAACATGACATGTATGGATTGTTCCTTTGGTATGGGCAATTTCTACAAAAATTTGGCATGTATTTCCATTATATAAGGAGTGTTAATAAGCTTGTTCAAAATCCTGTCCATCCAGAATGAGAAAATACAAAACTACTCTTGACCATTGGAGATTATGACACATACACACACAAAAAAGTCATGATTTAAAATAGAAAAAAAAAAATATATATATATATATATATCATACAAATATTTTATAACTCTTTTCCAGATACTTGTGTAGCTATACAAAACATCAGACAACTCAAAGGTGAATTTGCATCTGGCTTAAGACTTCGTTATGTGTTTATATGTGTTTGTTGGGGTTGGGGGAAAAGAAGAAAAGTGTCTCTAATAAACTGACTTAAAACTCTAATTGGACTGACATTGGGTCCTGCCCCCTCTTATTGCCTTTCATCAAAACATAATGGATGGCTAGCAGAGCAAGGGGAGCTCATCAGAAAATAAGGACAGTCAACTAGCCACCTGCATCCATGGGGAAATAATTTACCACTTACCAGCAGGGTTACACTAGGCCTCAGTGTCCTTATCGTGAAGCATATTATTTCACAGATTAGTTTAAGGATTTAATATAAAATATATAAAGGACTTAGTGCCTGGAGCACAAAAATCTTCAATAGTAATAAAGCTACTAAGAGTATTAGTAACTATTATTAATACTCTTAATTATTAATTAACATACTTAATAAACACTGGGATGATGTTTTTACCTACTTAGACCATATGGATCTGTTTTAACCAGTAATATCTTAAATGAGCTATTAATAATGACACTGAAATACATTACCTTTTTAAATCTCTTCTTTCAGTTCCTGGAGATAAAGGACATCTCATGAAGCAAGTTCCCCTAATCCTATTTTTATCAGCCATCCAGAAACCAGTCTATAAACCTCTTACCCATCTGGGTTATAAAAGATAAGCTGTGCTCTCATTTCTACTCATATAAATTAGTGTTTCTTTCCTGTCTTTCTGGAAGCATTAATTTGCCTTCTGCTTACTAGCCAATCTACCATCTCTGGGGTTAAAACCAGAGAAACTATCAGACAAATGGAAATCAATTCTGAGACTTTTCAACATAGAAGTTAATGCAGGAAAAAAAAAATTGAGACAGAAAAAGACAACATAGGATCAGAAAGAGTTACACCGCTCACCTCCTCTTTGCCTATGTTGAATCATCTTACAAGCAGGTAATAGAAGAAAGCAAGTAGTCATGTTAAAACTCTCCTATCACTGAATACCTCAAAAATACTATCAGTATCAAGACAGTACAGATTACCTACATCCAGTGATAGAAAATAAGTACACCACTTGTTTGTCACAGAAAACCAAGTAGGAATTCATTAGGACCAGGAGTTGTGGTGAGCGTTTTTCACCGGACACCTATTTATGCTTAAGTCTGACGCTTGGCCCCCAGCTGGAGAGCATACTCTATACCAGCACACGCCTTGATGCCTCCTGCTCCCTCTCAGCTCCCCCGCTACAATTCGAGCACCTCTTCAGCTTTTCTGTTGCACCAGGCATGGTTTCCCCACCGGAGGCCAGGTTTAGGGAAGCAGCAAGAAGCTGAACTATCCTGACAGTACACGTGAAGACCTGTCCCCAGCCCAGCCTCTTACCTGCAGCATCTGCGCCTTCCACAGGCGCACTCTGGGTCGACACTGGGGTTGGGTCCTTGAGTCCGTGCACCTGAGCAGCTTCTTCCTGGTTTGCCAAAAATGCAGAGCACAGATCAGTTTCCAGGGCTTGGAGCTTCAGCAAGGAATTCTGCCAGCAAAAGCAGAACATCGGGCTAGCTAAGTAATTGCCTAATACACAACAGTGAGTCCGTAGCTCCGCAGAACACCTTCCTCCAGCGCCTGGCAGGGGGAAGATCTCAGCTCCAGCTGCTTCAGGTAGAGCTGATTGTGCCAGAATCAGATACACATTATTTCACATGCAGCCTCAGTTTCTGCCTCATTTCAGTCCTAACGTATATGGCTTTATGTGTCACACACGGGACTGGTGATTTCGTCAGCAGGAGAGGCTGCACCAGAAGGAGCCAATCTGAGATGGTATCTGCTTCCCCGAGTGCTTGAGGCTTTACGCTTTGCAAGTGTTTCATTCATTGTGCTGACATCAGGAGCAAGTGACATTAGGCCCCTCCCAGGCTACCATTCATAAAAGCCAGCATCCCTTAACTACGAAGACTGCAGCAGACCGCAGTGCATAAAGAGTTACTGCTGCAGAGGCCGCCTGGCATCTGGGAGGTGCTTCTGGGCTCCCTGATCTACATCTGTGTCTGGGAGGGTATATGCATGCACTCATGTGTGTCTTCTGAAGTTGCTTCCCTCATATGGGATGGCTATAGATGCCTATATCGAAAGTAGGGTGGAGGAAGCAAGGGAGAGGGCCTTGGTCACTGAGGGAGAAGCAATTTCTTAGCTCCCAGAACAACCCTCTCCCCACCCCCTTCATTTCTCAGTTTAAATTTCTCCCATGGTTCTTAATAAGAACAGAGTCATGCAGACTGACGCATGTATCCTGCCATGATGCAGATGCCCAGCAAATTAATTCCCCTGACCAGGTGAAAGTGAGTCACGCCTGAGGCCTTGGCGGGGTGCCACTCCCCTGCAACAGGAAAGCTCTGCAGGCCTCAGCAGCTCCTCCACCCACAGAGCTCCTGGCAGCGGTGGCCACCTGGAGTGGAGACTTGATCCTGTGCCTATTATGACCCTCCAGTACACACATACTCACTCACACCCTACCCTCCACATCCCCTATTCCCCACACATCTTCATACATTCACCCCCATCCCTATCCCGTGCATACCCTTATACCCTACCCTACCTTCACCCCCTGTTCTCCACACCCTCATGCCAACCCCATACCTTCACACTACTTGCACATACATTTAACCTCCAAATAACCTCATATACACTCTCATTCCTACTCTTCACACTCACCTTTTTCTATCCCCTACTATACACATACACACAGAGACACCCCACCATACACACACCATATATACACCCTCATACTCAGCTCCCGCTCTCACATCTATTCAGTACACACACACCCCTACCCACATCTATACCCTCATGCCTTACCTCACCTAAGTGCCTACCTCCAGCATCTCTTCACACTGGGGCCCCTCCCCCCCCCCACAATACCTGTTCGTACACACGTACCCTCATCCATGCTGTTGATGTAAATAAATAGGAGCCCACAGCAGTGTTTTCAAAGTTGTTCCCTACTAAATGGGCTCCAGTTACCTCCTCTGCCGTGCTCAGAGATGAAGGCACAAACCTCCTCTGTGCTCAGGGGCTGCTGACTGAGGGCCCACAGTTCAGATTAGGCATCTTCCTAAGATCAGGTCACCCTTTTATTGCTCCCTCCTCCTTTCTGGGATGTTCTCCCAGCATTTGAGTGTGAAAGTAAGAACCTGAGGTTTCTGACAGGAGCTACGCAGAAGCAAGGGCACCAAGTTTCTGAAAAGAGTTCTAGGCATCTGGGAGACAAACAAACAAACAAACAAAATCCCAGACAAACTTCCTACTGGCAGACCTTGGAGAGTGACCTTTCAAAAAAGAGCAAAACTATTTTGAAAATTAAGAAATGATGACATGAGAATGTAAAATGGTACAGGTGCTATAGAAAACAGTATGTCATTTCCTCAAAAAAAAAAATTAAAAATAGAACAACCATATGATCCAGTAATTCTGCTACTGCATAGATACCCTGAAAGAATTGAGAGCAGGGACTCAAACAGATATTTGTGCACCCTTATTCATAGCAATATTATTCACAATACCCAAGAGTTACATTACGGACTGAATTGTGTCTTCCTCAAATTCATATGTTGAAGACCTAACCCCCAATGCAACTGTATTTGGAGATGGGGCTTTTAAAGGGAAAATGAGGTCTAAGGGTGGGGCCCTGATTCAATATGATTGGGCTCATATAAACACTGCGAGAGAGACACCGGGGATGCATACACAGAGGAAAAGCCATGTGAAAAAGTGGCTATTTTCCAGCCAGGAGAAAGGCTTCGAGAGAAACCGACTCTACCATCACCTTGATCTTGAGCTTTCAGCCTCCAGAACTGAGGAAATAAATGTTTGTTGTTTCAGCCACCCAGTCTGTAGTATTTTTCTTTTTTTTTTTTTTTTTTAAAGATTTTATTTATTTATTTGTCAGAGAGAGAGAGGGAGAGAGAGCAAGCACAGGCAGACAGAATGGCAGGCAGAGGCAGAGGGAGAAGCAGGCTCCCTGACAAGCAAGGAGCCCGATGTGGGACTCGATCCCAGGACGCTGGGATCATGACCTGAGCCTAAGGCAGCTGCTTAACCAACTGAGCCACCCAGGCGTCCCTGTAATATTTTTCTTTTTTAATGGCAGCTCTAACTGTATTAGCAGATTAATACAAGGAAGAAGGAGGACGGATGGATGGACGGAAGGAAGGAAGGAAGGAAGGTAGGAAGGAAGGAAGGAAAGAAGTCCCTCCCTACATTTAGAGGAAGGGTGTGGAACCTGCTGCTTCTTGTAGACTCCATGTGTTCTTATATATTCTACAAAGCAGAAGAGGACATGTTCAGCTCTGCTACCTTCTATGCATCTGACTTTGGGCAAGCATTTTTGCTATTCTAAACCTTAGTTTTTCCATGTATATATATAAGCATGTATAATATGTATATAAAATAATAAATATGTAAATATATGTATATAAATAAAAAATATATAAAAGCATGTTTTTATATATATACATGCTCTTATTTTAGGACTGAACACTGGGTTTATTTTATTTTAGCACTGAACACTGGGTTTATTACGAATTATCTCCACACCCCAGAGGCCACTGGGCAGAGCTCTGGTCATGTGTGAGGCCAAATGCTACACCAACCCTGAGGCCTTGACTCATCACTTTATCTTCCAGGGCCCCACTCTCTGCATCTGCCTATAAAGGGCCTGGGACTAGGTGACTTCTAAATCCCTTTCCAACTATAAGGGAAAGGAAAACAAACATGCACATACACTGAGGATGGTGCACAGAATATGGCACAATGTGGATGCTTAGATAGTGTTTCTGGAACTGAACCAAGTGTACATGCAACACAAATAAAGAGCAAATAATTTCAATGCATAGGAGTATGTCAGCTCACATTCAGAGGCCTCTGAACTTCCACAGGGAGTGAGGTATAATGCTGAGACCCAGTTATGGCTAGAAGTAGTAATTGGGTTGTTGTCCATCTTACTTTCCCACCTCTCCCTCCCTCGTACTCAGACCGAAGCAAAAACAAGACAGGAGGTTTGTCAAAGATGATCCATCTGCATGGCTGGTTTATTCCTCTCTGAGATAAGAGATGGGAGTAAGGTTAAAGGAGCGGAGAAGAAAGCAAGTGGCAAATGAAACAGGAGAGAGAAGATGAAGGTCTCAAGGTATAAGACCACCTCCAAGCAGAAGGGAAAAAATAAGCTGCTATAACTGAAGACAAGAAAGCAGAACGGAAGTGTCTTCCTTTCGATGGTCATTCTATGACCAGTTGTCATCAACATATACCTTCCTCACTCCAAACTGACCCATTACCTGAAGACGACCAGATGTTTCTCAACATAGGAGTGGAGAGTAGGGATTTGGACATGCTGTGTAGGATGGGTCTATAGACCCATTATAAAGGGATACCTCTCCTGCTGACCAGGAAACCCAGAACAAGGGTGGGGGTAGGGGCCTTACCTGTAAGCAATCTATGCCACCGTCATATGTCCTTCCAGTGAGCAACAGAAGACATTCAGCCTGTCGCATCAGGGCTGAGCCCCCATAGAAAAACCCTTGAGAAGGCCCATGGACAAGTCACACTGCACACTGTGCCCCTACACAGATGTAACACTCCACATGCAGCTACTAGGCTCTGCCCACTTTTAATGCACACAGAGCTGCACTAGGCTCTGGTAAGACTGGTTTCAGCCCCTTCTTGTGGGGCTTCCAGTGTACTGGGGAGATAGCCGGAAAACAAGCAAATCAAATAATAGTGAAGTTTCTACTGTCATATGTTGATGGAAAAAGAAACCACAAGCCCGAGGAGAGAGTAAGCACTGGTTTAACTCTGATCATGCCTGACACAGTGACCTTAAATGCAGGAACATGCTTTTCTCCTACAGAAAACTAAGGGCTGTAAATCCCTGGTGTCCTGGTGCTACCTCAATGCAACCATTCTCTCACTAGGACCAGCACTCCCTATGAGGCTGCCCCAGCCCACTCTTCAGAGCCTGCCTGCTAGGACTAATGCAGATTTACAATCCCAGGTCTCCATAATGGATCTTTAGGATCTACAGGAAAAATAAACAAAGGCTGATGGATGCCCTAAAGAACAATGACTACCTCTCCTTTCCCTCTCCCATCTGGATATGTACGAAACCAAAGAGAAGTCCACGAAACCTAGGTGTGGCTTTCTAAAAGCTATTTTTTTTTCCTCTTTTACATAATGGAAAATATGCTACTTGTTTTAGAAAATACTCTACTCACTTTTCTCTGCTATGCAATTACTGGGTCCCTCTTTAGTTGGGTTGGAATGGAGAACACCCACACAGGCTGCATGGTTAAATGCTATTTTAAGGTACCTTCGCCTACAATTCACCAGTTGCAGAATAAGGAAAGCTTACTTTTAATTTTTGTGAAGAGGTTCAGTGGCCCTTTCACATCCTTTTATCTAAGAACTGTATATAAATTCTCTATGGTGATATGAAGATCAAATTGGATATTTGCTCAAAGTTGGGGATACAACTGGGTCCCTGAATATCCCATTTTACTTACCATTCTTCTTTCCTGATTTTAATGTTTTCCATGTATATTTCCCTCCATGACCTACCTCCCAACCCCTCCTCACACACACTCCCCTTTCTTTCCACCTGCTTCCTGACCCCACCTCTCCAGGCCTGCTTTAGCTATAGTCATTTCACAGTCAAATTTCTATCAAATTCTTGAGCCAGTTTTGATTACCTTAGCTAAGCTGCACCCCCAATTTCTCTGTTAGCATTTTGTTTATTTCTAACACTCACCATAATATGTAATTTAATTCATTTCCCCTTGTTTATTGGCTCTTTCTTGCTCCAAGAGGGCTGGAACCATGCCTCCATTGTTCACTGCCATACCTATCACAGCGAGTAGTAAAGGAGCCAACCTATAAAAGGACTGCCATTGCATATTAGTTTTTATTTCCTGGACTCCTTTTAGGCCCTTCTGAGTATCCAATTCCAAGCTGTCCTGTTGCTGTGGCCCAGAAACTTTAAAATGATTACAAATCACTAGGGGATTTGTTAAAGATGTGTATCACATAGGTATCACCGAAGAGATTCAAATTCTGTGGCCTGGGGCAGGGGGGGGGGGGGGGGGGGGGTCATTTAGATACAGGAAGTCCAAGGTCTATACTTTGAGAGACATAGCCCTATTCCCTGGGGACTTGACCTACTCTAAAAGCTGCCTTGTTTGCCTGCTTAGCTCCACCTATCCCAGGAACAGTAGCTTTTCCCTGACTCCTCGCCCTCTGACACCCTCATTAGTCTCCTGCCCTGGACACACCTTGAGGACTGCTCCTCCTCTGTCTCACCACACATACACACTCACACCAGGACACATAAATTATGAAGTGCTCAGAAGCAAGGCAGTGTTGCCTTCTGAATGGCTGTTACTGATCTCTGAATGTTCTTGCCGAAAGAAGCTGGACTTCTTCCAAAGGTGATGGTTATAGAAAATACCAAATTGACCCACCCCTAGAAAGAGTGGACTTTCAGCTAATTCCTTTGGGGCCTGTATTGCTTATAGTCCAGGAAGCTTTGCAGCCAAGTCCAACTGAGGGATTACACACCTCAGTTCAGCCTCCTCTGCTCCAGGGGATCAGCCATTACCTCCCACACTACCCAGTGGAGAAATTCAATGTAAGAGAAAAACCTATTCACTTCTAGGGGCCCTGTGTTGACTACAGGATCCAGATTCTATTCTGATATTATCAAGACTTCTTAAACAAGGACAATGCCACCACAACACACAATAAACCAAACCAAATTTCCGTTTAGCCAGATGATTTCAACCTAGGAAGGGAGAGTATTGTACTTAGTTTTATCTCATTTTGATGTCCTTGTTATGTTCACCTTGGTAAATAAATATAAAAATGAGGTGTTTGGGAGACAATAATACTGCTAATGAAACTCCTATTTTAATTCAGAACTCTGATATTGATTTTCTGAAACTATAATGTGTCTCATTTTCAATTCATAGAATGGACTTCGATAGTTTCTCTTTGGAGCTATTAGTATTTAAACTATCCAAAAGGACAGGGTTTAAAGAGAATAAGCCCCCATAAATCATATTTTCTAAAACATCAATTATATCCTGAGGGCTAAAGTCCACAAATCTATTCTGTGTTGTAACCCATACATTAACTCTTAGTAAATACTTCTGTTTCAATTTCTTTTAGCTCTGAAAAATATTCTGCTTAAAAACTAATTTCAGTAAGATGGGGTAGACTAAGATGGAAATGTAGGAAGATCCTGAACTCACCTACTTCCATGGACACACTAAATCTACAGTTACATATAGAACAATCCCCTCTGAAAAACAAACAAACAAACAAACAAAAAATACCCTGAAAACTAGCTGAATGGCTATTTCACAATAATGGATAAAAGGACTATATTGAGAAGGACAGGAGAAGCAGACATACAATCTTGCCAAAAACCCCACCTCTAGCATGGTGATCCACAATCAGGAGGGATTCCACAAA
Organism: Enhydra lutris kenyoni; assembly: GCF_002288905.1. Lineage (NCBI taxonomy): Eukaryota > Metazoa > Chordata > Mammalia > Carnivora > Mustelidae > Enhydra > Enhydra lutris. Next base: position 14,373,561 of record NW_019154096.1, read on the forward strand.
TAAAAACTTCTCCCTTAGGAGCAAGTGTCAAGCCCGACGTGAGGTACCCCAACCCTTGGGACCCACAATAGAAATACAAGCCCCCAAAATGTCTGACCTTGAAAAACACATCCAGGAAACTCAAGGGACTGTGCAGAAATGACTGGCTTACATGCAGAGTAACCCTGGGGACTAGCAAAAAGGTAGCAGGTTGTGGGGCACCTGGGTGACTCAGTTGATTGAGCATATGACTCTAGGTTTTGGCTCTGCATTGGGCTCCACACTCAGTGGGAAGTCTGGTTGAGATTCTCTCCCTCTGCCCCTCCCCCTGCTTGTACATACTCTCTCTCTCTCTCTCTAAAATGAATAATAAACCTTCAAAATCAAACAAACAAACAAAAAAGAGCAGCAGTTTGAAAATGCCTATACTATATGTGAAGAAGCTTCATTTACTAATCTTAAATCATCTACTAGACAGGCTGGAACCTATAAGAACTCTCTGGGGACAGTGGCACTAGCACATGCCATTTCTGCACTCTCTCTCTAACTTCATAGTGCAGGCAGGTGTGCCCCAGCCCTGCACTCTCCCACTGCCCTGCTATAGCTGGCAGGCACACCCTGGCCCTGCAGTCTTCCACTGTCATGCTATGGCCTGCCGGCACATTCCAGTCTTGTGTTCTCCCACTGCCTTACAAAGGCCAGGGACACATGGTTCACATGCTCCCGGTTCACTCCTTGATCACCTCACTTACTCTTCTGGCCAATAAGATCATTACATTATGTTCCTGCATTCCATACGACTATAATAATTGGAGACAGTTCTTGGCAGACTACTATCACCCCCAGGGTAATATAAACAGCAAACTGAAAGACACTCCTAGTCTTTCTGTTAAAAAGGCTTCTTTACTTGTTTTAGACCTTCAGCATGAGGGAAAGGCTTCAGGTTTGCCAAACATCTAGAGGCTAGGGGGTGTTCTCAAGGAATCTAAACAGGGACACCTTCTTTGTGCTCTCCTTTGGCCTCAAAACAGCATATGCCATTGCCTCCCAGAAAGGAGCATATATACTCATCTGAAGCTCTGATTTTTGCACCTGTCACCCAGGAGACACCAGATGACCTGTCTGGAAGCCAACAGGACTTACAATTGCAGCCCCACAGGAGTATATATATTTATAAACTTTAAAAGTTGCTGCCTGACAGTCTGGCTTCTAATCACCTGAAACTAGGTGCTGACTGAGGCTCTCTCTTTAGAACATTGACAAGTCTTGGCACACCCTCAGCAACTGGGACCTACCAAGAATAAATGAGACTGTTTAGACAAATGTAAAGATTCTAGAGACAACAAAGAACTAGAGCAGAATTGAAAGATAAGTTTCATCTCTTACACAAGGCCCTACTTGAAGACTGGGAGAGATAGATGTTTTCCCTAATACAAAGGAAAAAACACAGAGAGTCAATCAAAATGGGAAAACAGAGGACCATGTTCCAAATAAAAGAACTAATTAAAACCCCAGGAAAAACAACTTAACAGAATGGAGATAAGTAATCTACCTGATAAAAAATTCAAAGCAATGGTCATAAAGATACTCACCAAACTTGGGAGAAGAATGGATGAGTCTGGTAAGAACTTCAACAAAGAGATAAAGAATATAAGAAAGTACCAAACAGAAGTCACAGACCTGAAGACCATAACAGTAACAAAAAAATACACTAGAGGGAAAAAAGAGCAGATTAAAGGATAAAGAAGAACTGATTAGTAACCTGACAGAGTAGTGGCAATCATTCAAACTGAAGAGCAGAAAGAGAAAAGAATTTAAAGAAATGAGGATGGTTTAAGGGACATCTGGAATAGTATCAAGGATCCTAACATCCTCATTATGGGGGTCCCAGAATGAGAAGAGAGAGAAAGGGGAAGAAAAATTCTTTAAAGAAATAACAATTGAAAATCTCCCTAACCTGGGGAAAGTTACAGACATCCAGGTACAGTAAGCACAGAGTTCTAAAAAAGATGAACCCAAAGAGATCCACACCAAAACACATTAAAATTAAAATTTCAAAAATTAAAAATATGAGAATCTGAAAAGCAGCAAAAGAAAGCAATCCATTGCATATAAATGAACCCTTCCTCCATAAAGTTTTCAGCTGATTTTTCAGCAGAAACTTTAGGCCAGAAGAAAATGGCACAGCATGTTTAAAGTGCTGAAACAAAACAAAACAAAACAAAAACCTTACAACTGAGGATACTTTCTATAACAAGTTTACCATTCGGAATTGAAGAGGAAATAGAGTTTCCCAAGCAAGCAAGCAAAACTAAAGGAGTTAATTCACCACTGAACTAGCAGATAAGAAAAGAAAGAAAAAAAAAAAAAAGGAAAGAAAAGAAAAAAGAAAAGAAAAAGAAAAGAAGAAAAGGTCATAACTAGAAATAAGAAAATATTTGGAAGAAAAAATCTGAATAGTAAAGGCAAGCATAGAGAAAAGATAATGTATCAAACTCTTACAATCCTAGTATAAGGGTAGTAAAAAAAAGTTTAAAAAAGTAAAAAAAAAGTATGAGGGTAGTTAAAAAAAAGTAGTAAAATCAACTAAATCTACAATAATTATATATAAGGGATTCATTAAATAAAAATACATAAAATATGACATCAAAAACATAAAATGTGTTGGAGGAGTAAAAATGTGGCAGTTTCAGAATGCATTTGAACTTAAACAATCACCACCCAAAATAGACTACTATGTATGTAATGGTTATATATTAAATTCATGGTAAGCATAAACCAAAAACCTATAATAGATATATAAAAAATAAACAGAAAGGAGTCTACACATAACACTAAAGTCATCAGATCACTAAAGTCATCAAATCACTAGGTGAATAAAGAGAAAAGAACAGAGAACTACAAAAACAAGCAGAAAACAGTTAACAGAATGGAAATAAATACATACATAATAATAACTAGTTTACATATAACTGGACTAAATATTCCAATCAGAAGATAGGGTAGCTGAATGGCAAATGGAAGGGGGAAAAAAAGACCCATCTATATGCTGACTGCAAGCTACTCACTTTAGATCTAAGATACAGACTGAAAATGAAGGGATAGAAATATACCCCATGCAAATGGAAACAAACAAAAAGCTGGGGTAGCAATATTTATATTAGACAAAATAGACTTTAAAACAAAAGTTGTAACAAGAGACAAAGAAGAAAATTATATAATGATAAAGAGATCAATCAAAAAACGATAAAACATTGTACATATTTGTGCACCCAACATAGGAGGACCTAACTATACAAAACAAATATTAAAAATTGCAATGGGAGAAATACAGTAATACATTAATAGTAGGGAATTTTAACACCCCACTTACATCAACAGATAAATCATCCAGACAGAAAATCAATAAGGAAACATTGACACCGAACAACACGTTAGATAAGATGGACTTAACAAATATATACATAGCATTCTTCCTAAAATAAGAGAATACATTTTCTTCTCAGGTACACACAGAACATCCTCCAGGATAGATCACATTAGCCCCAAAACAAAACTCAATAAATTAAGAAGATTGAAATAATATTAAGCATCTTTCCTGGCCACAGCACTGTGAAAGTAGAGATCAGCTGCAAGAAGAAAACTGGAGAAAGGACAAACATGTAAAGACTAAACAATATACCAGAAAACAGCCAATGGGTAAATGAAGACATTAAAGAGGAAATAAAGAAACACCTTGAGACATATGAAAATGAAAGGACATTGCTCCAAAATATGGTACCTATCAAAAGCAGTTATAAGAGGGAAGTTTATGGTGATACAGGCCCACCTCAAGAAACAACAACAGGGGCGCCTGGGTGGCTCAGTGGATTAAGCGGCTCAGGTCATGATCTCAGTGTCCTGGGATCCAGCCCCACATCGGGCTCTTTGCTCAGCAGGGAGCCTGCTTCTCTCTCTCTCTCTCTCTGTCTGACTCTCTGCCTACTTGTGATCTCTCTGTCAAATAAATAAATAAAATCTTTTAAAAAAAAAAAGAATTTCCTTTATAAAAGAAACAACAAAAAAGTCTCAAATAAGCAATCCAAACTTACATCTAAACACCAGAAGAGAACAAAGTCCTAAATTAGTAGAAGGAAAGAAAAATAAAAGTCAGATCATAAATAAAATAGAGATCAAAAATCAATAAAGATTAATAAAATTAATAAAGATTATTATTTAGAGTATTTATTAAGATTATTAATAAGATTATTTGTTAAAAAAGATTAATAAAATTAAGAGGTGGGGTGCAGAAGGAAGATGGTAAAGTAGGAAGATTCTGAGCCCACCTCATCCCACAAACACATTGAGATAAAAGCTAAATCTGTGAAACTAACTTTGAAAATGACCCAAAGACTGGCAGAACAAACCTTCCACAGTTAATCACAGAGAGAATGTGACATTGAAAGGATAGAAGGGCAGAGACACAGTTTAAAACAACTTCCCCCTCCCCACAGTGAAACTAATCACAAATAAGACATCGCAAGCATGGAGAATCAAGAGTTCCAGACCCAAACCAGGAACCTCTAGTACTGGGGACCCACACTGGGAAGACAAGACCCCATAACATCTGGCTTTGAAAACCAGTGGGCTCTAACTTTAGTAGCTTTAAAAATCAGCAGGCTTCACCCTGGGAAAGCCAAAGCATGGTAGAAAATTGAGTCCCCACCCTTTAAAAGCCAGCATAATATATAACTTGAGCCCAAGACAACAGCACAGAAGTACCAGTTTCAAAATCACCTGGAGTATATATGAAGATTTATTGACTAATCTTAGAACATAAGATGGAGGGGCAAGGAACTTCAGGAAATTTTTCTGGGAATATAAGTACTGCTAGGTGCCATTTTTTTACACTCCCCCAGCCTAGATGCTTGCAGGAGCCAGTTCCAACTCCCTCCATCTACCTTGCTAGTAATGCATGCCCTGCCCCAGCATTTCCCTGAGGACCCACCCAACACAATCTGCCTGCCTTGGCAGCCATCACTCCTAAGAAGCTTCTGCTTTACCACACCTTGCAGGTAGCCCTGACAGAGCAGCACCACTCCAAAGTTACTCCTGCCCTGGAGAGTGAGGGAGATAACCTCACACACTAGTATGCCCAGAGTTACAGCAGCCCAATCTCTTAATGAGAGCCTCTCAGCTGACCCAGCAGGGAATGAGTGCTCCCCATGTGCCCATAATTATGGCAAGAAGCTACCCATAGACAGCTAAGCTGGGTGCTGGCCCTGTCCACTAACAAAACTGCAAAATCCTCATACAGTCTTGTCAACAGTGTGGGATACAAATTCTGCCCAAGGGACCAAGCATAAGTAAAGTGGGTCATTCTAGGCAGCTGGGCTAAAGGCAGTCAGGGCTCAGCCACAACTGTAGAGCACATGCAGCCAATATAGACTGGAAGGGCCTGGTGTTGGTTACCTGGGGGGATTACACTACAGGGCACAAGACCTCTTCTACATAAGGCCACTACTTTCAAGAAAGGGAGACATAGCTAACTGACCTAATACATAGAAACAAACACAGTTAGACAAAATGAAGAGACAGAGGACTATGTCCTAAATTAAAGAAAAAGAAAAAATCACAGTAAAAGAGCTAAATGAAATAAGGTTAAGCAACATGCCTGATAAGTAATTCAAAGAAATGGTCATAAAGATACTCACTAAACATGAGAAAGAGTAGATTAACTTCCACAAAGAGAGAGATAATATAAAAAAGAACTAGTCAGAGCTGAGAATTCAATAACTAAAATAAAATATATGCCAGAGGGAAGCAACAGCAAATTAGAGAATGCAGAAGAACAAATCAGTGATCTAGAATACAGGATAATGGAAAACAACTAAGCTGGAAAAAAATAATAAATGAAAACTGGTTTAAGGAAGTCAGTGACATCATTGAACATAATTATATTTGCATTATAGGAATCCCAAAAATAAAAGCAGACAAAGGAGACAGAAATTTTATTTGAAGAAATAATACACAAAAATTTCCTCAACCTAGAAAGGGAAACAGATATCCAAGTCTAGAAGTAGAGAGAGACTGTAACAAAATGAACCCAAAGAGGTCCCACCTCAATACATAATTAAAATGGCAAAAAAAGTAATTATAGGGAATTTTAAAAGCAGCAAGAGAATGGAAATAGTTACATACAAGGAAACCCCATAAGCCTATCAGCTGATTTTTCAGAATAAACTTTGAGAGCCAGAAGCAAGTGGCACGATATATTCAAAGTACTGAAAGGAAAATACCTAAAACTAAGAATGTTCTACCTAGCAAGATTATCATTCCCAACAGAAGAAGACATAAAGAGTTTCCCAGATAAACAAAAGTCAAAGGATTGTATTACCACTAAATCATCCTTACAAGAAATGTTAAAGGGAATGCTTTAAGTGGAAAGAGAAAGGTCACCACTAGAGGAAAATAGTATGAAAGGAAAACAATTTACAAGTAAAGCAAGCATATACTAATGGTAGCAGATTAGTCACTTAAAAATCCAGTATGGAGATTAAAACCCAAAGCAATAAAACAATAATATCTATAAAAAGTAGTACAGGCATACAAAAAATAAAGATATGTAAAATACTATATCATATACATAAAATATGAAGAGAAGAGTAAAAATTTAATGCTATTAGAATGTGTGTGAACTTCTGTAACCATCAAATTAAGATATATGCTATACATGTTAAGATGTTGCATAAAAACCCAATGGTAACCACAAATCAAAAACCTACAGTATATGGCTGAGGAGGAATAAAGACAGCAGAGGAGTAGGGGGACCTTAAGTTTGTCTTGTACTTCAAACACAGCTAGATACTTATCAAAGCATTCAGAACACTCAAGAAATCAATCAAAGGTGGGAGAGAATAAAACCTGCAAGGTAGGAGGGGAGGAGAGTAGTCTTGGGGGAGATAGAACTGTGACTATGGTGTCAGGGAGGGAGCCTATTTATGGAGGCTACCACAAAGTATTATAAGAAGTGGAGTGCAAAATCTGAACTTTGAGGAATCCACTACTCTGGGATTAAAGGTGCTCCAGTGTCTTGGTGGGGTGGAATCCCAGGAGTGACAATGTGGTCTGAGGATCCTCTGGGTCACAAGATCAGGTGGCACCGACTTTGCCAGGAATGGGAACAGGAAAGCCCCTGGGACCAGTGGATCTTGGTGCCAGTTTTCTGTTCTGTGTTACCATAAACTGTGAACCACTGCGCCATGGGGCAACAGCTTTCTTGGGACAAACCAGGAAACAGCTAAAGCACCGGAAGACCCTCTCCTGGAGAAAAAGCAGGGGTCTGTGCCCCAGGAGTCTCTAAAATGTGGAATTTTGAAACTCAGTTGTGTGCCTGGGATAAAAAATCTTGGATGCATTCAGTGTGAACACAGGGTTTAGAGAGAAACAGAACACAACAGAGGTGAATAATTGCTTTTCTATAAGGGCTCACTGAAGACTGTGTGTGTGGTGGGCACTTTCAGCTCCAAAGCTAGAGAGCGGGGTGTCATCATATTTATCCTACCTATGGGGGCTAGAAGTCTTCAGAGAACAAAACAGCGCCACTTAGTGGAGGCTGGTGTCACTTAACACCCAGAGGCCATTTCCACTGAAATAAGTCAGCATGAGAATCAGCACAGCCAGTTTTTCCCCCAGAGGACCAGCATAACCAGGGGCTCACAAGTCTACTGAAAACAGAGTGCTGCAAAGCTTCAGCTCTAGGGGAAACAGGATAAGCTTCCTTTTTGCTTTTATTTATTTTTATTATCTTTTTCATTTATTTTATTTTTTCAATTCCTTTTAAAAATTTTTATTATTAATCTTTCTCTTCATTTTTATTTATGTATATTTTAACATATTTTTTATTTTGTTTTGTTTCAACTATCTATCTATAGATAGATAGATATGCATATCTATCTATCTATCTATATATATATATATTTGCATTTGGAGATATAGATTCTTTTAAGAAGCAAACAAAAACACACCCAAGATCAAGGAGATCAAGGTTTTTTTTTGTTTTTGTTTTCTTTGCTTTTTGTTTTGTTTTGTTTTTTGTTTTTGTATTTCTCTTTCTTCTTTTCTTTTTTCTTTTCTGGACAAAATGATGAGATGGAGAAACTCACCCCAAAAGAAAGACTAGGAAATAGAACTCATGGCTAGGGATTTAATCAATACAAATAAAAGATACCCAAACTAGAATTTAAAACAGCGATTATAAGGATACTAGCTGGGCTTGAAAAAGAATATAGAAGACACTAGAGAATGCCTTACTACAGAGATAAAAACTAAAATCTAGTCAGGCTGAAAAACAGAGCCTATAACAGAGATGCAAACATAAATGAAGGCCATAAAAAGGAGGACAGACAAAGCAGAGGAGTGAATCAGTGATACAGAAGACCAAATTATAGAAAATAATGAATCTAAAAAGAAGAGAAAAAGAAAAGTAATGAATCATGAGGGTAGAGTTCGGGATCTCGTGACTTATGAAGATGTATTAACTTTCATATCATAAGAATCCCAAAAGAGGAAGAAAGAGAACAATGGGCAGAAGTTCTGTTCAAACAAATGGTAGCTGAAAACTTCCCTAATCTGGGGAAGGACACAGACCTCAATCCAAGAACCATAGAGAACACTCACTAAATTCAACAAAAACTGACTATTCCAAGGCATATCATAGTGAAATTCACAAAATACACAAACAAGGAAAGAATCCTGAAAGTAGCAAGTAAAAAAAATCCCTTAACCTACAAGGGGAGATAGATCAAGCTTGCAGCAGACCTGCCCACAAAAACGTGACAGGCCAGAAAAGAGTGGCAGGAAATATTCAATGTGCTAAACAGAAAAAATATGCAGCCAAGAATTTTTTATCCACCAAGGCTGTCATTCAGAATACAAAGAGAAGATAGTTTCCCAGACAAACAAAAACTAAAGGAGTTCATGACCACTAAACCAGCCATACAAGAAATTTTAAGGGGGACCCTTTGATGGGAGAAAAAAAGACCCAAAGGACCAAAGACTAGAAAGGACAGAGAATATTACCAGAAACACTAATTCTATAGGTAACACAATGGCACTAAATTGATATCTTTCAATAATCGCTGTGAATGTAAATGAACTAAATGCTCCAATCAATACATAGAGTATCAGACTAGATTTAAAAAAAAATCCATCTATATATAAAAGACACTCATTTTAGACCTAAAGACACCTGTAGATAGAACCATTTATCATGATAATGGATGTCAAAAGAAAGCCAGAATGTCCATACTTAAACAAACTAGATTTTAAAACAAAGACTGTAAAGAGAGATGAAGAAGGGCATTACATCATAATTAAGGGGTCTCTCCATCAAGATCTAACAGCTATATGAGGCACCTCAGTGGCTCAGTTGGTTAAGTGTCCAACACCTGATTTCAGCTCAGGTCATGATCTCAGAATTGTAAGATCCAGCCCCACATCAGGTTCCACTCTGGGAATGGAGCCTGATTAATATTCTTTCTCTTCCTTTACGTCTACCCCTCTCTTCATCTCTCTGCTCACTGATAATAATGCAATAATAGTAGGGGACTTTAACACCTCACTTACAGCAATGGACAGATCATCTAAGCAGAAAATCAATAAAGAAACAATGACTCTGAATGACACACTGGACAAGATAGACTTGACAACTTATTCAGAACATTTCATCCTAAAGGGGCAGAATACACATTCTTTTTGAGTGCAAATGGAACATTCTCCAGAATAGATCACATACTGGGTCACAAATCAGCCTTCATAAAGACTGAGCTCATACCATGTATATTTTCAAACTACAATACTCTGAAACTTAAGTCAACCACAAGAAAAAAATCTGGACAAACCTCAAATACACGGAGGCTAAAGAACACCTTACTAAAGAGTGAATGGGTTAACCAGGAAATTAAGGAGGAAATTTTTAAAAAATACATGGAAGCAAATAAAAATAAAAACACAACAGTCCAGAACATTTGGAATGCAGTGAAGGCAGTCCTAAGAGGGAAGTATATTGCAATACAGGCCTACCTCAAGAAGCAAGAAAAGTTTCAAATACACAACCTAACCTTACACCTAATGGAGCTAGAAAATGAACAGCAAATAAAGCCTAAAGCCAGGAGGAAAAGGGAAATAATAAAGATTAGAGCAGAAATAAATTATACAGAAACAAACAAATAAAACCAGTGGAATGGATTAAGAAAACCAAGAGCTCATTCTTTGAAGAAATTAATAACATTCATAAACACATAGCCAGACTTATCAAAAAGAAAAAGGACCCAAACAGAAAAAAATCACAAATGAAAGAGAGAGATCACAATCAACACTGAAAAAATACAAACAATTATAAAAGAATACTATGAAAAATTACATGCCAACAAACTGGGCAACTTGGAAGAAATGGACAAATTCTTAGAAACTTACAGACTACCAAAACTAAAACAGGAAGAAATAGAAAACTTGAATAGACTCATAACCAGCAAAGAAATTCAATCAGTAATCAAAAATTTCTCCCAACAGACAGAAATCCCAGGCCAGATGGTTTCCCAGGGGAATTCTATGAAACATTTATATAGAGTTAATGCCTATTCTTTTCAAACTGTTCCAAAATATAGAAATGGAAGGAAAACTTCCAAACCCATTCTACGAATCCAGCATTACTTTGATCACCAAACCTGACAGAGACCCCCACTAAAAGGAGGATTCCAGGCCAATATCCCCAAAGAACATGGATGCAAAAATTCTCAGTAAGATATTAGCAAATCTAATTCAAAAGTATATTAAAAGGATTATTCACAACAATCTAGTGGGATTTATTCCTAGGCTGCAGGAGCGTTCAACATTCACAAATCAATCAACATGATTCACCACACTAATAAAAGAAAGGATAAGAACCAGGTGATCCTGTCAATAGATGCAGAAAAAGCATTTGGCAAATGCAGTGTCCTTCCTTAATAAAAACTCTCAACAAAGTCAGCATAGATGGAGACTACCTCAGTATCACAAAGGCCATATATGAAAGACCCACAACTAATATCATCCTCAATGGGGAAAAACTGAGAGCCCTTCCCCTCTTGGATGTCCACTCTCACCATTACTATTAAACATAGTCCTGGAAGTCTTACTCTCAATAATCAGACAACAAAAAAAATTAAAAGGTATCTGACTTGGCAAGGAAAAAGTCAAACTTTCACTATTTGCAGATGACATGATACTTTATGTAAAAATCCTGAAAGACTCTTCCAAAAACTTGCTAGAACCAATTCATGAATTCAGCAAAGCTGTAGGAGATAAAATCAATTTGCAGATATCTGTTGCATTCCTATACATCGATAATGAAGCCACAGAGAAAGAAATCAAGGAATTGATCCCATTTACAACTGAACTAAAAACCATAAGATACCAAGAAATAAACCTACCAAAGAGGTAAAAGATTGGTACTCTAAAAAGTATAGAACACATATGGAACAAAATAGAAGAGGACACAAAGAAATAGAAAAGCATTCCATACTCATGAATTAGAAGACTACACATTGTTAAAATGTCTATAATACCCAAAACAATCTACATATTTAATGCAATCCCTATCAAAATACCACCAATATTTTTCACAGGGCTAGCACAAACAATCCTAAAATCTTTATGGAACCACAAAAGACCCTGAATAGCCAAAGCAATTCTGAAAAAGAAAAATAAAACTGGAGGCATCACAATTCCAGACATTAAGCTGTATTACAAAGCTGTAATCATCAAGACAATATGGTATTGGTACAAAAACAGACACATAGAGCAACAGAACAGGATTAAAAAAAAAACAAAACAGAAATGGACCCATGATTATATGGTCAACTAATCTTTGACAAAGCAGGAAAGAATATCCAATGGCAAAAAGTCTCTTCAACAAATGGTGTTGGGAAAAGTGAACAGCAACATGTAGAAGAATGAAACTGGACTACTTCCTTACACCATACACAAAAATAAATTCAAAATGGATGAAAGATCTAAATGTAAGACTGAAAACCATCAGAATCCTAGAGAAGAACACAGGCAGAAACTTCTTTGACCTTGGCCACAGTGAATTCTTATTAGACATGTCATCAGAAGCTAGGGAAACAAAAGCAAAAATAAACTATTGGGATTTCATCAAAATAAAAAGCTTCTGCACAACAAAGGAAACAATCAATAAAATGAAAAGGCAGCCTACGGAATGGGAAAAGATATTTGCAAATAACATATCTGATAAAGGGTTAGTATCCAAAACCAATAAAAAACGTTTCAAAGTCAATACCCAAAAAGAAATAATCCAGTTAAGAATAGGCAGAAGACATGAGTAGATACTTGTCCAAAGACACCCAGATGGCTTACAACACTTGAAGAGATACTCAGCATCATCATGATGATCAGAGAAATGCAAATCAAAACCATGTTGAGATACCACCTCACACGTGTTAGAATCACTAAAATTAACAACAGAAGAAACAATAGGTATTGGCAAGGGTGCAGAGAAAGGGGAAGCCTCTTGCACTGCTGATGGGAATGCAAACTAGTCCAGCCATTCTGGAGAATAGTTTGGAGGTTCTCTAAAAGTTAAAAATATAACTATACTACCATCCAGCAATTACACTGCTAGGTATTTACCCAAAGGATACAAAAATACAGATTCAAATGGGTAAATGCACCCCAGTGTTTAAATCAGCATTATCTACAATAGCCAAACCATGGAGAGAGCCCAAATCCACCAATTGATGAATGGATCAAGGTTAATGAATACCACATCATTCATATATATGAATGATATATATGTCATATATATGAATGATATATATGTCATATATATATGATATCATATATATATAAAATATATAAATATTACTCATTCATCAAAAAAAGAAAGAAATCTCATGATATGCAAGGGCATGGATGGAACTAGAGTGTATTATGTTAAGTGAAATAAGTTAGTTATAGAAAGACATACCATATGATCTCACTTACATGCAGAATTAATGAAAGAAAACAGATGAACATATGGGAAGAAGGAAAAGAAAAAAAGGAGAGAGGGAAACAAATCATAAGTGACTCTTAATAATAGAGAACAGGGGCGCCTGGGTGGCTCAGTGGGTTAAGCCTCTGCCTTCGGCTCAGGTCATGGTCTCAGGGTCCTGGGATCGAGCCCCATGTCGGGCTCTCTGCTCAGCGGAGAGCCTGCTTCCCTTCCTCTCTCTCTCTGCCTGCCCCTCTGCCTACTTGTGATCTCTGTCTGTCAAATAACTAAATAAAATCTTAAAAAATAATAATAATAACAGAGAACAAACTGAGGGGTGATGGAATGAGTTTGGTGGATGGGCTAGATGGGTGATGGGTATTAAAAAGGGCACTTGTGATGAACACTGGGTATTATATGTATGTGATGAATCTGAATTCTACTGCAGAACCAGTATTGCGCTGTATGTTAACTAAAATTGAAATTTCAAACAAACAAATGAACAAACAAAAACATATACAATAGACACACACACACAGAGAGAAATTAATCCAAGCATAACTCTAAAGAAAGCCATCAAACCACAAGGAAAAAAGAAGAACTAAAAAACAATTAGAAAATAATTAACAAAATGACAATAAGTATATACCTACCAATATTTACTTTAAATGTAAATGGACCTATTGTGCCAATCAAAAGACATAGGGTGGCTTCATAAATTAAAAAAAAAATCCATCTATATGTTATCTATAAGAGATTCAACTAAAGACACATGAAGATGGAAAGTGAAGGGATGGAAAAACATACCAGGTAAATGGAAGGGGAAAAAAAAAAAAAGCCAAAGTAGCAAAGCTTATATCAGACAAAACGGACATTAAAACAGACTATAGCAAGAAACACTGCATAATGGTGGCTGCATAATGGGCACTGTATAATGACAAAAGGATCAAACAAGAGGATATAACAATTGTATATATCTATGCAGCCAACCTAAATACATAAAGCAAATATTAACAGACATAAAGGAGGAAACTGACAGGAATACAGTGGTAATAGGGAACTTCAACATCCCACTTACATCAATGGGTAGATCATCCAGATAGAAAATCAACAAGTAAACAGTGGCCTTGAGCAACACATTAGACCAGATGGACCTACGAGATATATACAAAACGTTCCATCCTGAAACAGGAGAATACACACTGCTTTCAAGTGTATATGGTATATTTTCCAGAACAGATAACAGGTTAGGTCACACACAAAATAGTCACAGCAAATTTAAGAAGACTGAAATTAGGCCATTCATCTTTTCTATTCAGAATAATGTAAAATTTGAAATCAGTTGCAAGAAAAAAATATGGAAAAACCACAATACATGGAGGCCAAACAACATGCTACTAAACAACTTAAGGGATCAGCAAGATATCAAAGAGGAAATCAAAATCTACATGTGGACAAATAAAAATGAAAGCAAAGTTCAAAATCTTTGGGATACAACACCAAGTGGTCAATTATTCTATTAAAAAAGGAGCAAGAATATACAATGGGGAAAAGATAGTCTTTTTAATAAATGGTGTTGGAAAAATTATGCAGCTACATGCAAAAGAATTAAACTAAATCACTTTCATATACCATACACAAAAATAAACTCAAAATGGATTAGAGACCTGCTTATGAGACCTGATATCATACAATACCTAAAGAAAATCTGAATAGACTGATTACTAGTAAAGACATTAAATAAATAATAAAAAAATTTCCAACAAACAATAATAATTTCTTGGATATCAACCTTAGCAACATTTTTATGGATATGTCTCCTCAGGATAGGGAAACAAACACAAAAATAAACTATTGGGACTACACCAAAATAAAAATATTTTGAACAGCAAAGAAAACCATCAACAAAACAAAAATACAAGCTAGTGAATGGGAGACAATGTTTGCAAATGATGTGTCTATCAAGGGTTAATATCCAAAATACTTAAAGAACTTACACAACCCAACACCAAGAAAACAATCTAATTTAAAAATAGGCAGTAGACCTAAATAGACATTTTTCCAAAGATATAAAGTCAAAAGACATGAAAAGATGCTTGACATCACTAATCATCAAAGAAATGCATATCAAAACCACAATGAAATATCATTTCACACCAGTTAGAATGGCTAGTGTCAAAAAGACAAAAAGTAAGTGTTGACAAAGATCCAGAGAAAAGGGAACCCTCCTGCACTGCAACAAAAACAAAAATAAACAAGTGGGACTATATCAAACTAAAAAGCTTCTGCACAGCAGAGGAAACCAACAACAAAATAAAAAGGCAATCTACTGAATGGGAGAAAATATCTGAGAATCATATCTGATAAGGGATTAATATCCAAATATATAAAAAACTTATAAAACTCAATTGCAAAAAAATCCAATTAAAAATTGAGCTGAGGTGATCCGAAGGGGCACGTGCACCCGAATGTTTATAGCAGCAATGTCTACAATAGCCAAACTATGGAAAGAACCTAGATGTCCATCAACAGACGAATGGATAAAGAAGATGTGGTATATATACACAATGGAATACTATGCAGCCATCAAAAGAAATGAAATCTTGCCATTTGCGACGACGTGGATGGAACTAGAGGGTATCATGCTTAGCGAAATAAGTCAATCGGAGAAAGACAACTATCATATGATCTCCCTGATATGAGGGAGAGGAGATGCAACATGGGGGGTTAAGGGGGTAGGAGAAGAGTAAATGAAACAAGATGGGATTGGGAGGGAGACAAACCATAAGTGACTCTTAATCTCACAAAACAAAC
>NW_019154096.1:14389465-14470818 GCF_002288905.1 Enhydra lutris kenyoni
TTTAAAAAAAAAATTGAGCTGAGGATCTGAATAGACAATTTTTTCCAGAGAAGATACAGTGACAGCCAATGCACATATAAAGACATGCTGAACATCACTGATTATCAGGGAAATGCAAATCAAAACCACAGTGAGATAGCACCTCACCCCAATAGGATAGCTATTATCAAAAAGACAGAAATAACAATTATTAAGCATGTGGAGAAAAGAGAACCATCATGCACTGCTGGTGGGAGTGTTAATTCACTATAGAAATGATATATAGAGTCCTCAAAAAATTAAAAACAAAACTACCATATGATCCAACAATTCCACTTCTGGGTGTTCACGCAAAGAAAATGAAAACACTAATTCAAAAAGACATATGCATCCCCTGTACTCATTGCAGGATTATTTTGTGGCCAAGATATGGAGACAATCTAAGTGTCCATCAATAAATTAATGAATAAAGAAGATATGGTATATATGTGTGTATATACCCAATAAATATACATATACAAAGCAATACTCCTCCGCCATAAAAAAGAATGAAATCTTGGGAATTCAGAGTACACTTATCTTTATGAGCGCTGAATAATAGAGGAAATTCTTGGATCACTATATCGTACAACTGAAATTAATATACAGTATATAATATTATATGCTAGCTACACTGGAATTAAGATAAAGAATGAATGAATGAATGAAATTAAGATAAATTTGCAACAACATAGATGGACCTTGAAAATATTATGCTAAGTGAAATAAGTCAGATAAATACCATAGGATCTCACTTACATGTGAAATCTACAAATAAAACAAAGAAAACAAAATGAATGGATAGGAAGAACAGTGGTGGTTTTCACTCTATTTAGGGGTTTGGGGTGAGCAAAATGTGTGCATGGGGTCAGAAGATACAGACTTCCATTTGTGAAATGGATAGGTCACGGGGAGGTGAATACAGCATAGCGACTACAGCCAATTGTACTGTGCATATTTGAGGTTCTGGAAGAGTGTCTTGAAAGTCCTCATCACAAGAAAAAAATTTTTTGTACTTTTTTTTATGATGATATATGATAACTAGACTTGTGATGATCATTTCGCCATGTACACAAGCGTCAAATCACAAGTGTCAATGATTACACTCTACATCTGAAACTGCTACTATATGTTCATTACACCTCAAAAAAAAAAAAGAAAAGAAAGAAAACTAAACTCAGTAAAATGTAGCACAGCACAGACCACATAGGAGCTTTTAATCTCAAATTTACTATTGGCTAGTAATTCTGCGTCTTTGGGCAAACCATACAACCATGCTGGGCCTCAGGCCTTTTATTTTTTCTGGTGCTACTGCTGCTTCAATTTCTAAAATTCAATGAATATTAGAAATCAATAACTATCCCACTAAAAAATCATAAAATCATGTCAGATAAAATATATTACCTACCTATATTGTAAAGATGGCAGGTCACACTGGAAAGTATTAGCCATTTCCTCAAATACTAATAATTTTTAAAAATTAAAAAAATTAATTTTCTGCCTACTTTAAAATCTGAGTTTTATAGCTCTGAGAAAGCCAATAATGTCTTAAAAAGGACAAAAATATACCAAACCCTACCAAGGCCAGACTATACGAAATTAAGTTGATATGTGTTCCTATCTCCCTGAAAAGTGGAGATGACAAAGTTCTTCTATTACAGGAGGTGTGAGGGAAATGGAATATATATGAAATTAAATGTATATATTTATATTTGAAAGATGTTAGCCAAGTAAGAGCATGTGGGAAAACATAAAAAACAAACCCTCCTCATCCTTTCATCACAAAATGGAAATTTTAAGACCAATCTCTCAATGAAAGAGTTAAGACTAATCTCTAAATAAAAGACCACCTCTAAATAAAAACACACCAGCTTTATGGAAAAATTCACGACATTGTTCTTGTTTTTCTTTTTTGCTATGAAGCAATGAAACACCTGGGAGTCACTGCAGTAGACATAGCCTCTTCTAGTCTTCCATGAGAGAGCAGGAAACTAGTAGTGTGAAGAGAAATAAATGAAAGAGTGAATAACATGGAAAAGAATCATGATAGCAGAGCAGAAGAAAGAGCAGGGGCCAATGGGACAAAGCTTCAGTGAAGTGTGGGAGATGGGGAAGGCCTGTAGGCAAAAGGCAAACACAGGTGGATTAGTTACAGCAAGGGTTGCTACAACTTTTCTGCTCATCTCAAAGGCTTCTCAAGTTTTTCTAGTTCTCAGATGAGGAAGAATATAGGCAGTTGCTGGCAAGACTTCTGCCTTTTCTGCCAGCACCACTCTAAGGATTCTCCCAGAAATAAGAATCCAGGCTGGATAGTTGCTTCTAAATGGCAGGGCTGAATAAACCAACCAAGAGACAGTTCCAAGTTTCTTTGCTGTGTAGTACGTTTAACTGGGAATAAGAACTAGGGTTCACACTATAACCATATTTGCTACGGTATGTCCTCATTGACACTGACAAGAAGTTGGCTAAAATTAAATGAATAATAGGACACTTCTAGCTGAGGAAGAAGCCTTAGTAAAGAAGGAAGATCACTTTATTTTAAGTCAGAAAACCATACCAAAAAAAAAAAAAAAAAAAAGACAAATGGCATGCTTTAGTAGTCCAGTACACAAGAAAATTATTTTGCATATCATACTTTCAGAGGCCAATATTATTCAGTCCAGCATCCATTTGCCCATCTTCTGATACAGAACCCTCAGATCTAAAGTGAGAAATATAGTCTACATCTAGCCAATCAGTTAATTCCAAACCCCCACTTCATAGTGACTGGTTCAACAAGGAAATCTATGCCCCAAGCTACATAAATGAAACTGAAGTATGGGACTTTTTAGAGCTAGAAAGAAGAGACTCTTTCACTCTGTGGTAGGCAGAATGGCCCGAGATTCCCGTACCCTGTTTATTCAAACACTAATCTAGATGTTGCTGTGAGGAATTTTGTGGATTTAATTAAACCTTAACTCAGTTGATCAAAGAAAGATACAGACATTTCTTGGATATGTCTGACCCCATTAGATAAGACCTTTGAAAGCAGGGTTTCTACCAGCTGGTGGCAAAAGATAACATCAGAGAGATTTAAAGCACAGAAGGATTTGGTGTACTATTGGTGGCTCAGAGATGAATGCAGCCATGTGAGAAGGAATGCAGGTAGCCTCTAAAAGCTGAGAGCTGCCCCCCAGATGAAGACAAGCAAGGTAACAGGGACCACAGTCATACACTTCAAGGAATTAAATTCAGGCAACAACCTGAATGAGCTTGGACGTGGAAACTTCTCCAGAATCTCCAGATAAGACCCTATTGCAGCTGATGCCTCATTTCAGTTTTGTGAGACCTTGAGCAGAGAATCCAAGTGAATCTACCCAGACATATGACCTACACAACTATGAGCTAATAAACAGGCATCCAAAACCACTAAGCTTTTATTAGAGAGTAACAGAAAACTAATATATACTGGAATTGCTAGCTCTAAGAATAATGTCCCCAGAGAAAGATCAACCTAAAAATAAATCCAACATAGGAAAGCAGAGCTAAGAGATGAAAAGAGATAGCCATCTACATGACAACTTTTTAATCCTTGGATCTAGCCATGTACAGAGCCTACCCTGATCCTAAAAGTTCCAACTGTGTAAGTCAGTAAAATCCTGTTATTATTAAAGCCAGGTTGAATTGACTTTCAGTCACCAGGAGAAAAATCCCAGATAATTGAAAAGAAAAAAAAAATTCTTCAATTAATTCTGAGCTACAGATAAACCCTGTGGACTGGGGTTGTATTTTAACAGAAAAATAGAACTGACTATTCCTTCAGAAATAATACCATTTACCTAACTGAGACATATCAAAGGCCTAAAGAAGCTTCTTGTTATATTATTTTCTCAAAATTAAGACAATTTTGAGGGAGAAAGATTTCAAATGAAATAGTAAGTAGCACCTTGAGTTCTGATATGACTTGAGGCCAAAATATCCATAGGCTAAACTTTGGATAGTAATAAAAAGACAACCAAATCTTTCACATGGAAACAAACATATAGACACATGCATATAGGGTCAAAAAGGGCCACCACAAATGTGAAAATTGGTCTACTTTTAATAAAATGTAAGATTGAAGGATCCTTCATTGACTTTAATGCTGAGGCTAATGTTGAGCTTTTTTGACTACAATTACTCAACAAATCAGGGGTAACAGTAGTTATGTAAAAGAAATGTGAATTTTTCATACTGATTTTAGGTAGGTAAATGATCTCTTTCATGGCCAGCAAAGTAAGACAGATGTCCTCTTCATGAAATAAGAACTTCTTATTGATATTAGGTCATTAGTGTCTATTTGCCACATGTGAATAATTTATTACACTTGTTTCTTACAACATAGACCCTTCTTGAAAATTCCAATGGCACACCTTAGGATATAATTTCTTTAAGGTAGAACCTCGGTCAGAATGTAGCACAGCAAAAGACTGAATCTAATTACACTTTGGGCATCTTTTCTTCCTCTAGTTTTGCACCAATCACTGAGAATGATGATACCACAAACACGTCTGGAAATGTCCCATCTATTTTTTATAAGGTCAAAACTAAACTTCAAAGCAAGCATAGGTATAGAATACATCTCTAGGATGCCATATAGGGTCAATTAACACCTAAAATGTTCCAACTCTATTCTATAAACTCAAAGAGGACTCCTAATAGAATCTTCAGACTAGAACTGCACCTCAGAATATTTACTCCATTAAATGATTCTATTATCCTCTTTTTCTAAGCACTCATAAAAGGAGTCCAAAATGGCATCAAAGGACTTGTGAGTGTTGGTCTCTTTCAGCTACATTAGATTTTATTGGTAAACAAATGACCAATTGGTAAAATGACATAGACAATGTGACTATTCTTCTATTAGAAAAGCTAAAATAATGTGACTAGAATTTTCTCCACTTTTAGAAACTGTTTCCTTTTCCTACTCTCCACTTCACAGTTAGAAAGAGGCCAATAAGGTAGGAAGGTTAAATTAGCATTAGCCCTTTGACATTCACTGCTAAGTTATCAATTTCTTCTCCCCCATAAAAGGCATTCCATGACCTGGATGTACATGTCTCAGTGATTTTCATCTGGGTTGGTTTCTTCCTCTCCATCAGAGGTCCCTTCCATATTGAGTTATCTCAGTGTCAGGCTAATAACCAAGTTAATATTTGGTCCCATAATTCCTCAGCCCCTTCAACTATAAAGCCAACTTAAATATGGCCGGCCATCTCAGCAGGTTGCCTTAAATTCCTAGGATCTCAAAACTTCTAAGAACAATCTCCATCTCATCCATCTCTTCCACTTTGTCCTATAAGTAATCTTATTCTAGACTCTTAATTATATTAAGGTTCTAGATTCTCATGTGCTTCAACAATCAGTCATTTCACTTGGACTCCTTATTTAGTGGGAATCATATGTTTCCAAAGTTTGATTCTGGAGACATGGAATAAGCCAGAAGTATCTCCCTCAATTATCCCTTAAGACTAAGGCAGCTTGAAATTCTCACATCAAAGTTGTAGGGCTTACTGTGGCAAAAGTCTAATGTGGCATGCATTTATTTTCCAATTCCAGTGTTGAGTATCTGCTTCTTTGTGCTTGACATGTCTCTTTTGGATAAACATTAACCCATGGCAAGATTTTTTTTTTTTCAGATTTATAAACTGGTTCCTTAGGCCTAGAGAGGTTAACTGTATATTGGTCCATGACAGTATAAGATAGTTTTATAGCCAATGAGCCTCAGAGGGAAAGGAAATAAGGAATCCATATGATAGCAATTAAAGACAAATTTCCCTTTCAGGGCCATTAGCTTGTAGTTAACCTTACCTCTAGGACCTTGGAATTATAGGCAAAAAGTAAAATGGAAACAAACTCTTATTCTCTCAGTGAAAACTTGTTTTATCCACAAGTTAAATGCAGAACACCTACAAAGTATTTATCAGATAAGAAAATAAAACATTTTTTTCCTAAGCACAGAAATAATGGGCATTTTTTAAGTGACCATTTCCTTGTGTAAGATGATAACAGAAGAGCTAGGTTGGGCAAATAAAAGGGCAGAAAGAAAGTCAAGTTGTCCCAGAGCTTCTGTCTGTTCCTTAGGATGACTGTACTATTTCAGTTCAGTTGACCTCAATTCTATACCTTTGATCATGTAGCTTCTCTTTCTCTTGTATAGGATTGATAATTACATTAAGAAATTATGTCACTTTTATAGCACTATTTTAGCACTATTTCCTCCCCAGAGGACTTCCAGGAAAGACGGTAAAGTAGGAGGACCCTAAGTTCACCTTACCCCACAGATACAACTAGATAACACTCACATCATCAGTGTAAATAACCCAGAAAACAACCCAAAGACTGACCAACAAACTCCATAACTCAGTGTACAGAAAATACCACATGGAAGAGGAGAGAAAGGGCAGAGACACAGTGGGGAGCTAAAGGGACTGTGGCTGCCCACAGGAGGGAGTCACAGGTGTATAGAGGAAAGAGAAATAGATAGACCCTCACATTGGGGATCCTGCATGGGGAAGACAAATAACATAGCATTTGACTTTGAAAACCAGAAGGGCCAAGTTTTATGCATTCTTACAACCAGCAGGACTAAAAACCTGGAAATTTAAAAATCAGTAGGCTTAGCTCTGGGAGAGCCAGGAGGGCAAGAGTAAACTGAGTCCTTCCTTTAAAGAGATAACTGTACAAACAGCTCATGGAGATACAGCATAGAAGCAGCAGTATGAAGAATTCCTGGGGCATATAGGAGGAAGAATTATTTACTAATTACAGAGTGTGTTTTAGAGTGACAGATTTCATTCCTCCAGGAATGAAGAAGCTCCCTCTCCTACCCCCAGCATAAACCACGGCCATCTTTGGGAACCAGCACAGCCCTAGCATTCATGATCTAACTTGCTTACACTATACCCTTCCCCCTCCAGACTGGCCTGCTTCATTTCTGGGGCTGTGAGTCCTTTTTCCCAGAAGACCAGTGCAAAACTTGCTGACATCATGTCTCCAGACAGCATGCTTTGCAAGGCCTCCACCTTGTTGTAGCAGCAGGTCTACAGGTGTCCTACAAAGATACGTATACTTTGTTAAAACTGTGTTCCCTGCCCATGTGCATTTGTCGATCTGACCCTGGCTGGCCCTGGTCTTGGTAGCAGTGGCATGTCCCTTGCAGAAGAAGAAGACCAGCATGCAAAATTTATGGGCATTGTACCTACCCTACCCCTATAGACTTTGCAGAATGGCCCCAGATGGTCCAGTGTCAACAGTAGCTGCATCTCCGCTGGAAAAGGCAAATACCACCTCATTAAAGATGCATACCCCACCCACTCCTTTCAAGAGCAGCATACAGCTGACTTTCCTAACACAGAGAAACATACAAAATGAGGAAACAGAGGAATATGTCCCAGATGAAAAAACAGGACAAAACTATAGCAAGAGACCTAAGCTAAATGGAGGCTAAGTAACATGCCTTATAGAGAATTTAAAGTAATGATCATAAAGATACTCACCAGACTTAAGAAGAGTGGAGGACCTCAGTGAGATCCTTAACAAAGAGATAGGAAAGAAAACATTAAAAAAAATCATAGATGAAAAGCACAATAAATGAAATTAAAAATGCACCAGATGGAATGTATAATGGCTAGAGGAAACAGAAGAATGAATTAGCGACCTGGAGGGCAGAGTAATAGAAAGTAATCAAGCCAACCAGGTGAGAGAAAAAGAATTATGCAAAATGAAAATAGACTTAGGGAAATAAGTGACTCTATCAGGCATAATAACATTCACATTATAGGGATCTCAGAAGAAAAAGAGAGATAAAAGGGAGCAGAAAATTTATTTGAAGAAATAATAGCCAAAAACTTCCCTAATCTGGGCAAAGAAACAGATATCCAGATTCAGGAGGCACAGAGAGCCCCCAACAAAGTTAACCCAAGGAGGTTCAAACCAAGACACATAGTAATTTAAATCATAAAAAGTAGAGATAGAGAATTTTAAAAGTGACAAGAGAAAAGAAGATAGTTATATACAAGGGAAAACCCATAAGGCTATCAGTGGACTTTAGCAGAAACTCCACATGCCAGGAGAGTGGCATGATCTATTCAAAGTACTGAATGGGAAAAATCTGCAGTCAAGAATATTCTATCCAGCAAGGTTATCATGCAGAAGAGGATACAAACAAAATCTAAACCAGCTTTATGACCACTAAACCAGCCCTACAAGAAATATGAAAGGGGACTCTCTGAGTCAAAAGGAAAGACCATAAGTAAGAGTAAAAAAGTAGGAAGTACAAAAGCAGTAAAAATAAGTATATCTGTAAAAATCTGACAAGGAACTTACAAACTAAAAGCATGTAAAATATGACACCATATACCTAAAATGTGGAGGGAAAGAAATAAAGAACGGGTTCAAAGTTAAGTGACTATCAACTTAATATAGACTGCTATATGCAGAAGATGTTATATGCAAATCCAATGGTAACCACAAATCAAATGCAGTAACAGATATGCAAAAACTAAAGAGAAAAGAATACAAGCATATCACTAAAGAAAGCCAACTTATGGTAAGAGGAGATCAAGAGAAGAAAGTAACAGAGAAGATCTAGTATTTGTTCCCCAAACCAGGCCTTCAGATGATTGGCCTTGAGGCCTAATCCCTCCCCTCAGTAACTCTGGGATGGTTTGCCTTGTTCATCCTTGATGGGAACCTGTGACTAAATTCTACAAGCATTGGGAAAATGAAAAAAAAAAAAAAAATAGGGGGAATGGGGGACAGGTAGAATCAATGAGTGTTAAAACTGAAAGGGTTCCTAGGAGTGCCTGGGTGGCTCAGTGGGTTAAGCCTTTGCCTTTGGCTCAGGTCATGATCTCAGGGGCCTGGGACTGAGCCCATCATCGGGCTCTCTGCTCAGCCTGCCTTTCTTTCTGCCTGCCTCTCTGCCTACTTGTGATCTCTCTCTCTGTCAAATAAATTAAAACAAAACAAAACAAAACTGAAAGGCTCCTAGAATTAACCCAATTCAAACCTCCTGCCTCAATTTTACAATGGAAAAACTAAAAGAAACTCCTATACTGCTTTATGATATTCAGTCTCTAACAGAAAAAGTGGTTTGAAGACCCAATATGCCGTGCTTTCTCAGGGAAGAGAAGACCCATTAGTTTTCTTCATACATCTGTTATTTTTCTTAATTGGAAATTGAGCCAAGAAGGGGATTTACTGGGATATGATGAAGGAAAACACTGTTTGTTCTCATTTACCCTCAGCTTTTTGATCTATTGAGTGCTTATCAATTATATGGATGTGGAGGTATAAATAAAACCAATGATAAAGATGGATGAGACATTGTTTGGGGCACCTGGGTGGCTCAGTTGGTTAACTGGCTGGTTCTTGATTTCAGTTCAGGTCATGATCTCAGGTCCTGGGATTGAGCCCTGTGTCAGGCTCTGTCGCTCAGCAAGAATCTGCTTGAGGATTCTCTTTCTCTCTCTGCTCCTCCCTCCCCCACTCTCTCTCTCAAATAAATAATAAATCTTTAAGAAAAAAAAATGGATGAGAGATATTGATAGATCTCAAGTCTAGAATATTTTTCAATTATGATCCAGAAGACCTCAAAAATAAAACCTTCTGATGTCTTACAGAGGAAAAATCTGACAGTTCAGCTCAATGGCAACAGGGAAACTTACTCAGTTTTTCATAAACAAACTCCTATAACATAGTCTCAGAGGCACTAAAACCCATGGGATGGGGTTGCAAGTCCTGTCAAGGGACCCAAGATCAAAGACTAGTAGCTTGAGACTCGCTTAAGAAAAGTGAGACTAGCCAGAATCAAATCTATACTCATGCCAAGTGGTAATAATAAGTGAATGTGTTTTCCAGTTCACTGGGAGGGTTCCATGCTGGGTGTAGAGCCTACTTAAAAAAAAAAAAAAAAAAAAAATTGAACTTTATAGCCAGTTCACTGGGAGTGTAGGAGAATATACCCAGAGACAGGTGTTTATATGTAGACAAATCATACCATGTATTGTCTTACTGAGTATAGGAGACCTGGAGTCAAGTGTCAGCTCTGGAACCAAGCTGTAGCTGAGGCCCATCTATCTGTGACAGAGCAAGTATAATTTAAAAGCTCAAAAAGTAGAAGTAAATTAACAGATATGAAATTTTAGGAAAATATAAAGTACATATGTAACATCTTAAAATTTTTATTGTGTATATACAGCATTAGGGTCTATGGAAATGTCTGGAAAATATTTAAGAAACTCTTTTGACTTTAGACTTGCAATTGATGTGAAGAAAGCAAGCAGATATGCATCTGGTGGGTCCATTTCAGAGAACTATATGGCTATGTGTGAATGGTGGGGAGGGGGGCAGTGGTAAATAAAAATAAGAAAGGAACAAAGAGGAATGAAGACAACTAACAAACAAAAAAGTCTTGCATTTCTGTTTAGAGATAGAAGGAATACTTCTGTAAAAAGTCAGCTATACAGAGACCAAATAGCAGTTAATTTAAAAAAAAATGTTATCAGTAACAACTTCTCATAATAGTAAAAAACTAGGGGAAAAATCATACAATGGGTTACAGCTAGGAGAAGAAAACTAAAACTACATGCTAAATATGTATGAATTTCAGAAGCATAATACTGAGTAAATGAAATCAGATACAGAAAAGTACATACAATGCATTTATAAAAATCTCAGTAATAGACAAAACAAATCTATTTTAGTCTGAAGAGTAGTTATCCTTATTGGAGAATAGTGACTAGAAGAAATTATACAGGGGTGTCTGGGATGCTGATAATGTTGTTTCTTAATCTAGTTCATCCAGCTGTACATTTAAGATATATGCACCATTATATATATTTTTCTGTTTCAATTAAAAATATTAAAGCAGTGTTTCCCACTGTGTTCCATAGGATTCTTGCCTAAATAAATGTTACGACGGGATTCTTCCATAAGAGAGTCTGGTTTTCCTTACATTGGGGAAATGCTAAGAAAAACCCAGTTAAATATATATCTACTCTATAGGATGTCTTCATCAATGTACCGACCCTCCCTGCATTGGTCATACTTCTCCCATTCAGGCTTTCCTAGGTTTCCTCTGGCCTCCAAATTTTAGTCACAACAGAAAGTGCACCAAAGATGTGGACTGGAACAAACATCCCACACAGTTTACCCTTTGAGTGGAACAAAACACTGAGCACACACCACTCTTATCAACAGTTTGGATCAGCAGCACTCCCTTATCATGGAAGAGCACACATTTAAAATAGGGCATTGCCTATTTTATTTTGAATACATGTCTCCATTCAATGTTCCTGCACCCATGTAATCCCAGAGCAATAAACTGGCACATTTCATGAAATCTGCCAACACAAAATAGCAAAGAAATACAGGGAAGCAGATTTTCAAATAGATCTTTTCGCATCTGTTATTTCAGAATGCTCAAGTAATCTCAGCATTCTTATGGGCTTCTAGTTCACAAATCTGAGTTTCTCCCAAATACTTGAAACCTATCACAGGCTGACTCTTACAATCACCTCATTTTTCTAGTCACTTATGTCAAAACAAATCAGCGCTTCTTTATAGCTAGCATTTTGCTTATAAACAATGTGTTCATTGATTCAGCCTCTTGCCTCTTTTTTCTTAAACTCTTTGTCACTCTTCTTACCATGAATGAGATTGGGGAATTTGAAGGCCGTCTCTATGCACAAATAAATAACAAGCAGTGTTCTGTTTTTTTAACTTTAGGTCATTTTCCACAACTTTAGTTATTTTTTTTAACTTGATTTAATCAGGCAGCTGGTTTAACTTTGGCTATTCATTTCTGCCAAGTTCTAAAGTAAAAAAATGAAAAAGAAAATCCCCTAAATTTAATTAATTGCCTTTTCTTGGAGGGAGAGAAGAGATCAATCTTCACGTGACAAATAAGCAATTTGCCTCAAGTCCATCATCTTTCTTCCCGGGATCTGAGCATCAAGTCTTTTCATTCCTTTTGCTATGATCCTAATCAGACATACCACCCACTGCTCCTTTATTATAAAATGAGGGCAAGGGAAACTAGACAGTATTTCAAGCCAAGGTCTTAAGCCAAAGCATTCATAATAACAGGGATCCTAATTATGTTATATTGATTTCCAACAGGAGAATTAAATGATCTATTTCAAAGAAAATTTAGACCAAACATTAACATAATGATGTCCGGTTTGATGAGAAATCATTTGGATTGGAAAATAGGACTTCAACGTTTCAAAATGTACTAAGAAGACCTTATTGCAAACACCAAACTATATCATACTCCACGGATAAATAGTAAGCAGGTTTACATTTGAGACTACAAAAGCCATGAGAAGGAGAGAGAGAGAGAGAGACGGAATAAAATTAAGAGAAAGAGTTACAAATGTAACTGCCACACCATGTTATACAATCCTAAAGCAAAGTCGAAAACAGAATAATGAAATGACTGCTGGACTTGGTTTAGGTCCAAAATGTAGTGAGCAGTCTCTCAGATAATTTTAAATCTATTTGCTCCAGAGTGAGGAAAAACATTACCCAAAGAGCTACAGGGAAAACAAACTCACTTAAGAGCAAAAACACTTAAAGTTTTAATCAGAAAGAATTCCCAATACTAGGAAAAAAGAATAATAAATTTCATGATTGGCTAATTCATTTCATACAACCAATAATGATGGCACCTACTTCATTTAAGTCTTGATGAGTCTCAAAAGCATCCTTTGACCAAATGGCAGCCCTCTGGTCGATTCTGTAAAATATAAAGAAAAGTTATTTCCATTTAAAAGAAATCTTTCAACAATGCACATTTGAAGCTGGCAGTTACAGATCAGGCTGTACCCTTGTTCAAAACCTTCATTGGTGTCCCACTGACCACAGAATAAAATCCAGACTCCTTATAATAGTCTGTAACACATCACAGTGCTTGAATTCTGTGCCTGAGTGTCCAGCCCCACTTCCTAACACTCACACCCAGTCCCCTACACTCTAGCCTCTCTGGCCTTCTCTTGGTTTCTTGAACACATATTGTTTGTTCCCTGTTCAAACCATCCTAATCACTATCCCAGACTGTTCTCCCCCAGATCTTCATAAAACTGACTTTACCAACATATAAGCCCCAGTGTAGCTGGATGTCACCTCCCAACAGGCCTTCCTGATGTCCTTGACTAGAAGTAGCCCTCCCTACACTCTCTACCCCACTGTCCTTAGATTTTCTTCTTAGCACTTATCACTGTCTGACATAACCTGTTTATTTGCATTTCCTCATTAAAATGTAAGCTCCAAAAAATTAGTGATTATGTCCATTTTTACACTGCTGAATCCTCAGTATCTAAAACAGATTTAATATTTTTTCATTAATTCAAAAACGTTTTGTGTATGTGATTTGATAGATCTGATACAGTCAGTACAGGAAGATATTATTTGTTCACTGGAGATAGCATTTGGAAATTTCATCTTATCTTTTAATTAATATAGTAAACATAGTAATTTCTGTGTAACATGATGAGGCTGGGTTTTGCCACTACCTAATTTCTAATAAAAGAAAATGACTTAAAGCACATCTACTCTGAATCAACTTTTTAAAATTTAAACACACAATAAAACAAAAGTTCACTACAGGCAGATGCTGAATTCAAAATCATAATTTGTCAAATGTTATGATCTAATAGTATCTATTATATAACATTCAAGTTTTTCTGCAGCAGTTTGCATGCTATTATATAATAAGTGTATTAAATTATAGTTATTATTCTTATAAAATGCCTGCTTTCTTAATACAAGATTTAGTCACTGTTAAGTCATTTATAAAAAGATTTATTTGGGAACATAATTATTTACAGTTTTTATGCAGCTTCAGTTTGAGTCCTGAAGAAACTATATATGTTCCCTGAAGAGTCAACAAGATTAATGATTTAAGTCATGATACACATTTAGAAATGCCATAAGCATAACTTCTTCAAAATATTTTTAAGAATGCAAAATTTGTTCAGTCTAAGGGCACTGCTAACTATGTAAACAATTTACTTCCAATGAGAAAAGTAAGGAGATGGTAAACAAAATTGTCTAGAATGCACTGATTTCTACTACATCTGTACAAGCCAGCATGTCTCTCCTGAGTATGCAGGAAGGTTAAGGGTTCAACAGTGAGCTCAGGAAGAGATCACTAAAGTGGGAAAAGAAAGTAAGGAAGAAGACCACTGGCACACCCATTCTATCCCCATCAATTCCCTGAGCTGCAAACACAGTAATATCAGGGCTTCAGGAAATACTAAATTGCTCTATCCCGCAAATGGGGGAAACCTTAGGCACAAGAGTTACTGTGTCCAATCCAGTAACATCTAAAATTTTGAATGGTTCATAATTTCTTTGTAATATACACTGGTTCTCAAATTGCATTTCTACAGAGTTACGGTAGCATGAGAAAAATGGAAGAGTGGTATTCAATAGAAAAAACAATTATCAGTTTATAGTTTAACCATATATGTCTCTAGGGCTTTGGTGCTAGCAGACAATAAAACAAATACACAAGTAGCAAACATTAATGGAAAAAAGCAGAAGTAGACTTTGTTAAAAATATATATTATTGAGATGCAAAGAACAGCCTACTTATAATATACTTACATGATCTTCCAGGGAAAGTACTTATAATCACCAAATAAACCTCCAGATCAAGTTTAAGAACTGTGGTCTAAGCATCAAAGTCCAGATCAAGTTTAAGAACTGTGGTCTCAGCATCAAAGTTGCTTTAATTTAATAGCCATCTGAATGTCCCCTATCTGCCTGGTATAGTGTTAGGGAGATAATAATCAATAAGCAGACTCTAGGCCTTTAGGAAACTTACAATTCAGTGAAGTCTGAAGCAGAGGATAAAATTAACACCCATTCTTGAGGCTAATTTCAGTAAGTCAAGGATCAGGGCATAGAAGCTGATATTAGAATGGTAGAAAGGAACTGAAGAGGAGAAACAAGAGACATATTTTCAAGGATAAAAATAATCAAAAGGTAGGAGCGCCTGGGTGGCTCAGTTGGTTAAGTGTCTACCTTCAGCTCAGGTCATGATCTCTGGATCCTAGAATTGAGCCCCATGTCGGGCTCCCTGCTCAGAGGGGAGTCTGCTTCTCCTTCTTCCTCTGCTCTTCCTCCCTCATGCTCTCTTTCTCTCAAAATAAAATAAAATCTTAAGGAAAAAATCAAGAGGTCTTGGGTGTGTATTGAAAGTATGGAATAAAAGAAATGGGATAATCAAAGTTATTCCAAAGTTTTGAGACTGTGACTAGAAGGATGACAGGTGTTTTTTCTAATGGAGATAGAAAAATATGTAATTTTGGTGGTGAGAGCAGGCAGTTGGCAGAAAGAAAGGCAATTCATGAGTTTAGATTTAGATATTTGCAGCTTGAAGTAAGGCTGAGTTAGGGAAGTAAAAATACCTGAGCAGGGCTCACCCTAGAATTCGCACTCCACAGTGTGTTCAGCAGAGAGGCTGTGGTAATGGTAACTATGATGTGCAGGGTCACAGGTTCTGCACTGATGTTTTTTTCCTGTTGTTCAGCCAGAGCCTAGCATGGTACCTGGCCTATGGTATACACTCTGTGCACGCTTCTGGATGGGTAAAGGAAGAAACAGAAGGAACAGATCTAAGAATGTCTTCTTGATCCACTTACTAGCTGTGTGTACCCACAGGTAAGATATCAACCTCTGTAAGGCTTGGTTTCCTCATCTGTAAAGTGAGGATAATAGAAGCTACCTCACAGGATAATTCACGATACTACTGCTAGCTGTATTAAAAAATAACACATGGATCTAGAATCATATATGAAAACTAACATAACAGAATTATAAATGATGATAATACATAGTCTATTTTATTAACAATAATCAAAGCCTTGTGAATAAGCAAGCTGAAAAAGACAAAACCTGGGATTTCCTTACTCAGGGCCACTGGGCAATTCTCTAAAACTGGCCAGTTTAGTGGACAGAAGAAAGAAGGTACAGATCCATCACTAAGGAGGTAAGAAGCTAACCAGAATATCATTCTAAATAACAAAGACAAAGAGGTTATGAGAAAGAAGAGTGCCATGGACCATCTAACAGTTCACCAGCCCTTACTACACCAGCCTGGGAATGCCAGGTACTTTACTTACATTATTTCATTTAATCCTCATAGTAACTATGTGAGATTAGCATTAGTAGTCCCATTTGATTTAACAGAAAATAAGGCAGTTATATAACTTTATTCATTTATTAAATTAATATTTATGAACTACCAACTATGTGCCAGGTCCTATTGGAGGTTTTTGGAATAAAACAGTGAATAAAACAGTCTCTGCCCTAATGGAACTTATACTTTTCATATGAGGAAAGAGAACCTAAAGAAATAAACCAGTGATCTATGGTGTCCCAGGTGCTAAGTATAGCAGAAAACAAGAAAGGGAGGCAAGGAGAACAGAACATGTAGGTGCATTGCCCAAGCTCACACTGCTAGAAAATCTCAGTCATTTGGAGATCGTGAGAATGCAAGCAGAGAAACAAAAGGCTGGTGGACTGAACAAGATAAAGGTCATGGCAGAAGAGGAAAGAAAAATGAAAGCTTCTCCATAGAGGAATTTAGCAATGAAAAGAGAACTGGAACAGTATCTAGGTATCTCAAATTCCCTTTTTTTAAAGATCTTTAAAGATACTGCTTGAACCATTTACAATCCTGTCTGAAAACTGGCCTAAACATAAATTCTGGGTCACACTGAAACGTTCCCTCCAATTCTGTTGCTTCCCTTCACCCAAAGTAACAATAGGAAAGGAACCATGCACATCTCTGCTATGCGTAGGCCTGTCAGAGCACTCTGCCAGCTCCATCACAGCCCTGTCCTCTGGTCCAGGCAACAAGAAATGCAGACTGTGTTCCGCAGAGCCTGATTATGGGTCTCAGCACTGACAAGAGTATCATGCCTCTGAAGATCACCACCATCACCAGCACTGTCACCACTACCACCAATACTGTCACCACCCCATCATCGCTGTCATCACCACCACCACCAGCATTGCCATCACTACCATGAGCACCGTCATCACCACCACCAGCATGTTGTCACCACCGCAAGCATGTTGTCACCACCATTACCATCATTGTCATCACCACCACCACCAGCAGTGTCATCACCACCACCACCACCATGGTCATTGTCACCATGACTACCACCAATGTCACTGCCCTCACCAACACTGTCACCACCAACACCACTGTCATTGTCACCACCACTACTGTCATCATCACCACCATTGTTGTCGCCACTGCCATCATCATCACCACTACCGTGGTGCCACCACCACTGCCGCCACTGCCACTGTCATCACTACCACCACCATCATCACCACCACCACGTCACCCCCACTGCCACTGCAATTGTTACCACCACTGCCACCATCACCTCCACCATCACTGTGATCACTACTGTATCTGCCACTCCCACTGCTATCACTGCCACTCTTACTGTCATCACCACCACCACCATTATCTCCACCATCACTGTCACCACAACTAACTGTCATTACCACCACCACTGTCATCACCACCACTACAACCATCATCAGTATTGTCACCACCACAACCCCCAGGACTGACTGCCACATCACTACCACAACCCTTGCCAGCCCTACCATTGCCACTAAGATATAATTCAAATTAAAAGCACTTCTGGCAGAAAAATGGAAAACTTAATTGTGCACTGATATTAAAAGATCTTCTCCTGGATGTGGTGACTGCAAAGTTGTGGACAACCCATTAAAGAGGATCTTTTTCAAATTTTTTGGTGTTACCACATTGCTGGAACCCTAAAGCATATGCTAAGCCAATATGTAGGCTCATCCTTCAGTGGTCTTCCCTCAGAACATGTACTGGAATTCAAAATAGCAAAATGAACAAAGCATTAAGATATTTTTCATGGCCTAAGGATAGTGTCAGATCACAGATGTAATAATTTGTGAAAAAGCAATATTTTAGCATAGGATTTTTAAATTTATATCAATATTTCAATCATTTATAATTAAATTTGCAGATGAATGTGTTCCCTATCTCAGTGAAAAATTTCCCCCTCTATCCAGTGCCAGAGTTATTCTGACACTTTCCTCTCCCTAAAGCTCAATACCCATTGTATTATGAAGTCCTTCAATTTTTTATCCCAAGTAACTTTTGCACCTGTCCTCTTACCTCTACCTCCACCACTACCACCTCAAGTCAAATTACTATAACCTGTCTTTTGGACTGCCTCCATGATCTCCCTACTTCCACTCTATACTCTCAAACCATTTTCCACACAACCACTTGTCACTATTCTTCTGCACATGGCACTTAAAAACCAATATATTTAAAGTATCCTGGGACACCCTACAGGATTTAGCATCTGTGCACCTCTTCAACCTCAATTCATACCATTCCCCTCTCTGCTCCTACTACACTGACATTCTTATAGTTTCTTGTATGCACCATGGTCATTTCCACCTCAGGCTTTTATATATGCTGTTCCTGTGCCCATAATGCTATTCCCTATACACTTTCTCTCCTAATTAATACATTCATCCTGTAGATACCAGGGACCTCACAATCAAGTCTCCCCTTTATATGTTCTTTTTTTTTTAAGATTTTTAAAATTTATTTGCCAGAGAGAGAGTGAGAAAGAAAAAGAGATCACAAGCAGGAGGAGAGGCAGGCAGAGGGAGAAGCAGGCTCCCTGCTGAGCAAGGAGCCCAATGCAGGACTCAATCCCAGGACCCTGGGATCATGACCTGAGCCAAAGGCAGACACTTAATGGATTGAGCCAACCAGGTGTCCCATTTTCTTGTTGTATTATAATTCCTTATTTGCTCCGTAACATAGTCCTTAACCATGTATAATTACCCGATTGTCTCTTTCTCTCTCTTATGACACTTTATGGAGCAGGGACCTTGTGAGTCTTGCTTGTTATTTTTATCTATGGCTAATGGTGACATTTGGCACAGAGTAAGCACTCGTATGTTTGTTAATAGAGTTTTCACCCTGGGTGGTGCAGTCAGTTAAGCAACTAACTTGATTTTGGCTCATGTCATGATCTCAGGGTCATGAGATTGAGCCCTGAATTGGGCTCCATGCTCAGGACTCTGTTTGAGACTCTTTCTTCCTCTCCCTCTGCTCTTCCTGCTCATGCTCTCTCTTCCTTTCTCTAAAGTAAATAAGTAAGTCTTTTTAAAAAATAAATAAAGCATTCATCCCAGGGTTAGGGACAGCTGCCAACTCTGGTATATTCCTAAGTATATATGATGATTATGATAAAACTCATGCTCTCTCCTCCATGTGCAACATGCTAGCAGGACATCAGGGTGGGATTACTCTCATTCCTACAAGCAGATGCATTTCTTCCCTGAAGAGACCTGCTGAAGATTAGCAAGTGGTGTTTTAACCCACTTTTACGAAAACCTGGGCAAAAAGAATAAAAGGAGAGAAGCCAGTACACTCTTCAGAGTGCTTCATACAGAATCAGAACCTTAAGGCCGAACCAAGCTGAACCTTGAATCACGCTCAAGAGTTCAAGATATTCCACTGCATTAAACTGAGCCTCTGTTTAGAAAGCAGCATGGGATACACTAATGTATACCCGGATGACTGCTGGCTGACTGTATGACTGTTGTTTCCTGAAACACTTTTGAAAACAAAAGGTATATCCCAAGAGGACAACCATCTGAGCAAAATATTCTTTATGTACAAACAATAGCTCTATATGTAGACACAGACACAATGCCAATAAATTCCAGTAATATTATTAGCAACAATAGCAACCCTCAATACCAGTAAATAAAAAATTCTGTTCTCTAGGGAGTCTAAGCTATATTAAAGACATTCTCTTATTGGTGTTTTTCTTTTAACCAAATTTCTGTGCTAAAGGACTGAGATTGAATACTAGGCAGCCACCTTCAAAGATAAAGAAACCAAGGCACTGAATTTGAAATGACCCCTGACACAAAGAGATTGCTGACTGAAAACAGAACCAGAAGTCAATAGATGTTCATGAACTGACTTTCAATCCATGAATGTACATGTCCAGGTCCATGAACTCCCATAGAGGGGAGTAGGAGATTATGGCTAGAGGCAGAATGCTAATCTCTAACAATATGCCCTGCTAGTAGTTACTAGAACCCAAGCTCTACCTCCCTTTATGCTCCTCTGAAAATTACAACCAATCAGTGTCCTTAAAAACATTCCTGGGCCCCATCGTTACTGAACCTGAATTTCCAAAGGAGTGCACTTGCCACATGTGTTTAACAAGTGATTCAGGGGACTCCTAATTGGGAAATATTATCCTAAAAGTCCAAGTGCAGCAACTGGGAGGATACCAGTGGCTAAAGAGCACAGATGAGAGGGACTTCTGTGAATTCAGCAGTTCCCTGGGTGTTTCTGGCCTGGCCTCCCAGGGGACACATTCCAAAAGCTGGAAGAGTCATGTCCCTGGAGACACTGAGAAACACTGAACACAGAGCAGCCCAGCTGAACTGGAATAGATACCGCTCCTCACCTTGGTGGGTCGGAGCAGAGCCCAGAAACAGCCAGAACAATGCCAATACCCAGAGAATGGATGGGCAGTAAGACCCATGAGGCCAGCACCAGGACTGGGAGAAGAAAGGAAGTTGGGCTGCCATGGGTGTGGTTCAGAGACACCCCATGAATCAGAAAGAAGAGTTTGGGAAGGGATATTGAGGACACAGGATCCATTAGGATTGGAAGTTCTAATACGTTATTATTAATAATGATAGGTTTGCTGAGCTGGACACGAAGCACTTCCTTGCATATCTCATTTTTTTCTATTCATTTAGCAAGTAATTATGAGACACCTGTGCTTCCTGTGCCAGACAGTGGTCAGCTCAGGAGGCACAGTGGTCACAGCAGATGCTTCAGTGCCATGGACAGTTCTGCTCACTCAAATCACTCCCCTTTTAGTACCTGCTAAGCCTCTTCACTTTTCTGCCTCAAGAATTTTGTGAGGCAGAGCTCACTCCCTCAGCCTGGAAGTGTGGGAGAATTACCTCCTCTGGGGACAACTCTCAGCCAGCAAAGAGGGGAGTGTGTGAATAACCACTGTAGCCCCCCAACTTTCAAAGGGATACATCTGAGGACTCTTTACAAGGTTCCTCACAGAGTCCTCAGGGGACCGATCTCCAGCTGCCAAGAGTGGTAACCTCAGCTACACCCCAGCTTTCAGCTCTTCCTCTTCCCCCCACTTCCTGCTTCCTGGGACCACCTCCCTGTATCCAAGGCTTTCTATGAGGTTTTGCTTTATGGAGAAATCTAATGTAAGCAAGTCCAGAAAAAAGTGACAGAAAAAAAAAATCATACAAATGAAGATTTAGTTTAGGGACAGATAAAGTGGAGAGGACAGGAGATCACAAATAATTTGGGGGGGGGTAGCTAATTTGAATGGCAGGTAAATGATGAATATCAAATTCTCATTGCACTGGGCACTGTGATATTACATTTGATACTTGGCGTTCTAACATTCTAGCTTTTAAATTATGAATCAGGATAGTTCTAAGAACAAAAGAACTTAGGGCAGAGAGGACTTAAATAAGCATTAATATTAAATAAGCCTAAATCCTACCTGTTCCCTATTAAAGGTTTTCATTCCTCTTCCAAAAAGAAGAGACGAGTCTATAATCTGCAGCTCTCCTCTTTCCTCTTCTGCCGTCACTGTCACAATCGTCTCCCTCATGGATGATGCCTGGCCTGCACTGTCTCCCTGTCTCCCCACAACACACACCACCTAGAGTGGTCTTTTAAAGATGCAAATGTGAGCATGTCATTCTCCTGTTGATAATCTCCAGTGGCTTCCCTCAACTTCAACAAAATCCGAGATCCATACCCTGGCTACAAGGCCCTGTGCCATCTGGGCACTGCCAACCTTTCTGATACCACGTAATACATTCTCTCTGCAGTTCAGTCTCTCTAGCCTTATGGACCCTTTGTCTGTGTCTTGAATAAGCGAGCACTCTACACCTGCTATTCCTTATGCTAGTTAGGATTCTCATTATCATTCCTTCTTAAAGCAAACAACAAATGCCATACATACCTAAAACATTACCCTGTCCTTACCAGTGTGGTCTTGGCACAAGATGAACAGAACCTGGATTAGAGCTGGTCTGAGGGGCAAGGGTGAGTTAATGATCAGAAAGGCAAGTCAGAGGAGGCTGGTTCTCGCCTGTGTTCATCTCATTCAAGTTTGACCAGGCACACCAGACACTTTTTGGTAGTTACCTCAAAGCTGGTTCTCAGCTCTCTTCTTCCATCCGTTCCAAGTTCTCCCCAGGCCCCCATGTTACTCCAGCAGTGGAGTGATTTTATCTTCCCAGCACTTTCTATCTCTAACCTACTTCTGACAACAATCTTCTTTCCCTAGGGAACTGGCCCTCCACATGCACACCCCAAGCGCTCTGTTATGTGTATCTGGATTTATTCAGTAAGCTCAGTGTGGCCAAAGATGTTTTCTTGTACTGGTGTTAATTCAAGGCATTGTTTGAAAACCTCCTGAAATACGGGTTTATTCCTGTTTCTACCTCTCAAGTTTCTGTTCATAGAACCTATTTCCATTTAAATGGGCCCTGGTATTTCTTTTGCCCCTGGCATCTGCAAAGTCATAGGGGTTCTCTTGATTAGAACTCTATGCTAGGGGAACGCTGAAAGACTTGCACAGCTGGAAGGGTATAAAAAGAGACTTTCTTTTACTTTTATCCACAGAATAAGACAATCAAACAAGAGGTATCTAAGATACAAGTTCTGATTTTAAGTGTCATCTGACCCCATATAAAATCACCTTTAATATTTGCTTTCTGATTCCAACTAACCCAAACCATAAAAGCCACAGGTACCACTGAAAATGTCTTTTAAGTTTCTTCTAGTTAACAAAAAAAAAATAATAATAAATCTGTTCTCCTCTAATATAGTTTCCTAATATTCCTATCTATCTCCGACTGAGATAAAACAGTTCAAAGAAATAGAAAATAAAATTACTTAATATGATTGCAGTGACTGCAACAATTTTATTTATGGTTCTATATCCTGAACAGTATGTACTGCTTTTTTTTCATTTATAAATAATTTTCCCAGTTACAAACTTAAGAGGAACTCACTGGGGGAAAATTTGGAAAGCAAAAAGAATATTTTTTAAATCACCACCCTTAATCATGCCACCTGAAAATAACCACCAATAAAATATTGATTTGTGTCCTTCCAGTATAAGTTTCTGTATATAATTACATGTTAAGCAAAAATAAGATCACCTTGTAATTCTGTTATATAATTGCTTTCTTCTCCATGTATAAGTAAATCATGAACACATACCCACGTTAATAAAGACTCTCATAAAACAGCTTTAAATATCCATCATGAAGATTGATGTTTCTCAAGGGGGTGGTGGTATGCCCTCTAGAAAACATTTAGGAAATTTAGGGGCTATTTGTGATTGGTACAGAGGCTGGCAGAGACTACTGACATTCTGGGGGCTACAACCAAAGATTCCAGAGTCCCTGAGGTATGCAGGGTAGTTCCACACATCAAAGAATTATTCCATGCCTTCATAATGGTCTCTGGGATTGTTACAGCCAGAGGCGCTTTGCCCCAAGCACAATCTAAACTAGAAAACCGTAAGGGCTAGTGGGTGAAACAGAAATATCTAGATTATACAAGTATGGAGAAGGGGATTGGATTGAGCTGTCTCGAACATTCCAACACTATCCTATGATGCTGCCACAGGCAGAAATCTAACCACATGACCTTCTATCTAATTCTCTCAAAATTACCAATTATCCATTTTATTCCTATCTTCCTTCAAGATCAGATAATTGAAAAACTTATATCCCATGTCTCTTTTTGGTTTATCATTTCAAATCCCGTGCCTAGACAGCTTTACCCTTAAGCACAAACCAAAAAAACTAAAACGGAAGCATATAAAAATATTTTAAACAATTCTTACTACAGCAATATTTATAAATATAAATAACAGAAGTAGTCAAAATACACCCTAATCTGGAATTTATTACATAAGGGATGGTATAGTCACAGGATGGAATATTTTATAGTCATAAATATTTTAGAATATTTTATGATGTGGAAAAAATACAATATTAAGTAGGACAAACTAGTTACACAGAAATGTCTAAGATTTCATTTATATGAAAATAATTAATACATACAAATTAAATAAGTTGGTTAAAGATTAAAAAAATAGAAAAAAGTGTGGGTGAGAGCTGTGTGTGGATATGGATGTGTTCGTGTGTGCATGTGTGTGTGTGTGTGTGTGTCTGTTTAGTATTGCACATTAGCCTTGAAAAAAGATAATCCTATAGATGAATACTATGACAGAAACACTGGAGTAGCCATTGTCTCATTGGGAAGATAAAGAGTAAGTTAAAGAACAGCCTCATTCCTGTGGCCTCAAGAACACTCAATGTCTAACCAGCTGGTCAGTTTTAAATTAGATTTTAAGTTTATACGCACACTCTGTCTCCTATAATCACCACTGAAATTTGTCTCTTAAATCTAGTCCGAGTTAGACCAAGAAGTTTTCTAAGATTTTGAGATAATAAGGACAAATTTTTTGTTCCATATCCCAGAAATAGTATTTCTGTTTTTGTTTTTGTTTTTTTTTTTTAGATTTTATTTATTTATATATTTGACAGAGAGAGATCACAAGCAGGCAGAGAGAGAGAGAGAGAGAGAGAGGAGGCCAAGAAATTGGGCCAAGAGATTGGGCCAAGCAGAGAGCCCAATGCGGGACTCAATCCCAGAACCCTGGGATCATGACGTGAGCCGAAGGCAGAGGCTTAACCCACTGAGCCACCCAAGTGCCCCCTAAAAATAGTATTTCTAACACAAGCCTTTGATACCAAAGTTTGTAAAATGTGTTCCTTGTAGAAAATTATATGTTAGAGTATTTGTTACAAAAAATCAAATTTGCTCTCCTTAGCCATAAATGAAGCTGAGGTTGGTAATAATTACCTCATTACTTTATTATTCAATTTACATATAAAGATTGTAGAGTCAGATTGCAGAATGCATTCTGGTCTAGCTTTATTCTCTGGAGCCTGCTTGAAGTGAATTCAACCCAAATGTATCAGGAAGCCCCTTTCATACACAACTTTTTTATGCCACATTAAAACAACAGCAGCAATAAAAGGAGTGCACTAGTGATGAAGACAGGGTAATATATGAAAGTATTGAACTACTATATTGTATACCTGAAACTAATATAACACTATATTTAACTAACTTGAATTAAATAAAAACATAAAACAATAGCAACAATACAAAAACATACACTAAAATGGATAACCATGTTTATGTTGGGGCAGTAGGATTATAAGAAATTTTTGTTTCCTTGGATTTTTTAAAATATTTTCTAATATAATCATGTCCCATTTACTATTATTATTAATGAGAGAATGTTTCCCTATTATCTTTATGCCTAATCATTGTATTGTGAAAGTGCTAACAATTTATAAAGTAACCAAGGGCAGTCTCAAAAAATAATAATAATAATAATAATAATAAAGGAGGGTTTCATTCCCAGAATAATCAAGTGTGGGCTCTTTGTCAATCAGTTCAAGGGACTGGTGATTTGGTATAGTATATTTTTGTGCTCTGTAGCATGGAGGAGGAATTATTTTTATCTGTGACTGCAAGAGCTTGTTTTATTAAGCTAAAATCTTTACACATCAAATCCTTTAAACATCTAGAATGTTGAGCATTTTTAGAATTAGAGTCAGAAGAGGGAGGAGAAATCATCTGACCCAAACTTGTGTTAGAGGAGGGGACTGAGGGATTTGCATTAAGTGACCAAGGTCACCTGAGAGACATGAGCTAAGACTCTGCA
Organism: Enhydra lutris kenyoni; assembly: GCF_002288905.1. Lineage (NCBI taxonomy): Eukaryota > Metazoa > Chordata > Mammalia > Carnivora > Mustelidae > Enhydra > Enhydra lutris. The sequence goes on from NW_019154096.1 coordinate 14,415,379, forward strand.
TTTCTTAATCTGAATGTTCTTTCCATTCTATCAGACCATTTCGGAGCCCATGGGGATGGAGGCAGGACTGGGGGATGAAGAAAAGCCCTCACTATAGGCTCTCTTCCCACGCAATGTAGGCAAAGTAAGCATTTCAGAGCCCATTCTTCACCCAGCTGTATAGCAGGGAGTCTCAAAATATTGTCAAGGCAAACTAACTTTTTTAAATTCATACCTCATTCATTGTCCTCCCCCTGCACAATTGGAAGAAAGAAAGAGAAGAAGAGAAAAGAAGAGAAGAGAGAAGGAGACACAGAGAGACTGAAAGGAGAGGGAAGGAGAGTGGAAGGGAGGAGAGGAGAGGAAAAAAGAGGAGAGGAGAGGAAAAGAGAGGAGAGGAGAGGAATCCTGAGAGCACAGTAGTAACAGCATACTGGCATCAAGTAGAGCTTCTGTCTGGTACAGTCCAAGAAGGCACATCTTGTCTACTGTGTTATTAAAAATCTCAGGGTGCTCATTCTCGTACTCTTTCTCTTTTCAGCAGAGCTCATTAAGAATCTCCTTACTGCTATGAAAAATACTTAAATAAGAAACAATTAGCTATTAAAATACAGACAAGTTGTCTATCTCAAAAACAAAAGCTGAAAGAATTTATTCCCCATGGAAAAGTTACTGCCAACAAAACTTCCTCTTTCCATGAAACAACAAAGCTTTTTCTTTCTTCTGGAATATCACAAAAATAGTCAAATCCATCAAAGGCCATTATTCTTGCTAACACACCAATCCTGAACCCCCTCTAACTGGGAACTTCCAGATGAAGAGGCTAATAAACTCCCATTTGCAAATGTAACCACCAACTTAATTAGTGGTGACACAATGCTATATAGAATAGCTCTTGTTTATACAGACAAGGTCTTTAATGACATTAAAAGTTTAATGCTGTCATAAATTTTAATACAATATTTTAAACACAAGTGAGTTAATCACTCTCAAAAGTAAATTTACTTAGCTGGGTAAGAAATCCCCAGCTTCATTAGTATTCTCTTACATTCATAAATCCTCCTTTGTCATATATGAGGGTTCCTAGGATCAGCACTGGCTGTAGCTACACCAAAAAAAAAAAGAGAAAAAAAGAAAAAAATCAATCAAACTGATGCATATTCATCAAGTGACTGCTCTGAACAGATTGATGGCATTTGTCTTGATTCTGTTAAAAGGGGAGCAAGGGCTTAAGCAAATCACAGCCTCACTGGGTGTCAAACTAGAAAATGAGAGGGTTGTATTAAATAATTACTAAGGCTTCATTCTTGCTCTAACCAAATGCAGTTCTATAATTATAAGTGTTTTGAAAAAGCTCCAGGTACTGAAAAGCATGCCAGAGTAGGGTAACACGCAGTCCCTCCACGCAGATGCAATGAAAATCCAAGTTAAAATGTAAATACCTCATCTTGGAAAGGAGGCATAAGACATTATCAGACATCACCTTATTAGGGCTTAGCTCCAGGCGGCTAGAGTACCTAGGATGAGCAGTCGCTGGGAAGAAAATGATTAAAGCAGGCATTATAAATCAAATGCCTGTAGGAGCCAGCAAAGAGCATAAATAAGGGGGCAGATCCAGGTGGGAGTTGTGGAAAAATGGACACCTGCTCCTCAGCTCCAGCTAATTGTTGCCCCTTGGGAATATAGCCCATAGGTTATCCTATCTTTAGTTTTTCAAGAAACGTCTCCCAAATCCACAAAATTTCTGAATTTTAAATATCGTCTTAAAATATTTTTAAAACAGGGGCACCTGGGTGGTTCAGTGGGCTCAGCCTCTGTCTTTGGCTCAGATCATGATCTCAGGGTCCTGGGATAGAGCCCCACATCGGGCTCTCTGCTCAGGAGGGAGCCTGCTTCCTCCTCTTTCTCTGCCTGCCTCTCTGCCTACTTGTAATCCCTGTCAAATAAACAAATAAAATCCTTAAAAAATATATATTTTAAAACATAGTACAAGACAAGTGTATCTCCACACTAGATAAACCACAGGACACCAAACTTGAGCTCTCTGCCGTGGGGCATTGTACAAGGAATAGCATATAAGGACAGAGAGGACATGGCAAACAGAAGCAAGGATGCAGTGAAAGAGGATGGAGGGGGTGGGATCAGCGTCCGAGGTTGGCTCTGTTGAAGAACAAGCAAACTGAAAGGTAGAAAAAGGTTAGGATAGGACTTTTTGGGGGTCATGAGTACCGCATGAGATTCTGATGAATGTGGTAGAGATTTTCCATGGAAAACCAAACTTTTATGTAGCAGGCAAAATAATCCCTCCCTCCCGCCACCACACACACACCAAGCTCCTTGTGTCCTAATTTTTTGTCCCACTCCACATGTTACTCTTACATGACAAAAGGGCTTCTGAAGATACAATCAAGTAAAAGATCTTGAGATGAGGAGATTATTGTGTATTACCTGAATCAGCCCCATCTAGTCCCGTGAATCCTTAAAATGAGAAAATCTCTCTTGGCCATGGTTAGAGGGAAATGTATGGAAGAATGCTCAGAGATGTAATGTTGCTAGTTTTGCAGTGGAAGGAGAGGTATATGGCAAGCAGCCTCTGGAAACTGGAAAAGACAAGGAAATAAATGGATTCTCCCCCTAGAGACTCCAGAAAGAAATTATAGGCCTACTGATACCTTTATTTTAGCCCAAGGAGACCCATGTTGGATATCTACAGAACTATAAGATTATAAACGTGGGTTGTTTTAAATCACAGATTTGTGGTCACTTGTTACAGTAGCAACAGAAAACCAATATAATGTATATGCACTCAAACTTCAGGAAAAACACTCATAAACCTCCCTGAAGCCCATCCACAGAACAGATAGAGGCTCCTTATGCTAGAAAGAGTTGAAGATACAACATGATCTGAGAGCTGAAGGTAGGAAACTATTTCTCCTTGGCATACATGCAAAGATCAGTTCCCACTCCATAACACAATGAGCTCCAAAATCTCATTTCTACAAGGATGGATTCATTCTCTGAACACTAACTTTGAGTCTCATTGAAGTGACATGTGACCCCTTGGTGGCAAAAAGATCTTTCTTCCCTTTTACAAAGTATTCATTATGCAAATAAAATTCTCCCCCCACCCCCAAGAAGGTGGCATTTTATAACCGCAGAGATTTATCCTGGCTCCTTCTCTCGCTTTGAGCCAAACCTAGGTCTGGAGCATCCTGTTACAGTATCATGTCTCTATCAAGATCTTTTTGGGCACCATATGCCTGAACCTGGCCATATGCTGGCTTAAAAGGGAAGGGAAATGTTATCAGGAATGTGAGCTATCTGACTCAAAGTTGTTTTTAGCCTCAGATCTCATTTCACCAGTTCAAGTTTCACAATCCTTGTAACATTTTGAGATTTTTTTTTTTTTAAGTTTCATTAGAATGTCCCTAGGTGATGCCACCATGGCTGTGAGAAATAAGTCTAGTTTAAAGGTTACCAACCCAATCTAAATACTAAACTTAATAGTATCAGACACTGCTTCTGATCTGATCCTTAATTCCAGATCCTATGATTTTCCAACAATGGGGTACAGAATACTCTGGAATGGTGCTAGCTCATAAAGCTAGGACCCATCAAGGTGGAACCTGGAGGCTAGAAGGGAAAGGAAGAAAAGGACAAGGTATTTGGGGTCCTATGGAGGTTTGTTAAGATGTAGAAGTGGCCAATGTATTGGGGAGACAAACCTGATTTCACGAGGAAGGCTGTCCGGGGACCCTGTCGGTATTTGGTTCCTTCCACTAACATGCAGAGGAGGTCAAGGAACCTCCTAAGGTGTTACAAACTTGTATATATATACATCTCTGTTTTTCTGAGTAAAGGTACCATAGGTCTGAGAATCCAAATTCAACTGTAACTTCCCATCCCCAAATGTAAGAATTGCTGCCCAGTATATTTCCTCATCAAAACTATTCTAATTCAGGGATGCCTAGGTGGGTCAGTCGGTTAAGCCACTGCCTTCAGTTCAGGTCATGACCCCAGGGTCCTGGGACTGAGTCCCGCATGGGGTTCCTTGCTCGGCAGGGAGCCTGCTTCTCTCTCTGCCTCTGCCTGCCACTCTGCCTGCTTGTGCACTCTCTCTCTCTCTCTGATAAATAAATAAAATCTTTAAAAAACACAAACTAGGGGTACCTGGGTGGCTCAGTGGGTTAAAGCCTCTGCCTTCGGCTCAGGTCATGGTCTCAGGGTCCTGGGATGGAGCCCCGCATGGGGCTCTCTGCTCAGCGGGGAGCCTGCTTCCTCCTCTCTCTCTCTGCCTGCCTCTCTGCCTAGTTGTGATCTCTGTCAAATAAATAAATAAAATCTTAAAAAAAAAAACACAAACTATTCTAATCCAATACTCTTAGCTCTTACTAATCATATGTAAATGATTCCCATCACAGAATCCTATTAAATTTCTGACTTGCCCTCTGATAACAGTAGTATTACCACTTACTTTCCCCACTGTAGGTGAGATATAAAGTGGTCTAAAGTTATCAAACATCAAGTATCTTTGAGAAGTCTAACTGTTGATGTTTTTCCTGATTAGCCTCTGTGGAATACCCACCCCAAAGGGCTGACATACATTCTATACACAAGAATGATTTAGGTTTTTTGTTCGTTTGTTTGTTTTGTTTTGTGTTATTATTTTGAAATATGCATGGGTATATAGTTGGCCTGTTCTTGCTGAGAAAGGCAGTCAGTCACCAATGTGGTGGAAGAGAAACAGGGTCACTGCACAAAATTGGCTCTAGTCAGTCTAAAAGAGCTTCATTATAATAAGGCTTCAAATAGGAAGGAGAGTGCCCCAAACAGCAGAGAAATGACGAGGCTGAGTCTTACCTGACCTGAAGTCACATAAGAATAAACAGAAAAGAGGTGGCAACTTGTGAGAAGGGTGATACAAGAAACCTATTAATCTGGTTGGAGAGCAGGTCACCTTGGTTTTGACACCCCTCCAACCTTTTGGGGCTCTTTGATTCTAAATTTAGTATATTGAATATTTTAAAGCAAAATTACATAGCAGCCAACTTCTCTGTAGTTGTTGACTCATTTAGGCTGTGCGGCCATAAAAAAAAAAAAAATCTAAAGGTCATGCTCAGAAGCACAGCGCTCCCTTCCCACTGACTGAAGGCTATGATTATGCTGTACACATGATCCTACAAAGACAGCTGACACAACTAGCAGCTGAATTCTTTCTTCTGTTTATTTCCAGAAGAGACTTTCCACAGACAGCTGCAATGCTGGGCTCCCATCAGAATGCCATGCCAACCGTGCTGCAGACAGCTTTCCACCTCTGTCCTCACCCTGGACCCTGGGCTGTCTCCAGCAGGTCTAGCAGACCAGAGAGGCCAGCCCCGGGGCTGCTTCAAATGCCTCAAGGACACTACTTTGATCAGCACAGAAGCCACACCTGCTATTCTGTAATCAAACATTTATAGGCTCAAAGTCTGGCTCAACTTTTTCACTTGTGCAACATCAGGCCAGTGCCTCAGTGAGTCCCAGCCTCTGGCTTCTCCTTCATAAAATGGGGCTATTAGTACTCACTTTGTGAAGAAGAGGCAAAAGCTAAATGAGATAATATGTGAAAAGAAATTGGCTTGATGTCTACACTGTCATCACTAATTATCATTATCACAGAGGAAAACCTAATCATCTCCAGCATGGAATAAAAGAGGACAAATGAAATCAGCATTTCTTTCTCCAAGACTCTCTCCTCTTCTCTCCTAGCCAAAGGCTGATTATCTCCAAAATGAAGGCAAAAACTGTAGGTTATTTACATTTCTCCTCAACTCAGACTCAATGATACTCTCACAGCTGCTTTAAGCTGCTTCTGTGACTTATAAGGATTGCCAGTCAAAATCAGAAAGCCTTGCCTTGTGTGGGAGTGGCAAGCACAGCATCAGCATTTCTGGGAAAGCAATACCAGGCACAGTACAATTTCTGACGACAAAAGGCCCACCTTTGTTGAACTCGTACTGTTTCTTGGCACCTGAAGGAGTGGTTTTGCGGACTCTCGTGAGCTGGCGTTCCTGTTCTCCCCTGACACTCTGGCTGGCTGGGTACCACGTGCTCTGTCTCCTACAAGAAGAAATAGCTAAAGTAGAGGAGTTGTCAGTAGCCATCACACCGGAGTGTTCTTCAGCTAGAAGTGGGTCTCAGGGCAGGGAAGCACAAACAAAACACACTCCGCAGACTATAGTCGGGGAAGGGGACCAATAAGTAATTTGCAATTTAAGAAACATTTTTCTATCAATCAGTTGCTACAAGATTACAGAATAAAGAGAAAAATAATGAAAAATCTAACATTCAAGAGAGACAATGTAACCATGCCATAAAAATTTTCACATTAAAAATATTATAGAAGGGTATTGAATAAATAGATATATCTGAAAACATAATTTCTAGAATATTTATAACATTGGCTCATTTTTGTAAAAACAAACATATGTACGAATACACACACATACAGATTGAGATACCAAAATCTTAACAGTGACTAACTCTAAGATGTCATTTCTTTTTTCCTTTTGGGGGCTCATCTACATTTTTTAAAATAAACATGCATTACTCCTATAATAGGAAAGAAATTTAAGTCGGTCTGAAACCTAAGGAACACATCATTTTTATGAATTCCAGTCCCCAAGTATGCAAGCATTCTCTTCCCAATCTCTCTCTCTCTCTCTCCTTTCAACACACACACACACACACACACACCATTAGCTACACTGCATCCAAAGAAATAACTACACTGGACATCCCATGATGCAATCTGCGCATTAATTTAGAAGAACTCCAGAATGCTAAACTTTCTAGAGAATATCATAAACACATCAAAGCTAACATGAATCTGGATTCACTATAAGAACACATACACTAAAAATGAAAGATTTATATACATTCAACAGTTGAACCACTATAATTTTTGAGCTGTGTCAAATCTCTAATTGACAAGTTTTCCCTGCAGCAAAATAGCCCCTTTACCTGAAAAAAGAAATACTAAAACTAAACTCAGTGAGAAATTGTATAAATCCAGATGGCTACTGTCACACAGTGAGAATATTCATGTGCTGCAGTACATCTGGGTCTGACTGAGCAGTATACTTTGGTGGCAGTGTAGACCAAGCTTTCTTATTTGGAGTGTGGGTTAAAGTCAGTACAAGTACCAACATGTCAGATGTCTCAGAAGTCACGTTTCTGAAACATTAGGATAATGAAGTGGTTTTTTTTTGCCAAGTAGTCATCACAAGCTTCTAAAACAAAATTATGGGGGACCTGTGTGACTCATTCAGTTAAGTCTCTGTCTTCAGCTCAGGTCATGATCTCAGGGTCCTGGGATGGAGCCCCACCTTAGGTTTCCCGCTTGGTGGGGAGTCTGTTTCTCCCTCTCCCTCTGCCCTTCCCTGTCCCCCACCCCCAGCTCATGCTTGCATTCTCTTTCTCCAATAAACAAATAAAATATTTTTAAAAAATAAAATTAGATATATATGCCTTCCTCTAAGAGGGTTAAAGTGGGGAGTTGGGGCAGAGATAAGGAAAGGATTTAATTATTCCTCCAGGATCCTTTAATACCATTTCTCTAAGCCTCCAGCTTCAGGCAAAAAGACACTCTGGACATAGTAAGTGCTTGTAAAAAAATTCTACAACTACCCAAATACTGGCCAAGTTTCCCCAACAGTGGGTTCAAGTGAGATAGCTCTGCCTACTACTTGCTAGGTATGTGACAAGTTACATCAATTATCAGGATCCCCACTTCCTTGTCTGTAAAATGGGGATAATACTCCAAGGTCACAAAGTTGTTGAACAAGATGTCATTAGAACATATCTTAGTACCTGTCAACTGGAGGTGCACAGCAGATGGGAGTTATGAATGCTAATATTTCTTTTATAAAAATTCCCTTGAATCTTAATATTCTGAAAGGTATGTTAAGGAAACCCTCAGAGACTTAATCCAAACAAGTTTATCAAAAGCAAACCTATGTTTGTGGTGGGATGCTTGTTTGTTTCAGATTTATATACTTCAAGAATATAATCTAGAAGTTTCTCAAGAACTTTATAGGAAATAGGAGAGTAAATCCCAATTCTTACTCGCTCCAGTTTTTATAAAAATAATTTCATGCTTTTGCTTAAAGGGAGAAGGCAGAAAAAAGATGGATGTCATTCTAACTAAATTAACGAAACAGTAGCTTCCAAAGATATTGTGCTGCCAGGTATCATTTATTCATAAGGACATAAAGGAAAAAAGTTTATAACAAGAACAGTCATAATTATGGTTATTGGCCTCTATAACAGAGACACAGAAGACACCAGGACTCACCTTTTTGGTGAGTTCACATCCCTATTCCAATTGGGCTCTACCACCTGACCAGGGACAAGGTTAACTAGGACTGCCAAAGAAAGTTCTTAGAATAGATAACGTATTCACATACGATTGAGAGAGCATATTCTTCCCCTGCCCCTAAAAGTGACACTATCTGGACAAGAACATATTTAACATATTAGCTTTGCTCATTTAAGCTTCATTACATCTTTGAGATCTGCTATAATACCCTCTGCCAAAAATTCTAAAACAATAAAACAGAGTGTTTACCTTAAAATAACTGAGAGATATTTTTTACTTAAAAAGGAATCACCTACTATAAACCAAGGATGTTGACAGTTAGGGAGGTTATGTAAAAGTGACTAAGACAATCCTGCCCCCAAAGAATTTTAAAATCTACTGTTTGACAAAGACGAAAGTGTAAGAGGGCAGACACTAACTTGTTTACTGCTGTGGTAATGTGCTTGCAAATGGACAGGTCCATGCTGACCAATGGAATTGAAGGAAGGAGAAGCCAAGACCCTCTCCCCCAGGCTTGTCTTCCTGGCATCTGGCCAGGCAGAGGCTGGAGGGGCACCTGTAAGACAAGTAATCCTACATCTTTTCCTGATTCCAGCTATCCCCTATCATTTGACCTCGTGTCCTGTATGTCCCAATTACAGCCTTGGTGCAGTGATTTGCTGGTTCTCTGCTATACACAGAAGCAATTAAATTGACTTGGTTCTGAGATACTTCGTAAGTAAGGTGCCTATAAAACAGACATTATTTCTGTTATTTTCTGATCCATGAGCAGAGGCTAAGATAGTACACACAATAAGAGAGAAATTGTCTATTAGATTGAGAGGCTCAGAAACTCAGCTGAGTCAAGGAAAAATTAGCTGCTGCTAAGCAGAAATAATGAAATATAATATTTTATCCTTGTTGGGACTTTAGTGAATTCAGCTGACTCTTACAGAACGTGAGAGAATCTAGTTTTGATCCAATGTGATGACCACAGTTTCATGTTCTTCAGAGCCCTCCTTGTACAAATCTGTAACCCAGAAGAAAGAAAAAAAAAATGCTTTGTCCTAGTCCTAGTTTTTGCTTAGCTTAACAAACCAGAATGCTACTCTTGGGCCTCAAAGACCTACACATCCTTTAAATCTTCCTTTCAAGATGTGTGGTCAATCAAAATATTAACTTTTTTCATCTTCTCACACTTGAGGTTTTATTTGTGTCCATTCCATTCCCAAATTAACTAAAAAAATTTACTTTCTTCAACTACTGGCTTAAATTTTAATTTAATTTAATTTAACTTAATTTTAAATTAAGTGGGTTTATAACTAATCACTGCTCTTCCCAAGAGCTCTAACTACATGGTTAATACATCCGATATTTCCATAGTTTGGAAAAGCATATATATTCAGCTCTTAGAATGAACAGGCAATGTGTTATTAATCTACCCTATCCTATGTCATCCCAGAGTTTTTTTTACCTTAATCTTCACACATCTGTGAAAATGACTTAAAGTCCTTTTGAATAACTGGGGGTTTTAAAGACTTTTGTCCCTGATTAAAAGAACTATTGGATTATCACATCCATTTTATAGTTGGGGGAAAGGGGCTCTGGAAGAGCTGATTTATAGTATCTTCTAAACATGTGTCTGATTATTATTTGAAGTGTTCTGGGACTTTAAGACATATTACTTAGAGAACTGTTTCTTCAGACCTCTTTTTTAAAATAATTTCTGCCTGCCTTGGTCATTATTTCAACACAGAAATAAATCATGGAGGATGAAAGAGGCATACATTCAAAATCTACACAGATCCACATAGTAGGATCTCCTCTGGTCTTATTTCCTTACCTGAAACACAAGGATATCGCCCGCTTTACTGCCTACATTTGTAAGAACTTCTGGTAGAAAATAGACATTCAAATTGGGATATTTTGTTCACTTTCCAAATCAAATAACATTCATCGAGTGCCTCACCTGTACTGAGCACTAAACTAGGCACTTTTAGCCTGTATGTCCTCATTTAAAACTAGGAGGCAGATCTTACTCTCTCAATTTTCCCCAAGGAGAAAAATAAAGTGAAGATAAGACAGAATTCTTGCCACTTTATTTCAACATCCCAAGTTTACTATTATCAAATGACAAAACTAAAACAATTTAGTAACTAATTTAACTCCTTTATTCAAGGAAAAACAATCCATGTATTTAGGGAGTATAGAGCTTATCAAACAGTGGAGCTTTCTTCCTAAGGTTTTGTGGGCAAGAATGAGCATTATAGAATGTAAGAAGAGGCAACAAGAGAACAGGGCATGAATGGCTAGGAATTCAGGGATTTCCTTGTAAGGCTAACAGGTCCTGTTTTCTAGGTAAGATAAGCTAGTTAAGGGGCGCCTGGGTGGCTCGGTGGGTTGGGCCGCTGCCTTCGGCTCAGGTCATGATCCCAGGTCCTGGGTTCGAGCCCCGCATCGGGCTTTCTGCTCGGCGGGGAGCCTGCTTCCTCCTCTCTCTCTGCCTGCCTCTCTGCCTGCTTGCGATTTCTCTCTGTCAAATAAATAAATAAAATCTTTAAAAAAAAAAAAAAAAAGATAAGCTAGTTAAAGCTAACTCGAAAGATTGTGACAGGTGTTAGGGTCTCTTGACAGGTATTTTCAATAAGTGCAGGCTAACTTTGTTTAGATTTGTGACATGGGCTAGGCCACTGAGATGGCCTCCATTTTGTGGGTCCCAATATACAAATTAATATCACCAATGTCCCCCCCCTTTTGATAAATTCTTAGTTGTACTACAAGTATTGATCAAAATTCAAAGTATTAGTGCTACTCTGAACTACCACTCCTTGTTGATGTTGGAATCAGGATGAATCTCTAACTGCAATTCATAGGTTAGGATATCAAGGTGTTGGTCCTTTAGCTGGCAGTTTCTTCATCCCATTTTTTGTCATTCTAGACACAGAAAGACCATTTGTCTCTTTACCAGTGACTGCATGCATGCATTTAAAGCTTTTGAGAGAATATAGTGTATCAGGGAGACTATTAGAATGGTTATAAACTGAATAATACCCAATGTTTGGAGGATCCTGGAAAATTTCCAATGCCACACCCCCCATGGCTCAAACCAACTTAGATTAAGTAGATCAAAGAAAGACCCCATTGAAGGAGTCATTTTCTCAAGCCAAATGCCTTGTTTATGTATTTTATATAAAAGTTTCCACTTCTCCAGAAGTGTTTATCTACAAGTGTATTCCAGAGAAACTGAGGCATTGGAAATGAGGGAGAAGTTTGTGATGGGAAGATTTATGGAATCACCAGCATCACAGTAAATCCAACAGTTGACTTGGGGGTTGGATAACCTGCTTTTATAATCATCTGAAATATGTAAACAATGGCAATGTCTTTCCAGGCCAGGGCAAGGCAGTAGGTTGACAAGAGAATGACAAAGACCTTCATGACGTAAGAATTAGGAAAAGGGTTGTTGGAAAGAAAGGAGAAATGAAAAGAAACATTCTTAATGTTTTGGGAGGAAGCAGTCTACCTCTACGTCAGCTAATTCTCTTCCTAGTCAATTTGATTTTAATATCTCTAGCATTTGTGCAGACCAGAGGTTAGAGAAAGTCTTCTTCAGTTGTGAAATAAGCACCCAAGTTTAAAGACCTTGTAATTTGGCAACAGTGTTGGTGGATGAGAGCACTTGGTAGAGTCCATTCCATTAATCTTTATGAATACTTATTTGACAGTTTATGAATACTTATTTGACAATGCTTTCTACATAGTTTAACATGTCAAATAGACATAATTTGTTTAACATCTCTCTCTTACCAGATGAAAAACAAATCTTTTGAGATTTTCAGGGACCCTCTGGGAAATATCAAAGATACTTTGAGGTCAAGAAGACTCCATTTAGAGTTTGATTTGAGGAAGTTGTCAAAATATCAAAACATTTGAATATTTGACTAAGTAGGACCATCGATTATTATTGAATAGTTAATTATCTATTAACCCAATTAGGAATAGAAGATTTGAAAGGCAAACACAAAAGGTTACATTGTCGTGAATGAGACTTAGCTCTTTTAATATGAACAAGACTGGGTTCTATTAGATAATTCAAGACCTGATATAAAAACAACATGAAACACAGGAAACTATTTTGCTAAGGCAAAAAAAAACAAAAACAAAAACAAAACCAACTTTGCTTTCCAGGGAGATTGCCCAAAAGGTAAAGTGACTAAACAAAAAGGCTTTCACAATCACTTATCAAGAGCAGACCCATAGCAAGAGAATACTTTATCTTTTTAGCAGAGAAGACCAAATTTTAATTTTGCACCAGTGTACTTTTAATAATAAAACTCATTTTTTTTAAAGATTTTATTTATTTATTTGACAGAGAGAGATCACAAGTAGACAGAGAGGCAGGCAGAGAGAGGGAGGGAAGCAGGCTCCCCGCTGAGCAGAGAGCCCGACGCGGGACTCGATCCCAGGACCCTGAGATCATGACCTGAGCCGAAGGCAGCGGCTTAAACCACTGAGCCACCCAGGCGCCCCAATAAAACTCATTTTTAAGGGGGAAAAAAAAACCTTAAATCCATTCTAACCTTAGCCAGCTTGACCACAATTAACATTAATTTCCTAAGATTCCTTTTCTACAAAAGTTCTATCACTTTTTATATCCATTCAGATTATTTACTATGCTTTGTCCTTCTTTCTCATTCTGAAATAGTCATTTTACTTTCTTTACCTATTTTCATTCACAGTGGCTTACTTTCACCCTTATTATTTTGAAATAGTTTTAAGTACATATACTGATTTATTTATTTTTTTTTCTTTTTTTTTTTTCATATACTGATTTAATTAGTACCATTAGAATCCTAAATTCCTAGTGAAAATTAAGAATTAAGCAAGTGTGGACTGGCAACTTTCCTCAGTAAACTTTTCAATGTAGACAAAACATGTTTACTAATAGACCAAATACCCTTATTTCTTCTGTAAAAGGAAGTCAAACGTAGATAATGCTCAGTAGTTAATGTTTCAGTATTTTATATTCCTTGGAAATGATTTAGATATTCAACTGATACCCATCACTTAATTTATCTCAGTATAATATCAAGGTTTCAAGTTACCAAAAAGATTTTGGAAACTTTTAAGTAGATATACAAAAAAGCATAATTATTATTGGAAAGTTCACTTATAAACTTCTATCTTACCTCTATTTAATTTATTTGTTCTTAACAATTATGTTTAGATTACTCATGAAAAGATTTGCTGTTTATTTACTCATGAAATTATCCTTTTTTAAATTTAACTTTTGTTACTTAACATACAGTGCAATATTGGTTTCTGGAGTAGAAGTCAGTGATTCATCACTTACATACAACACCCAGTGCTCATCACAATAAATGCCCTCCTTAATACCCATCACCCACCTAGTCCATCCCGCACCCACCTCCCTCCATCAACCTTCAGTTTGTTCTCTATCTTTAACAGATAACATGAGCTACTTTAACTTTTAGTAAACCTACATAGAATAAAAGTTATAGATTTACTTTTAGTAAACCTAGATAGAATAAAAGTTATAGATCTGTTTATACTTAATATTGATAGCTCTAAAGACATGCCAGTTTTTATTAAGCCAACAAATTTAAATTAATATTTATTTACCAAGATTATCTTAGATTAAAACAAACTTGAGAAACATTTGGGTTACTTTCTATATTCCTGTGAGCATATATAAATATATATATAAATATAACGGTACAAATTAATTTTGGCAAAACCATCCAGAGATAGAAAAAAAACTACACATTTGTAATATACAGACATACATAAACATTGATAGTTATAAAGAGGTATCTTACAGCTTTTAATTTCAAATTTTAGCCATAGGACAGGTAAAATAATATAAAACTCAGTAGCCTTTCAAAGAAAAGTTGGGTCCAAATAGGTTTCTAGCAAATAGAATAAGTTAGATTACCTGCTCAGATGGCTTACACATTTTTATCATGTTCATGGGAAAGAATTCTAATTTTTCATAGGCTTAGGCTCCAAATACCCATTCTTTTTTCCCTTCTGATAGAAATTATCTCCCTAAAATTTGCATTTCAAAGAGATGGCTTCCATAGATAAGAGTTGTTGAGCAGACCAGGTAGAACATTTATATCTCAAAGACACAGAAAAAGAATCCAAGTTTCTCCAGAGACTTTTGTTTCCTAAATCCAGAATTTTATACTTACAACCTTCTGAGATGAATAGAGAAAGTTGGGGATTGGTTTTAAAAAAAGAAAAGTAAGTGAATTGCTTCCAGAGATTCACTTATGTTTTTGTAAAAGACTCAATTTACAAGACAAGTACATTTGTTTTTAACTCCTCAAAGAATTAGGTTGCAATCTGAATGCTCTCAAGGAGTCAGACCCACCCAACCAACTACATTATCTATCTCCTCCTTTAGATCAGAGGGAAGATCTTCAACTAATATGGAAATCAAAGGATTCCTGTGTTCTAGATTTAGAGCTTTGTCCTTGGATAAAGTTTGTCTTTTTTTTTTTCTTCCCCCTTCCAGGCATATTAAGCTTAGAAAAGAACAACTTAAAAGAAAACTTCTTATCAGGCTCTGAATATCAGCTTACAATTTGGCCATAAAGCTATTTAGAAATCCTTGCAAATATCTTGTCAATGTTCAGCTGGGGCAAACAGTAAACATTCCTGGCAATATTAAACAACTCAAAGATACTAGCTTCCCAATATCCAGAGCCGTTTCCAAAAATTGCCAAAAGTAAGAATGACAGATAATTCCCCGAGAATGGGCAATGGTCAGTAGGACCCCAGCTGCAAGTGGGTTTGCAACCCATATTTCTGTATGGCCATATTTTGGGTGCCCTGATTCTTGAGCTACCTGCATACACAAGAATCCAACAACTGTAGGTCTCTGGCAGGTGGAAAACCAGTCAAGTTCTTAGGAACAAAACAATACAAGCAAGAAGGCAATAGTTGTCCCTGGGAGAAAAAGGATCTACAACCAAAGGAGACCTCAAAACCAAATTCGTAAAAGTCTGAATTTAGAAGGGAAGGGATAACAGAAAATCTCACTTTCCTCTCTCAACCACTAAAGAGGCCTAGGAGAACTGACTCCAGTAAGAACTCTTAGCCTTTGCTAGCTCTGTCAGCTTTCCTAAGATCCCATCTGCAGGCTCCAAAGACAATAGGGTTTAGAGAATGTACTTCTAGTATCTACCAGCATTTAGCAAGATTTTCCATTAATTTTAATTTAGTTTCCCCTTGCTATTTAAGAAAACAACTGGTAAGAGTTTACTGGAAATTTCGTTTAAGTCCTGGCAACTCTAAGAGGAGCCTATATGGGGACCCTCCTTCAATGGTAGATATGGGGCATTTGAGTTGGTGTGGAAGAGTTCAACAACAACAACAACAAAAATCTTTGAGGAAAAATTTTTTTTTTTCAGTGTCCCCGCTGATTACAAACGAGACACTGACTTCTCGGCCAGTGTGTTGATGATGGGCCTCTAGGGGGTGATACAGCAATTTTAGTTTTCTGGCATTGGAGCTGTTGCAGTTGTAAGTCCACTAACGTGGTGGATTTTATCATCTTATGGTTTATGGTCAGAGTGGAAAGTCAACTCAGGGGATTAGTAAAATACAGTACTGAGGAAAAGGAAGATAGAGGGAAGTTGAAAGAGGCATGTCAATCTTAAGAAGTCTTTTATTTTGGGGCACCTGGGTGGCTCAGTGGTTTAAGCCTCTGCCTTTGGCTTGGGTCATGGTCTCAAGGTCCTGGGATCAAGTCTCAAGGTCCTGGGATCAAACTCCGTGTCGGGCTCTCTGCTCAGCAGGGAGTCTGCCTCTCCCCCCCCCCCCCCCCCGCTCCCCTGGCCTGCCTCTCTGCCTACTTGGTGATCTCTCTCTCTGTCAAATAAATAAATAAAATTTAAAAAAAGAAGAAGTCTTTTGTCTTTACGTATCATTGGGTCTTTAATTTCTCATCAGCCTTTTGTAATGAATCTTTCAATGAAGTTATTTTGGAATCTTGAAGACTTCTGGTGACTTCCGCACAACAATTAAACTATTTATCTCATTCGGTTTGTTTGATTTGGGAATGCTTTGTTAAAAACAAAAACAAACTGAAGCCAGCCTTGAAATTTTTCTGAGCAGACAAAACCAATTCCCTATAATTTAAGAAAAGGCTGGTATTTTTTTCTAATCACTATGAACAATAAACAGTCACTGTCTTCCCACTATAAAAGCTGCTTTATAATAATATACCCCTGAGCCTCATCCCATGTTTTGGTTTAAGAACTCCTGATTTGTGAACTACCTTTTTGATATGTGCAAAATAAACTTTTAATGATTACTGCTTCAGTGATAAATTGTTTTTAGTTCTGTTATTTATGAACTTTTGACAATTCATAGGTTCAGAAGGTAAACCCAAAGAAGACCCCAATGACTCCACTGACACTGAGCAAACAAGTGCTGATACCCTGAGTCTATTGAGCTCACTGATTTCTTGCTGACTTTGGAGCTTGAGGGTAAGGATCTCCTCAATCTTAGTTTTGTTTTCTTTGCATTTGAACTCTCTAACTCTATTGTGCATACCTGGATTTGTTTATTGAAACTCCTTGGTGAGTTACACTATTCAATTCAAAAGGGGGTGAGAAGTGTAAATCCTCGTGTTTGAGTATAGCTGTTAAAAAGAGAGGGCCCCTCATATTAAGAGACCTTAGGTAATCTAAATGGAGAGGTGGAATCCACTGGGTTTAAAATTCTTTCCTCCCTTTCTCAAAAACTCATGCTTTATACAGACCAATTACTAATACCAAAATTGAGTCAGTAATAAAAACAAAACAAAACAAAAACCTCCCAATAAAAAAATCCAGGACCAGATTCACAGGTGAATTCTACCAAACACTTAAGAAGGATTAATACCTACTCTTCTCAAACTATTTCAAAAAAATACAAGAAGAAAACCTTCCAAACACATCCTATGAGGGCAGCATTACCCTGATACCAAAATCAAAGAAAAACACAAACACACAAACACACACACACAAAACCTACAGGCCAATATCCTTTATCAAAATAATTACAAAACTCAGTAAATTATTAGCAAACCAAATTCAACAACACATTAAAAGTCTTACCACAATCAAATGGGATTTATTCTCACATTAAAAAAATGAAGGATAAAAATCATATGATTAACTTAGTAGGTGCAGAGAAAACATTTGACAAAATTCAACATCCATTGATAATAAAAAGTCTCAACATGGTGGGTTTATTCAACATAATGAAGGACAAATATAATAAACCCACAACTAAAGTCTTACTCAATGGTAAAACTGTGCTTTTCAGAGTAAAGACCCCAGATATGGACCCTCAACTCTATGGTCAAATAATCTTCAACAAAGCAGGAAAAAATATACAGTGGAAAAAAGACAGTCTCTTCAATAAATGGTGCTGGGAAAATTGGACAGCTATATGTAGAAGAATGAAACTCGACCATTCTCTTACACCGTACACAAAGATAAACTCGAAATGGATAAAAGACCTCAACGTGAGACAGAAATCCATCAGATTCCTAGAGGAGAACATAGGCAGTAACCTCTTCGATATCAGCCACAGCAACTTCTTTCAAGATATGTCTCCAAAGGCAAAGGAAACAAAAATGAAAATGACCTTTTGAGACTTCATCAAGATCAAAAGCTTCTGCACAGCAAAGGAAACAGTCAACAAAACAAAGAGGCAACCCACGGAATGGGAGAAGATATTTGCAAATGACAATACAGACAAAAGGTTGATATCCAGGATCTATAAAGAACTTCTCAAACTCAACACACACAAAACAGATAATCATATCAAAAAATGGGCAGAAGATATGAACAGACACTTCTCCAATGAAGACATACAAATGGCTATCAGACACATGAAAAAATGTTCATCGTCACTAGCCATCAGGGAAATTCAAATTAAAACCACATTGAGATACCACCTTACACCAGTTAGAATGGCCAATATTAGCAAGACAGGAAACAACGTGTGTTGGAGAGGATGTAGAGATAGGGGAACCCTCTTACACTGTTGGTGGGAATGCAAGTTGGTGCAGCCACTTTGGAAAACAGTGTGGAGATTCCTTAAGAAATTAAAAATAGAGATCCCCTATGACCCTGCAATTGCACTACTGGGTATTTACCCCAAAGATACAGATGTAATGAAAAGAAGGGCCATCTGTACCCCAATGTTTATAGCAGCAATGGCTACGGTCGCCAAACTGTGGAAAGAACCAAGATGCCCTTCAACAGACGAATGGATAAGGAAGATGTGATCCATATACACTATGGAGTATTATGCCTCCATCAGAAAGGATGAATACCCAACTTTTGTAGCAGCATGGACGGGACTGGAAGAGATTATGCTGAGTGAAATAAGTCAAGCAGAGAGAGTCAATTATCTTATGGTTTCACTTATTTGTCGAGCATAACAAATAACATGGAGGACATAGGGAGATGGAGAGGAGAAGGGAGTTGAAGGAAATTGGAAGCTGAGGTGAACCATGAGAGACTATGGACTCTGAAAAACAACCTGAGGGTTTTGAAGGGGTAGGGGGCGGGAGGTTGGGGGAGCCAGGTGGTGGGTATTATGGAGGGCACATATTGCATGGAGTACTGGGTGTGGTGCAAAAACAATGTATTCTGTTATGCTGAAAAGAAAAAACAAAACAAAATTGTGTTTTTCCTCTAAGATCTGAAACAAGACAAGGATGTTCACTCTCACCACTTTTATTCAACATAGTACTAGAAGTTCTAGCCAGAGCAATCAGACAAGAAAAGGAAATAAAAAACAACCAAACCAGTAAAGAAGAAGTAAAACTGTCACTATTTGCAGATGACATGATGCTATACATAGAAGACCCTAAAGACTCCACCAAAAAACTACTCAAAGTAATACATGAATTCAGTGATGTTGAGGAATACAAATTAATATGCAGAAATCTGTTGTATTTCCATACACCAACAATAAAGTAGCAGAAAAAAAATCAAGAAAACAAGTCCATTTACAATTGCACAAAAATGAATAATATACCTAGGAATAAATTTAACCAAGCAGGTAAAAGACCTATACTGTGAACTACAAAATATTGATAAAGAAATTGAAGTTGACAGAAACAAATGGAAAGATATACCATTCTCATAGATTGGAAAATTAATACTGCTAAATTATCCATACTACCTAAAGCAATCTAAAGCAACAGATTCAGTGCAATCCCTATCAAAATTTCAATAGTATTTTTAACAGAACTAGAACTACTAACCCTAAAATTTATATGGAACCACAAAAGGCCAGAAATAGCAAAAGCAACCTTAAGAAAGAAGAACAAAGCTGGAGGTATCACAACCCCAGATTTAAAGATTACAAAACAGTAATAATGAAAACAAAATGGTACTAGCACTGCAAAAATGTGTTACCTTCAAATAGACTCATGGCAAAGACCCTAAGAAGTACCCTAAAATGCAGGTCTCTGATGACTTTAAGATCATAACACTAATCTGAGTAAGAACTTCTAAAACTCTATTGGAAAACTGATTGATTCATAAAGCTGCTAACTCAAGATGAGCAAAACAAGAATGACACGAGACTGAATGACCCGATGAACACAATCATAATTTTTATGATTTCATTGATTCTGGGGCACCTGGGTGGGTCAGTCAGTTAAGCATTTGACTCTTGGTTTTAGCTCAGCTCATGATCTCAGCATTGTAGAATCAGGCCTGGGTCAGGCTCCATGTTCACTGGGGAATCTACTTGAGATTCTCTCTCTCTCTCCCTCTCCCTCTGCCCCTTCCTCTACTCTCTCTCTCTCTCTCAAATAAATAAATTAATTAAATATTTTTAAAAATTTGGGATGCCTGGGTGGCTCAGTTGGTTAAGCAGTTGCCTTCGGCTCAGGTCATGATCCCAGTGTCCTGGGATCGAGTCCCGCATCAGGCTCTTTGCTCAGCAGGGAGCCTGCTTCTCCCTCTGCCTCTGCCTGTGCTCACTCTCTCTGACAAATAAATAAATAAAATCTTTAAAAAAAAATGTCTAAATATTTTTTTAAATTTAAAAAAATATTGCTTGTTCCTTAATATTTTGTTATCCGTGTTTAAAGTAACGCTTATTCTCCTTTCTTTAAAGCTATATTTACCAAATGTCTGTAAGTTATAGACAGCTTTGCAGCAAGGGTTGAAGCATTTATCATTTTCTCCCTACCTCATCTCTCCAGAGTGTGGAAATTCTGATTAAGTATTCTTGACAATGTATGTATTTGCATAAGTTCAATAAGAATCTGTTCTCCAGATTTTAAACAAGTCCTTGGTTTGGCTTCCTAGCCTCGAGAGTCTTTTAAAAGTCCAATCTGAGATTTCTTTTTTTTTTTTTTTTTTAAGATTTTATTTATTTATTTGACAGACAGAGATCACAAGTAGGCAGAGAGGCAGGCAGAGAGAGAGGAGGAAGCAGGCTCCCCGCCGAGCAGGGAGCCCGATGTGGGGCTCGATCCCAGGACCCTGGGATCATGACCTGAGCCGAAGGCAGAGGCTTTAACCCACTGAGCCACCCAGGCGCCCCCAAATCTGAGATTTCTTAAATTACAATCCAGCAAAGCAGATTTAAAAGAGTTTATATGGTCAATCACTATTCTTGATGCACTTATGTAAATAATCAGGCCAAGTTTATTGAAATTAGACTTAATCTGCAAAGAAATTAGTCTTATTGTGGTTATCTTTGACAGACATAGGAATGATTATAGAAAGCAAAATAATGTTTCAATAATACATCTTTGTGGATATCAGATTCTAGTGCTGTTAATTGTCTTGGAGATACTGTTTTCTAGATACTGCAAACTGATTTTGTCCTAAATTCTTCTAGTTTTCTATAATACTTGCCTAGAACTTTCCACATTAACATTGCTAACTTTTTCCCATTCTTTGACTTAGAATCACTGTGCAACTAAAACTTCCCCTTTTCCAAGGCCATGGAAAATAAAGCTGGACAACTTGATATAACTTTCAGGGAAATCACCACAACAGCTCATGTGTGGACAATCTTCATGCCTATTCCTACGGAACTACTTAGAAAGTTCACCAGAGACATTCAAACTGAAAACCAGGAAAATCTGTCAGAATGCCAGTACTAGCCCTCACTCTATCTGAAGATGCTTCAAAACCGACATCTAGAAATCTTCTCAGCTGGCTGTCTCCAAACTAAGAACCTGAATTTATAATTTGCTCCAATTATCAACTTTTGTTTTTCTTTTGTTTCCATAGATATGCCTCTCATTAAATTGCCTGATTGCTCACATCATATAGAGGTCTAATTTAGATGGTAGCTCGCCTACAATACCGCCTCCTGAAAAGAAACATCCAGATGTTTATCCTTTCCTAAGTAATCATGAGGATACGAATTTGCTAACACAGCATCTTGTGCCTATATAGGTAACTCAGAAAAAAATTGAAATCCAAATACACGTGATCCAAAAAAAAAAATATAGACTGACTTAGCTAAAACTGAATCTGATCATGACTTAGCTAAAACTGAATCTGATCATAATTCACTTAAGTTATTTAATTGGTTAACTCTTGGCTCCTGGGAATTTCTGCTCTGGGAATTTCTCAGTCCTTGGCTATTGTTCTCATAGTCATATTAACCTTTCCAGGTTAGTATACTCCTGAGAGTTCTAAATACCTATCAGCAGCCACTCACACACCTATTGGTATCGATTAGAATTACACAACTGGATGAAATCAACAATAATTACATAAATGATGAAGACGGTGACTACATGACCCTGCAGCCTGATGACTCGACGGTGGAAACAGCAACTGTGTGACTCTTTGGCTTAAGAACATCAATGGTGGTACCGAAAATAATGCCATGCTGGTTGGTCATACTCTCAGCCCACTGAGAGAATGACCAGAAAGGGGGAATTGTTAAAATCAAAAGCAAATGCTCAAAAATTCCCTAAGCAGACAAAAGCAGCTTAGCCATAAAGGCAAAGCTTAATTTAGCTTATTTTGCAAGACTAACTTGACCTGTGTCATTTCTTGCTTATGCCTCTGGAAATCACAAACAAAACTTGAACTGTTTTCCAAAATTGTTATGAGATAACCACTAACCAGTTCCCAGTAATTTAAAAAATTTCTAACATCAGGAACCCCTGGGTGACTTAGTCAGTTAAGCGGCTGACTCTTGGTTTCATCTCAGGTCATGATCTTAGTGTTCTAGCTTTGGGCTCTGGGCTCAGCAGGGAGTCTGCTTGAGATTCTCTTCCTCCTCTCTTGCTGCCCCTCCCCGCACTTGGGCATGCACTCTCTTGCTCTCTCTCTTTCTTATATACATAAATAATCTTTAAAAAAAAAAAAAAACTTCTAATATAACAACCACTGTGAAAAATAATGAATGTCTTCCCATTATATAAGTTACTTTGTAACAATATATCCCTGAGCCTCATTCCATGTTTTGGTTTGAGTGTTCCCAGTCTGAGAAGTCTGTTTGGTGGGTGCACAATAATCTTGTGTTAATTACTACTTTGGTCATTCATTGGTTTTTACTTCAGCTATTTCTGAACCTTTAACACCTTACTTTCAAGTGCACTTCCTAAATGAACAATCTTGTCTAACTGAAATGTTCCCTACAATGGCCATTGTGATTCTAAGTTGTCTTAGTAAGATTTCCGCCTTGTATCTGTAGCTTCTGAAAATACATTTCTCAGACATAAAATAAGCAAATATTCGAGAAGGTGGTGTGCTTAATTCCTTGAAACTTGAGAATCCAATTTCTTTAGTGAAGCCTTGGATCTCTTGGAGCTAAATAAATAACTAGGAGGGATGTCCAGCTGGGTTGAGTATTTTGTGATATTTCTCAGTGTACCTTCTCACATAAAAAAATTTTTGAGGTTGGTATGTGACCTGGTGTCATCCTAACCTGTTCCATGACAAACTTATCCTATCACAGGAATCTTAAAGTTATGTGGCAAGCACAATAACAGCTTTAAGTGCTCAACCTGTGCCCGCCAATTTTGCAGCTTTAGGGTCTGAGATTCCCATTAGCAATAGATCTATCATTCCTTTCATAAGATCTCTTTATAACAGAGGAAACTCTGATGGCTTATAATAGTCTGACTTGTGCCACTTACATTTCGATGTGCCATTTAATGACAATTTCTTCTCTTGATTTATTTCCCCAAGTCCCCCATAGTTTACACTGTGGGCTTTCCTTGAGGCTTTGTGAGTCCCCTCATAGCTGCCATATTGCTTTCTTTCGATTGAGGGATACTCATTATTCTCCCTTAAAGTAAACCTCCCTAATTCAACCAGACTTCTGTTTCTGGCTACCTGTGCACAGTTCCTGAGACCTGTGATTCTCACTGTGAAAATCTGGAGTTTCTCACACTCCAATTTCTACCCTGTGAAATTCTAGTTTTGCACATCTCAATTTTCGAGCTGGAAGGATTAAAACAAATTCCAAGAGGTCACAATACAAAATATGCAGAGCTTAATCCAAGAGCAGCTTTCCAGAGATGTTGGAGAATGGCTGAAGAGGTAGTAACCAAAAGGACTCTCTAGGTACCTGTGAAGGTACATCTCAGGGCCATCCCCAGAATCTTCAGGAGCTGTATTTGGAACCCGTCTTGTCACCGAGACTGTCAAATGATAAAACTAAAACAACTTAGTAATGAATTTGACGTTCTTTAGTCAAAGAAAAACAATACATGGTTTGGGGAACTACAATGCCTACCAAGCTGCAGAACAGTCTTCCTGAGGGAATTTGGGCAACAGTGAGTTTTGTAAAGCATTACCAGAGGCAATGTGGAAGCACGCCATGCTTGGCTAGGAGGTAGTCTTGTAATAAGGGCAGTGCCCCTGGGAGGCCTCCATTTTGTGAATCCCAACATACAAATTAACTATCACCATAAAGCTGAGAAGTATTCCATGCAAATCAGCATAAACCAAAGTGTAACAGCTTCAGTGGTGGCATTCAAATGTAAAATCAATAAAGCGTACGATAAAGTATAAAAGAGAGTCATAAGGGTTCTCAATGGTATTTATTTTTTCTTCTCTGCAGCATGTGGATAAAGGACACAGGGACTCTGAAGTGAGAAAGGTTCATAAAGAAATGAAAGTCTTCCTTTAATGAACTTACACAGACTGAGGGCTGGAGGCAAGAGTGGAGTGGCACGATTAACCAGTTGTGTGATGGGCAAGATTAGCCACCATCAGTGTTGTGACTGCCCCAAACCTAAGCACTTCACTCTGAGAGCCCTCACATTTCTGCTCCTGCCCCACTGAGGAGTAGGGTCTTATATAAGCCTCCACTTCTCCTGCTCACTCTGAGTCTAAACAGGACCCAGACAGGATGAAGTTCGAAGGAAAGCAGAAGGCAAACAGATTCCGGTCATGAACACTTTCCTTTCCTCCTTAATAGCACTGATATTTCAAATGACCATATCCAGGCCCTGAAAGGTATTTACCCTAACCTGAGCCAGCCTGATCCAAGGCATGTGAAGCTTCTGACTCGACCATCATAACTCCTAGGATTGAGGAACAAATCACTCCCTCAGCTTTCTGGGCTTCTGATTATGTCTATTCATCATTCAAATATGCATTCCCTGTCAGGCACTACATTCTGTGCTCTCCCTATTCCTGCCCTCAGGGAGCTCAGAGTGGGGTAATCAATGGTGGTGGTGCTAGTGACACCGATGGTTGGTGCGGGGTGACACAAAGCATACACAGGTAATGACAGTATACTATGATCAGTGGTACAATAGGATAAAGGTGAGTAGGTGTGAGATGCTCTGGGAACACAGGAATGACACCAAACCCAGTTCTTGAAAGAAGCGCCAATGAAGTAGCCTAAAGGATGAAACAGGGAGTTGGAGAGACAGAAGGCACCAAGGCAAACATGTGTAAGGGAGAGCATGGCATGTTCAAGGAACTCAGAGTGAGCAGCTATGTTTGGAGTTAGAATCAAACGGATGCAACGGTTGCCAGTGAGTCAGACAAGGCACAAGCAGAGGCCAGATCAGATAAACCCTATTAAGTCTTGCAGACCCGATAAGTCTTGCAAGTCTGCCTTTACTCTAAAGACATTGGCAAGTCACTGAATATTAAGACATGTTCGGATTGGCACTGGAGAAAGAGCATCTGAGGCCTGTGAGCAGTTAGATGAGGAGGTGAGAAGGGAGAGTGAAAGAAGGGAGAAGAGTCAGACCTTTAGAGCACCCAAGCAAGATATGATGGTCACCTAGCATCCCAGAAGTGGTAGTCGGAATGGCGAAAAGCTGATCTAAAAGATATCAAAGAGATAAAAACAACTGGTGATTGGCACAGTGTGGCTGAAAGAGAAATAGGAAAGACTAAAGATGATGCCACATCTGGGCTTGGAAAATGAGATGAAAAATACACTGCTCCCTGAGAGGGAAAGAAAGAGCATTTGGGGAGAGCTGCGTATTAGTGCCCACGAGACAATGGCAGGTAGATGGGCTGGAGTGACAGAGATACACCAGGGCTAGGAAGACATATTTGGGAATGAGCAGGAGGTGGCTAACACTAAAAGTGGGGTGACACCATTCAGTACATCTGGCAAGAGAAAAGAGAATGCTAAGAGACCCCAATATTTATAGGATTGATGATACATTGCTAAGTGAAAAATCAAGCTGCAGGAGAGCCAGGATGGTGGCGTCATTGAGTGGCTGGCTCTTGGTTTCTGATTGGGTCATGATCTCAGGGTCTTGGGATCCAGCCTTGCATGGGGCCCTGTGCTCAGCGGAGAGTCTGCTCCAGGATTCTCTCTCTCTCTCTCCCCCCCCCTTCCCCTCCCCCTCCTCACCCATGCTCTCTCTCTCTCACTCAAATGAATAAATCTTAAAAAAAAAATCAAGCTGCAAAATTGTACATGCAGTAAGGGCTCATGTGGAGAGAGAGAGAGGAAGATCAAGTGTGTGTATGTGTGTGTGTGATTGTGTACTTGTGGTTTTTTTGTGAAACATCTTAATTTTATAAACTATTCTATTGCTTGAATTGTTTAATGAGTATGTACAGCTTTTATAATTTAAAATAAGAATACTTGATTTTAAAAACATTTAAGAGACAGAGAAATGAATAGGAGACTGCAAAGTCCAAGAAAGATGGAACAAAAATGCAGAGAAAAGAAAGTTTATTGCTTGACCCTACTTATGTCTTATTTTAATGGAATGCTAAAGGATTTTAACTCCATGTGGGAAAATCAAAGTAAAGCAACAAAAGAAATATTAAATGTTGATAAATGTACACTCAAACATATGACTTCTGTCTGAAGATGTTTTATTTTTTATATATTTTTGAGACTTATTTTTATTTGAGAGAGAGAGAGAGAGTGCATGTGCAAGTTGGGGGAGGAGAAGAGGGGGAAAGAGAGAGAATCCTGGAGCCGACTCCCCACTGAGTGCAGAGTCCAATGCGAGGCTCCATGCAGGGCTTAATCCCAGGACCCTAAGATCATGACCTGAGCCAAAACCAAGAGTCCAGTGTTTAACCAACTGAGCCACCAAGGTGCCCAAAGATATTTTAAATAATGATCTTTAAAATAGGGACCACTGTTTCTTACAGTATACTTTTGTTAAATTTTAATAAAAGTACAGTTTGTCAGCAAAAAATTAAATAATTCTGACCAAGAGGGTCGACTGGAGCAGTGAGTCAGTGCCTGCAGATATGGCAACACGAGATGAAGCCTTCCTACTGAGAGGTGGTCATATTCACAGTGCACAGGCAAGAAGGAAAAGCAGATGGCACCTTCATCAGGTCTCTGTTCCCTTCTGGGCTACATGGCCTCTCCAACCTTAGTTACAGAAGCTAGTGACTTATTTCAAAAGATTTTATTCTTTATGTTTTAAAAGATTACTATTATCTGAAGAACCAGAAGTGACAATTTCTATGATTTTTAATGTAAATTAAATATTTATGTGTATTTTAGGTCATTTCCTTCTGAGTTGAGATGCAAACTCCTTTAAATACCTCTAATTACTACAGAATATTATCATCCTAGGAAAAACTACCTTTTGTTCTCTTTTACACTGAAAAAATGAATAGTCTGCTGATATGGAATCTCTACCATGTTCTTTTCTGAAATCTCTACCATGTTCTTTTATGAAATTGTTAAACTATGTCTGTTATTCTTTGCTTTTGAATATTCCTTAATGTTTCATTTCATAAGATCCTCATTTATTTTATTTAGTTTAGCAAGAATCAAATTATTTTTCTATTCTCAAAGCAGTCAGGAGAAAAATCCAAAACTATCATCACAAAAATTACCCCAACCCCTCAAGCTTCTCCACTAATGTCAGGCACGAGGAGAATCAGGGATTCCCAAACTTAGAAAGCTCAACAGTCAGTGAGCAGGTGGGCAAAGGGGGGGCTTCTGATTCTAGTTGTTCATAAATTCTGTGGCTCCATAGTGAACGTTTGTTTAAGTATTTACTGAATACTTTATACACTGCCAGTATTTACTGAATACTTTATACACTAGCTGTGGGACTACAATGGCAAACAAAAGAGAGCAACACTCCAGAGAACAACATAAGAAAAGAAGAGAGAGGGAGGATAGGGAAGGAGAGAAGGAAGGAGGGAGGGAAGGAGAAAGGGAGGAAGGAGACAATAATTTCTAAGTTTTTGCTAAGTCAGTGCAGATTTGTCCCTATTTCTTACCTTCTATAATAATAACGGGTAATCAAATCAATAAACCTGAGAACACCACAAGATGTAAAGTATGTTGTAAAGAGCTCTCTCAAAGCAGTTTCTTCATTCCAGGGATGCCTGATTTATAACCCATCTTATTTCTATCCTGTCTTAGTCAATTCAAGTTGCTATAACACAAAGACCATAGACTGGGTGGCTTAAACAACAGAAATGTATTCCTTATGGTTCTGGAGGCTTGAAGTCCAAGATCAAGGAGCCAGCCAATTCAGTTCATGATGAGAGCTTTCTTCCTGGCTTGCAGATATATATCTTCTTGCTGTAGCCTCACATGCCAGAGAGAAAGAGAAGAAAGCTCCTTCATTGTCTCTTCTTAAAAGGGCACAAATCCGTCTTCCAAAGGCCCCATCTCCAAATGCCTTCACATTAGGGATCAGGATTTCAATATACGGATTTTGGAGGTAGATAAACATATAGTCCAAACCACATCCTATGGTCCCTTTCAAATCCCCTCTGCTCTGATGACTTGAGGCCATATCAAAAGTCCTGCCTCTCTCTTTCTGGACTGTCTTCTCAACCCCTTCTCAATACAGGTGTTTAATCCTGTATAGCTTTGCTTCACGGTATATGCAGATACTGCGTGCTCCATTTATGTCTCCAAGTTAAAATGTAAGTACGCCAAGTGAGAATGTCTGTGTCTTGCACTTCTTTCACTCTCTTGCAGTGCCTCAGCACTCTATAAAATATTTGTGGATTCATTCAATCAGTCATAACACATCCACTGAATGCCAGTGTCTCATGCTGGGGAGCAGTTCTTGGTGGATTTGGGAAACTTAACGATTGGGACTAATTTAAGGGAAATGCCAGTTGAATTCTTGGCGAATAGGAACCACAAAATATTTTTACAGAAACACCAGTTTCTCATTGCTTGGATGCTCATTTCTCTAAGTGGAATGAGGCTAAGAGAGTTTGGCCCAGGGAAGGACCTTGAGCAGCTGTTTTACTGAATAAATAAGTGACTGCCAAATGCTAACAGCAGCTTGCATTTGCAGTATGTAAACTTTTCAGACTGGTTTCCCACCCATTAGCATAACTTTTCGAGTATGTTTCTTAAATGAGGGCATCTAAGCACTTGGAAAGAGAGAGTCTTAAGTGTTTCTTTGGCCTACATTATTATGTCTAACAAGTTTTCATAGAAGATGGTCATATAAAATTTAACCCACACTTTTTCTTACAAGTTCTGAACCAGTGAAATCTTTAAGACTTCCTACAGAACACTGAACTCCATGCAAGTGCTGAATAAAACACAGCATTAGACAAGGGTGTTACATGGCTTTCCACACTGGGCTCCAAACATGTTCCTGTGTTAACAAGAGACCTGTGTCGTTCACTCAGTCACTGACGATGACTCAGAAAATCTAACTGTTCTCACAAAATGTGGAATAGCTAACACAAAGGAGAATCATGTCATTCCAACAGTCTCCTTTTAAAGACTTGGGGGAGCGAATGCCTGGCTGGCTCAATTGAAAGAGCATGTGACTCTTGATCTCAGGGTTGGGAGTTCAAGCCCCATCTTGGGTATAGAGATTACTTAAAAATAAAATCTTGAAAGAAAAATTAGTGGTGGCAGTATCGATCCCTATCCCCCTCTTTAAAACATATAGCTTTGGTTTTGGATTTTTGGTGTCTCTTTTGAGGGAGGTTGCAGAAGGCAGTGGAAGGAGGAAAGGAAGTAACATTATCTCAGAAACCAGAAATGCCTAGATGGATTTTAATTTCACAGAAACCTAATTTTAAAAGCATTTTATAATTGGAATTAAAAGAAACTGAAGTGAAAATGGAATACTATATACTATACTATCTCAAATTAAATATAAATTAATAGCAGCAAGACGTAAATCCTGACAGGAAAATTATTCTAAGATATCTAAAGAGAAGGGACATAGCAAAAACAGTAGTATCTTATGAATGCCTAACATTCACTTGCATTATGGCTTTTCATCCATTTTAACAGTACTGTAGTTAAAAAATGCCAAGTCCTTTACATTAGTTCCCCTCAGTAATGTCCCAGAGATGAGACTTTGTGGGGGGGGTATTCCACAAACATGCAAAATATTAGCTCCCTCTTAAAGACCTCTGTCTACAATGTTAGCACAAAGTAGGACCAATTCTTCAGAGAGTGAGTCTCGTCTTACCAAATGGTGCCCAATCTCTGTGTCTAATACCCCAATCAACCGTGATTAGGACCGTTTATCTCTAAGTCTCTCATCAGGCTCTCCAACCACAAATAGAATATGTAAAGTTTTTGCTTCAAAGAGGGCCTCTATTTAGAAAACGTGTTTCCTTCTACACAGGAAGAGTAGATGACACATGTGGGCTGAACTGAATATTCTAAGCAAAGGTACCCACGCGATGTTTGCAATGCAGACCTGGGAAAAGTCTAAGAAGGAATTATTAGACACAAATACTAATTGTAACACCGTTCATGCTGAGAAAGTTTCTAATTTGAAAAAAGTTTTGTTTGTTGTTTTTAATTTGGAGACCCAGCAATTATCTGAAATGAAGGAAGAGCTAACTCCCAGAACATCTGAACTCAAAAGCATCTGGAGCACAAAAGATATCTGGCATTTCAAAGCCAAAAGCCACAGGTCCAGGCTCCAAACCAGTTTCTATAGAACTTATGATAGAGGAGACCCTGAAGGGAGACCGGATTCCCCAGGTGAATGATGATAACAGATGAAGAAAGTACACAGAAGCAATTCTATGAATCCAGTCACATCACTGTAAGTTAAAGCATCTCCAGCTCTCCCAGGCCTGCACTGTGCTTCCTCCCCTCAAGTTAAGTCTCAGGGACAGGAATGGCAGGCAATAGATGCTGTGCCAGAGGGATGCAAACCCACAAGGTACACACTGAAGCGAAAATGCCAGAGGGCCACACTCTCACTGAACACATTCTCCATAATGTCACCTGAATTGTGAGTTGTTAGCATGCCATAGTTTCTTGGGACATCAAATTTAAGTAAATATTTAGAGAAAAAAACTCTTTTTCTGGGATGCCCGTGTGACTCACTGGGTTGAGTGTCTGACTTTTGGCCATGGTCTTGGGGTCATGAAATTCGCCCCAGGTTGGGCTGGGCACTCAATGGGGAGTCTGCTTGAGATTGTCTCTCTCCCTCTCCCTCTGCCCTCCCTCCACTCATGCATGAATGCTTTCTTTCCTCCTCTCTTTAAAATAGATAAATCTTTTTAAAACATCCTTTTTCTGTTTAAACAGATATATTAATAAACTGCAGTATTAAAGAAAAACTGCCACATTTGCAAAACTTTTTACGATGACATCAATATACCAGTCAAGATGTTTAGTTTCAAACAGAAACAAAGTCTAACTAATTTAAGCAAATAATGAAATTATTAGAAGGCTCACACACTAACCCAAAGGGCTAGAGAACCAGCCATGGGGCTCTGAGGCAAAAACAGCTCAGAACTGATCCAACTTGCACACTTCTGCCAAAACTGAGCGGTCTGCATCTCTGATGTTGCTGACTCTAAGACCATTAGATAATTATTCTATTTGTTAAGGAAAAAAGTAAATAGTGCTGGTTATCAAACTCTATCACAACATTGATTTTAAGGAGCACCCCGATTTCAGCAACACTAAAATTGGGGGAATATGTGAATTGTAGGATTGATCAGAAGTGGTCAGTTCTACTGCGTGTAGTCCGCACAGCTCACGCTAGCGACAGGCGCCACCACCATGACCAGATCCCCTCTTGCCGCCCACTCCCAACCCAGGTTCTGCCCATGTCCTAGCTGAAAGGGAAGCTGGAAAAGCAAGTACTGGCATTTCAGTTTGTATTGTGGGAAAAAAAACAGATCTTGCTTTTTTCCCTCCTATGGGAAAATTTTCAAGCACAAAAACAGAGTTCAGATGCTGGGCAGCCAAGAAAGAATGACAAATATCCCCAATGGGGAGATTTCAAAGAAACTCCCTCTTATGGTAAAAGTTCAGTGTCCTCTGTGGTTAGAATTCAGAAACAGAAAAATGTTTGAGAAGCACCAGAAGAGGAGAACTCCTTAGGATGGGAGCCAAGGCCCTTAGAATCCAGCCCTACAAACCATTCCAGGCTAGTTTCCAACACCCCACCCTATGCACACCCTGAGTCCAGGGATGACTAAGGAGGTGGCAGCTTCTCAACCATTGCCATTATCACTCACATCTCTGCTTGTGGTGTGTTCCCTCAAATTAGAAAACACCCCCCCCCTGCAATTTCTCTGGATTTAAATAACTCCCACTTCACTACTTGAACCAAAACTCACCTCTTTGTGTGAACTCTTTCAGACGGCCCCTCTTGGTGACCCCTTAGCACATTATCCATCTCTTCACTGTGAGAGGAAGAGGGCTCATCAATACGTGAACAAAACAACTGCTGTATCGCTTGCTAAAGCAGGGGCGAGCTGCACATCAGCAGGCAGTCCCCTTGAGCAAAGCACAGAGCACTGATCTTGTAGCAGCTGGGAGACCCTCTGAGCTCGGGGGCTGGGAGATGCCCAGACACTGACCTCCAGCTGTAAATGCAGAGCAGGAGTGAGGGTGATGCTGGCTGGCTGACCTGCAGAAGCATGGCACTGGACTTGGGCTGATCCTGACCTTCTGGCTCTACAACCATGAGTGTTGGGCATGGGGGCTGCTGTCGCAGATGGGCTAGCTGATGGAAGCGTGAAGGGAATAGGTTGTGAGGTAACTGGCAACCAGAGTACAAGTGGTCTTCCCCTAAGAAGATGGGAGCTTTTCACTCTCACAACTGGGACAATATCAATATATGTTAATGGTATGATATGATGACCACACGAGGAGCCTTACTATGTACCAGGACTTACAGGAAGTATTTTATAAGGATTAGCATATCAATTCTTAGAGCAACTTTATAGATGGGTGCTATTACCCTTCATTTCACAGATGGGGAACATCAGAACCTCACTGAGATCCAGGTACAAAGGAAATGGCAGCTGAGCCCTGGCTCTAACCCAGCACATGGTAAGGACTCTGCTGAGTGTCGTCACTGTCTCCATCACCCCAGTGAGAGCACACTTACCTTAAGAACAGGTACCAGGTTTCCCCTCCCTGTCTGATTCAGGGCCTCTCATTCAGAGGCACCCTCAACGTCTGCTCTCAGAAAGAGGGAGTGCCTGAATCATCTAGTCGTTCAAAACCTGATCTGAAGGTCAATAAGCTTGGTATCTTGCCATCCAGCCATGGCCAAAGTCAACGATGAAACCAACACCCTACACAAAATGTCAATGACATTCGGCATCATGAGAAAGCAAGGCTTAAGAGAACACATTCCACCTGGTTTCTAACTACTTTGTAGCCAGTTCTCCATCCCTGATGCAGTGACCACGCCTAAAAGTTGGTCATCGATTTGCGTCATCCACCCCAAGGTGACAATGTTCCAGAAGCCTGAAACCCTAACAGAAATACCAGCTGCTGAAAAGCAGCAGCTGATTATTTTACCACTTGCTGCTCATGAGCACATACCCAAACAGGACTGCCCCAATCAGCACCCCTAAGAAAAGCACTCCCATTCCATCTAAAAAAAATTAAGTTATATGAAACCTACAAAACCACATCCAAACCACAGCTCTCAGCCAACAAAGCCCCTGACGTTAATGGCAAAGATATATCATGGAAAATATCTCTGTTTCCCTCCCATCACTCCTCAGTGAGTGCAGTAAGAAATCCCTCTGCAATTTATTCCTTTATTTAAATTTACGTATCTTTCTTCTTATCCCAACAAATGAGAGGAATGTTTGATCCTTTTTTCTCCTGAGCCCAGCCAGGTCTTACCTCCAAGGCCCTAGACACATTCACAATATGTGATAATCTATTTGGTACCCACATATCCATCCAAATCAACAGAAAGCATAAATCAATTTTTAATACAACTGTAAGAAGAAGTGATACTCAGGAATACCATTCAGTTAGTCATTCAATTTGTGTGGCCCTGAGTAATTTACTGAACTTCTCTGTGAAAAGGAATGAGTACCAAGACCTCATAGAGTGGTTGTGACAATTAAATGAATATTAGAGACAGCACTCAAGACAAAGCTGTGCACATGGTCACTGCACTTAATATGATATTGTATTCTTGGGGCATCTGGGTGGCACAATGGTTTAAGCATCTGCCTTTGGCTTGGGTCATGATCCCAGGGTCCTGGGATCGAGCCCTGCATGGCCCTCTCTGCTCAGAAGGGGAATCTGCTTTTCTCTCTCCCTCTGTCCTTGCTCATGCTCTCTCTCCTGCTCACTCTCTCTCAAATAAATAGATAAAATCTTTTAAAAAATGGTGTTGTATTCTTGGAAGCTGCTGAGGGTAGATCATATGCTTTCTCACCACACACACACACACACACACACACACACACAGTTAACTGTGAGGTTATGGATGGGTCGATTATCTTGATCTTGGCAATCATTCTATACCACATATATATGTATATCAAATCATCACATTGTACACTTTAAATGTATACAATTACATTTGTCAATTGATTCCTCACCAAAGTTAAAAAAAAAAATAAAATAAAGACAAGGCCGTGTATGGTAATTACCATGCAAGCTCTCTGCCCCGTCAGTCTTCTTAATGCCCCATATCCCCCCAAACTCTTGCCAGATCCTCCAGAGTATTGGGGAGCCACCCAATACAGAGTCTAACTTTAGGAAGCTCCTTGTACTAGTTCCTATGGCTATTGAAACAAATTACCATAATTTGGTAGCTTAAAACAACAGAAATGTATTCCCTCACAGTTGTAGAGGTCAGAAGTTCGAAACCAAGAGTCAGCCGGGCCACACTCTCTCTAAGGCTCCAGGGAAGACTCTTTCCCTGCCTTTTCAGGTCCAAGTGGCTCCTGGCAGTCATTGGTTGTGGTGGCCTGACTCTAATCTGTGCCCTCATCTTCATATGTCTGTCTTCCCTGAATGGCCCTCTGTGTCCATTCCTTTTCTCACAAGGACACCAATCATTGGCTTTAGGGCCCACCCAAAATCCAAATTTTTACCTCACTTACATCTGCAAAGACCATATTTCCAAATAAGGTCACATTCTGAGGTTCCAAGTGAACATGAATTTTGAAAAGGTTCTATTCAACCCAGTACACAATTCAACTTAACAAGAGGAGAAATACAGGCCCCTCAGGGACACACAGTCCAGCACCACTGATGAAACACCATGTTACTGAGCCTAGTTTGGAAAAATCAAGCAAAATTAATGGATGGTATTGTATAGGAAGGGATATTAGTGAAACTAACAGGTTGAGAAGCAAACAAAAAGGCCCAGTCAGTCAGTGTACATAAGGCAGGCCATCTCTGAAATAGAACATAAGTCCCAAAATCACTAAAGCTGAAAAGCTGACATTCGAGTCATCCATTTTGAAATAAGGAGAAGGAAGATAATACGTAGGTGTGTCAAAAACACACTTTTTAGTCTTATTGGCAATGGTTAAACCTCCTTGTAAAGATTACAACATTAAAAGGCTCTGAGATAAATCACATTTAGCAATTACCTCACAAATAAATAAGAGTAACCCAAAACAAACAAACTTAGCAACAAAATGTCTTGAGTTACAGCACTGCAATCAGATACTTGTAATAAATTCTAGATGTGTCATTTTGGAAATTTTTACCAAATAATAAAAATTTCAATGACAGAAAATAAAATAATGCTCAAATATGCTTTCAGCTACTGCATTTTCTGCTTTAAAACAATTTTTTAAAGTAGCATCTACAAAAATTTTCACTATTTTATGAACTAAAATTTTATCTTCTTTGCCCAGAGATAAGATCCCTGTCTCTTTTCCATTGTGTTCCATTGTGACCTCCCTGCTTCCCCCTCATCCGATGCCTACCTCAAGCCTGTCCCAATCTCTGCATAGAGTTGATTACTGCTTGGGGAACTGTCTGTCTGGACTCCTCACTTGCCACTAATCCAGGAAACCCCAAGGACACATTGGCTACAACAGAGATCACCAGATTCCTACCCTGTACATGGCCCAGGAACAGCTCTAAATCTAGATGTTGGTTCTTCCAGAGGTTTTGTCATGTTAGGAACCAATCACTGAGTTCCCACTCTGCTTTTTAGCATAAGGTGGAAGTGTGATTGTTAGAGATTTAATAAGGAGTTAAATAGTTTATTTTTTCTCTGTTTCCATCCTGACATTGCACATTAGGTAAAAGGCTACAACTGTCCAAGTCTTTATTAGTAACCAGTAAAACAGTAAACAATATTTTAAAAGGAACCCTAAATCATTCATATTTGCCTGTGTTTTATTTAGAGCTAAACTAATTCAGTCTTCTGGTGAATCCTTTTGTCCTTCAGGGAGAGCAATATCCAGGTCTTCAGAAGACCAGGCTTTCTGGTTCCTAAACCAAGTGTCAGTTTCAGTTTCTGGCAATGCTGAGGGAGAAACTGACAGAGGGAAGAAGTGGGAGAGAATCCCTCCTGTGGATCCATATCATTTTCCTCTCTTGGTTTTTAAGTCTAATAGGTCACACGTTTAGTACAGTCAGTGTTTACTGGGTTAAAACTCACAAAAAAGTTGGGGTGCCTGGCTGGCTCTGTTGGTTGAATGTCTGACTCCTGATTTGGACATAGGTCATGATCTCAGTCATGAGATGGAGCCCATTGTCGGGCTCTGCACAGGGCGTGGAGTCTGCTTGGGATTCTCTCTGTCCCCCTCCCTCTGTTCCTACACACAGTCCCCTTCTCTCTCTCTCTCCCCGCCCCTACCCACTTGTGCACTCTCTCTCTTAAAAACAAACAAACAAACAAAAACACTAAACTCCAACCACACCCCTACCACACTGAGTTATTGTTTAAAAGAGCTTAAAACTTCAACAGTATTCCTTTGGTTACAGAATGTTACAGCTGAAAAGCCTAAAAATCTAACATTGGGATGTTCTTTTCTATTGGGGATGTCCCTGCCACATGGCAATATTACCAAGCTAAGCAATCGAAATATTTTATTTCATAGTGTTAATGAACAAAAGAAGCGAAGCTGAACATCTTTGTTTTGGGGGGTTGGGGGAATCCCCTAACTGTGGCTACAACTGACTAGAACAGTAAAAGTGGCTACAACAGTAAAAGTTGCAGAGGGCTCAACTATAAAAAAAGATTCATAACAAAACCAAGCTGGACATTGTTGAGTGGGAAGGCTAAGTTCCATCATGACTAAAAGACCACCAGTGACCTGGGTCTGGAGGCAACTACATAATAAAGTAATGCTCAAAATAGTAAAGCCATCCTGTGTATGACACTGGGCTCAGTCTAGAGCAGCAGTTTTCAAAGTGGGCATCCCCTGCCTGGCCACTTATCTCCGGTAGCAATACTGCTCAAATATGACACTCTTGTAGTCTGTGTCTTCTATTAGTAAATTGTTTTTGATCATTTTAACACAGAAGCTGGCTAATCAAAGTCAGCCCTTCCATTGACTTGATAACAGCCACTGTTCATGGCAAGTAGGGTCCAGTGGGAAAAATGGTCTGCAGACGTTAAGGGCAGATTTTCAAACTTTTTTGCCCTTCTATCCAATTTTTAAGAGTTTATCATCCCTAGAGAGTGGGCTGCTTTTTCCAGGGTGATTTCATGCTGTTCAGATGTTAAAGATATAAAATAATTACTACAGTTTGACTCCTAGACCTACAGAAGCTGCTGACTTCCCTTCCTATGCCTTCTTTTCCTACTCTAAAAGGGTTGAAGTTAAAAAAAAATCCCAATGGCTCAGGCTACAAGCACAACTGGTTACTTTTACCTTTGAAGGAGAAGGTAAGTGAGGTAAGATGTTCATGCCATTCATTTCTGATACAGTTGCCAAATTTAGTAAATAAAACCACATCACATGCAGTTAAATTTGAATGCCAAACAAACAATAAGTAATTTTGCAGCATGAGTATGTCCTACTTTTTTTTTTGCTTGCACAAAACTCCCTTTCCTATTCAAAACAGTATCTACATGGGACATACTTACACTACAAAATTATTCCTTTTTTGTCTGAAATTCAAATTTAGCCAGGCATCCCATATTTTATCTGGCAGCTACATCTCTTGCAAAATATGGAGCCTAAAACTGCAGGCTTGAGGTTGATATGTTATGTCTCAGTCCCAAAGTGATATTTAACCATGTTTGATAAAGTTTGGATTGGCAATTCTTAGTTACCCAAAATGTCAGTTCATTATGTTTCTGCTATCCAGACTTCCCAGCTTTGCTTCCAAGCTCCAAAATAGGCTGCGTAAGCCCCTGCTAAGCTGTGTTCTTTGCCTAAAGAACACCCTGCTCTTGGATAAATATCACCAAGTACATGAAGATGTGAATTTGCATATCTGTGTGTATGCAGAAACTCAGTTCCCACATCTGACAATATCCAAATTGTCAAATCTATTTTCTATAGGAAGTATTATTTTTGGATGAGATTTCGAAGTGCCTCTTAAGGAGTACCTAGGTGGTTCAGTCGGTTTAGCATCTGCCTTATGACTCGGGTCATAATCCCAGGGTCCTGGCATAGAGTCCCGCATCCCTCTCCCTCTACCTGCCACTCCCCCTGCTTGTGCGCTCGCTCTCTCTCTCTCTCTCTCTGTTAAATAAATAAATAAATAAATAAATAAAATCTTTAAAAATAATAATAAAAAATTAAAGTGCTTCTTAATCAAGGCACCACAGGTTTAGCTGGCATAACCCAAAGTCACTGCAATCTTCTGGCAAGAGTACAACCATAATTATTCCTATATAAAATAATAAAACTAGTAAACTCTGAAGTTTCATTTGGCAATAGAGGGAAATAACAGTAACTAAATCTTCTTTTTTCCTGACCATAATGAAGCAGGTATTTAACTGAAGGGATACTTGTAGAAAATTCCAATATCTGCTCAAAACAATAACAGTATGTCCTTTGGTGATACTTCATTAGCTTAATTAATGCTCTTCTTCTTCTAGTCCTTGACATTAATAACAATGCTTGAGTACTATAAAGGACGAGAAGAGAAAAAGACCAGTTAACTTCTTGCTTGAGGTTATATGCTAGTTTGAACAGACGATGTGGAAGTCATTAGTGCTACTGGCTAGTAATTCATTAGGGTATATTGGCAGCATTGTATTTCCTAGTCCCTGGCATTATGCAACTATAGTTATGGGAGAAGCACATGACCAGCTCGGGCCAATTACTAAAGAATGTAAATACTGTATGCTGCTGTGTGTATGCAGAAACCCTCCAAAGCTCTCTTTTCTCTCTGACTTTGAAACCAACAACGTTCAAGACTGACACTGCTAAGTTAGTCTTTAATTGATTGCCATGATCAGACACTTTCTAGGGGCCAATGAAGATATGTAACATGCAAGAAATGCAGTTTTGCTTTAACTACCATGTATTTTTCTTCAAACTGCTAAGGTTTTGAGTTATTTCTTATTGCAGCATAACATAGCCTGGCCTAACTCAGAGGGAATGCAATTTTTGAGGTTTCAGCACATATCCGGCCCAATGAGTCTTTTAAAACAATTTTTAGCCCCCTGAACCTTGTTGAATGTTTAAGGTTATATCATCATCACTTTTAATTCTAAACAAACTCTAAGGTAGGGACAAAATATCATCTCTTCTTTACAGATGGAAAACAGACACTTAAAGAGTTGGTAACTAAATGCTTAAAGTCATAGACAAAGTAAGTGGCTGAGAAGGAATTTGAACCCATAACCATGTGGACCTAAAACCGTGCTTTTCACTACCTCACTATACTACCATTCAAGTAATTAACCCAGAGGGACAAGATTTGGAACCCCATAAAGAGGAAGCAGGTGCCAAAAGGGACAAAGATGTCCCATGGATGTCATTCTTCTTTCCATTCATTGGTAGGTCTCGACTATGGACTGAATTTATAAGGCTATATAATGTTAGAAACCATCTTTGGAACAACATCATGATAATTGGAAGTTCTTTAATTTAGAATTTATTTATCTATGCAAAAGATGCAGGCATAACAAGACAATTTTAAGAGCCATTCTGTGTGGAATTCATTTGCATATCTGTTAAATATTCCAGGCAGCATATAAGTAGAGATCAGTTCTTTCCATTCTCAGTTGCTACACTCAGAAGAACCAATACCATCAATAGCTTCTTCATTTTTTTAAGGGGAATTCTTCTGTAGCTTCTATTATAGGTGGAATATTAATTAGATAATGGGGACTCGAGTACTACAATACCAAACTTTC
This sequence comes from Enhydra lutris kenyoni, assembly GCF_002288905.1. NCBI lineage: Eukaryota > Metazoa > Chordata > Mammalia > Carnivora > Mustelidae > Enhydra > Enhydra lutris. The sequence continues at coordinate 14,455,638 of NW_019154096.1, forward strand.
AATTTTCCCATTGCTTGTAAACTTGTCTCAAATCAGTTATGTTGTTTTGAACACAAACTCCATCTGGGTGACATTTCTTTTTAACTTTTGAGATTTAATGCCGAGGCAAATAAATCACCTCGCTTAATTCTGAGATTCCTTCATGACAGTAGATCAGCAGAATACATTTGTATATTTCAAAAAAAAAAGTAAAAGTTATTTTACAGATATTCCAGTTTCCCTTCTAAAAATATCTTTTTCCATAAGCTTAGTCATTTAACAATAGATTGGTTATTAATTCAAAGAGTCATATCAGAATCTGATGCACCGTGAGAAACCAGGAACCCAGACATCAACTTAGATAGCCTCACTTTGAAAGACACAGAATTTCGCAGATGTCCGTCCTCCCTGAATCTCAATCATTTTACTATTGGAGAAGTGAAGAGAGACTTGGAAAATAAACCTGGAGGAACACCTTTCTTTCTGACCAGTAAAAAATATTCCAAAAAGTCCATAGCAGGAATTGAAGTACAACTCCGCACTACAGCTGCAAAAGCATACAAGAGAAATAATGCAACACAAACTCATGTGTCAAAACAATTATCTAAGGCCAATTGCCAGAAGCACAATGACTTCGTCCTTTTGACACACTCCAAAGAACAAGCCCTCCAAGGCATATTCAAAACTTAAATGTCTTCCTATCATGAAAAGCAAGTGAAATTCTGTTTGAAGCTCTTTTTTAGCTTTCTAGTGCTCTCAATTTCAAAGTCAATCAGCTGTACTAGTTTTCTTGCTTTATAGTTTGTACTTGCTTAGTGGTTCAATAACACATTTAGAAAAATATACATAAAGCAGATCCATGATTAGAAATAGAATCTTAGTTTCTTTGGGGGGAGAAGGGGGATGACCCAGAATTAACTATTGTCCTTTAATGTTGAGTCTAACACAGAAAGAATTAGACCTAGACTCTCCAAAAATAGAAATATAGTAAATACTTCACTGTTAGGTTATTTTGCCTGAAAAGTGTTTAGGGGGTTTTCATTTAGGCAGAAAAATTAAAATGCAAATTTCACAATCAGACCTGGATTCCTTTCCAGCCTCTTAACACATCTACTGGAGCCAAATGGAGGAAACCTAATGCTGATGTACACCAGACGGAACAGCTGGTCTCCCCAAGGAAGTGGATTAGCAGCATGATTCAGTACACAGCTCACTGCAGAAAAGCTCTCTATATAGCCTCCCAGTTTTTGTCTTCTGCTAAAATAGCCAACAGAGGGAAGGACAGAAGGTTGGTGCATTGCCTGATGCCAGCTGGTAGGAAATGAAGATGGGAAGACTTAATCTACCAATGCTAAAGCTAAATGCCCTCTGGATAGTTATGAGGTCCTATACAGGTACTTGGTTCTGTTAGTCAAATCCAATGATCCCCAAATCAGGTTGTTAGGGATTAATACTATAGTAATATAGAATTCTTTTTAACTTTTCACAAAATATTACACTACATATAATCTACTGTCTTTTTAAAAACTGGAAATGTTGGGGTGCCTGGGTGGCTCTGTCTGTCTTCAGGTCAGGGCATGATCCCAGGGTCCTGGGATTGAGCCCTGCAGCTGACTCCCTGCTCAGCGGGAAGCCTGCTTCTCCCTCTCCTACTCCTCCTGCTTGTGTTCCCACTCTCACTGTGTCTCTCTCTGTCAAATAAATAAATAAAATCTTTAAAAAATAAAAATAAATAAAAACTGGAAATGTTAATCAGTTGGGGAATGTCAATAAATGTAGATTTTTTGTCAAATATGGGTTTATACATTTTTATTGAATAATCAGGGAAGTGTGAATACAAGAAATTAATGTGAAACAAATAGTCTAGAAAAAGGTAGATATTATATGAAGAACAGAAAAGGCTGATCAAGACTGGTGGTTATACATAATAAATAGAAAGTATGCATGGAGGGAGTCTCACAGTAAATCAGCCCCAAAGTTTTCCAAGATGACAAATTACCCAGATATTCTAGACAGGAGAGATGAAAGCTCCAGAGATCACTGTTAGTCACAATGAGATATAATAAGACACACCTACAATTTTATTGAGATATAAATGACAATAACATTATATTAGATTCAAGTGTTATCTAAGTTATATAACATTATATAACAACAAAATAATTCAGTATTTTATATATATATAGTGAAATGACCACCACAATGCCACGTTAACGTCTATCACCATACATAGTTATAATTTTTCTTCTTGTGATAAAAACTTTTAAGATCTACTCTCTTAGCAATATTCATAGTAACCATGCTGTATACTATATCCCTAGGACTTATTTATTTTCTATCTGTAAGTCTAAATTTTTTAACCATCTTCATCCATTTCATCTACCTTCCATATTTTATGTAATATATCACAAAATATTATAACAAATATAATCTATTGCCTTCAATAAGTTCTCCTCCCTAGAAAGAGTAATAATCTACTTTGATGAAGAATTTCTGCTTTAACACAAATACACAAGTCCTATTTTATCTTCAAATTAATCATATCAAACCATCAATAAAACCTGACCTTTCAGGAGACAAGTCATTGAATGGTTCTTTTCCAAGCCATTTTTTTGTTTTGTTTTTATATCCCACCATCTAAGGAAGGCAGGGCTAAATAAGCAGCAAAGAAAATTGCAATTGATCTTGGTTCAAAATAGTCTCATTATTTTTAATATCTTAACTTCTTTGAGGACATTCTTGCATTGTCTTCTCGATTCTTGGGCTTTCATTGGATCAGCAAATACACGTAAGTGACTTGCCCTTCTTCTTTTAAATCACTCATATATAATGAGTATAAAATTAAACTTCAGATTCTGCTACTTTCACCCAGGGCTCCTCAGAGAAATGGCAAGATCAGGAGGAAAGCTGCTCAGAGTTAGATTTAAATCTGATCCTACAAAAACAAAATCTCTGAATCTGACTTTGGGATTGATGGGAAAGGAATCAAAGATCAAAGCTTTCAACAGCTACCATCTGGCCCCTTCTCCCTTATCCATATCTCCATTTCCAACCAGATTAGGATCAGATTGGGGATCCACTCTGGGGTGCTGAATACAAACTTTTTGATAAGAGAACCCAGAACAGCAATAGCTAAACATTTATTGTTCTGTTCAGCTGTGAAACAGGTTATTTTTAAGTCATAATGGTTGTGCCCACAGGGTCTTCACAGGTGTTTTTAGGGAATGATGATCAGAGCAAACCAGTCAGAACTGTGTCTTGATGGTGACAAGTGTTGGGTAGGATTTGAAGTATAAGCCTCAGTACCCCCCAAATAAGTCCAGCTTCACAAACAGAACCACTGTCTCAACCTCAGTGCATGGTAAATCTGCTTAATGTTATATTTATCCTGTGATTGAAACTCTTATGAAATAGCTCTATCAACTTCTGTATTTGTTCAAGTCTTTATGGGATTTTGCCTGATGATATTAACCAACAACACTATAGTATTATCAGGGATAATTATAGTTATCATTTAAAATGCAGACTTGTTCACATTTGAATCGAGCATCATCCAAGCTAGTGTTTTTCAATCAGAAGTGTGTATCAGACTTTCCTATGGAGTTTAATAAAAATGCAGATGTCTAGGACATACACTAGACTTAGCAAATATTTTACTTTACATTCTTGGCATATTCTTTCAAGATTATTATCTCTCTCGGTTTTTCCCTCTGTAAAAATTACATTTATCTATTTTTGTACAATCAGAAGTAAACTCCCTGACTTCTTTAAAAATAGATTTACTCATTATCCTTTGAAACATTCTGTCTAATTTGGGGGCAATAATTTTATTATCTTGTTTTGCATGTCACATCTATTCATTATTCTTATTATGAGCTCTCATCAGACTTTTCACATTTGAAAATGATCTGTAAATTAATCACAACCAGTTTCAGTTTCTATCATCTATACATGTTTATTTTCCTTAGATGCTTGCCTGCAGGTTCTACTACCAGCTTCAAGCCAGAGTTTTCAACTAAAAATACTTTCAACAGTTCCAGATGCTTCAAACAGTTGACATTTTCAAGGACAGACTCTTGGGTACAGGAATCTGATGCTCCAATAGGCTGAGTCAAGATTTATAAAACTTTCATCAGGACAGCTTTATGCTCCTGCTAACCCAAGATCAACAGGAACAAAAAATAATTGCATAAGACTAAATGCACTGATAAGGGAAATTTTACTATAGTTTTTTGTTTAGAATATTGTTATTTTAATGTTCTGTTTACTGGATCTATGAGACAGTCCTTTCTCTACTTCATCTCACAATTTAGTAGATTCTTGTATTAACTATATTTTATTGTTTTCTGTATTTTTGATGCCCTGGCCTCTGGAGCCCCACTCACTGGGAAGTACATTCTAGGGCTAGCCAATTCTTAGAACATAAATGACTTGCCCAGGAGTGAACTTTTCACATGTAAACTAACCAATGCAGAGTCCATACTTGGAACCAACTCTTCTATCTGGCTCATACACTCCAGAAGGCAATATTCCTCTGCCTTAATCATCTGAACCAGGTACCGGAGAGTCCCTATACCTCAGAATCTACTGAAATGAATCAAACTCGTCAATCCTAAGACTGCATTACCCTGCCTCACCTTGCCTTTCCCATAGAAACCACATAAAGGCTTCTGCCTTGCTTTCCACCTGTCCCTTCCACTTTCTGACTAACCCTGGTGCTCCTTGGTCTTGCACAGCACAGCATGCTCCCTTTCCTCCTGAGACCGAGGAGTGGGAATCTTTTCAAAGAGCGGTCATCCTCTCATCAGTTGGCCTCACCATTTATGAATAGTAATAATAATAAAACTGTATTTTAAAACCGTCCATTTAGGTAAAATGAGATGAAACATTTAAAAGTGATGTCTGAGTCTCACTTACCCCAGAGTTCAGAAACTCACCCTGCATCCTGACCTTTTGTTGCAATGGGGTTAGTTCCTATATTCAATAATAATCTGTTTTCCTTTTTACCAGAATAAAATTGAAAAATCTGTTATACAACCAAAATCTTGCCTGGAATGCCATCCTGAGAAGGATTTTCATTGAATCATGTAGAACAGACCACCTTTAAGGAACAAAGGCTTTACTTACATAGCCAATGCCTACAGGGGCCTCCTAGGATAACTGACCTGCTAACTGGTTTACAGGGTCCAAGCTTACAGGTGGTAAAGATGGTCACTTGCTGGCAAGCTAGAAACCTAATGTTATTTTGTGGATCTCAAGAAGAGAGTAATATATCCAAATACATAGGTACTGCAGTTGAAACATAGTGGAGAGAGCTTCTTGAACTTAGCTCCAGACCTTGGGATTGCAAATAATAGAGGCGTTGAAAGTCCAATCTGAGATTCCCCCATGAAAACTCCCAGAGAAAAGTTAATATTGTAATTAGTCAATAGCAAATGACTTTACATTTTGCAAAGCATGCTTAACAAGGCCTATATAGTAAATTGATACTCTTGCTATGCCTATGTAGGCCAAACCTAATGTGACTAGCCTTATTTTGTGATTAAGAATAATCTTTCCTTGAGATTCTTATGATCACAAGAGGTAAGAGAAGAATGTAAAGAAAAACTATAAATAAAATCTTTAAAATTTAGTGGGTGTCCAGGCTAACTCATCCATCTGGATAATCTTTGCTTTTGTTTTTCTATGACTGGGCTATTTTTACAAGGCTGTAGACACAAAAGTGAACTTGTAGATACTGATGGCAAAGCAAATAATTCCTCATGTCCAAGAGAAAGTAACTGATTATCACGTCATGGATATTGTAAGTTTTGCCAATTTTGTGTCCATTTATTTTATTTCTGCATTCCTCATCAGACTACAAATATGTGATACTTTACATTCTCTTTTGAACTGGTTGTACTATCTTACTGATTCCTTTGTTAATTAATAATTTAAATAAAATCTTTGATACACCTTTATTTCATATCTATAGGAGAGTCATGATTATATTCTGTTAAATGTAACTTTTAACAACTGAATAAGATCACACTTACATTTCACACCAAAAAAAGATGATACAGTCATCTGTACACCTCTCTTAACCAGTTTTGAATTACTCAACACATAATACTGAGTGACTACCACATGCTACAGGTCTAAAGAAAGACAAGAAGGACTGAATCACTGACCTTAAGAAACTTGCTCCTATGGAGCTAAGGTTTACCCAAACTTTGTCTAGCTTCAGCGGTCAATATCACAAAACTTCAAGGCAGAAAAAAAAAAATTACACTTAGAAAATTCTCCCCCAAATAATCTTTTCTAAATAGGTAATTACTGGTTAGCAGCACAATATAATCAGCAAAGGAAAAAAAAAAAAAAACTCCAAAGCGAAATCATGGGTTTTATATAAAAATTAAGGTGTAATTAGTATAAGGGATTAGGTAAATCACTAGACTTATAGTTGGAAGATCTGCGTACCTTTTCTTAGAAACACTGTGCTTTTATGGAAAAGACCTTCCACTCAAGTTCTTCCAAATCTATTTAAAGAGCTTATATAATCCCTCTAATCCTTAATTTTTACATTTGAAAAAAAATATAATACCCATTCCATGGGATTGTGGTAAAGCATGGTACATGCCTGGAACATAGTAAATACCTGAATACATGTTAGCTGATTTTATTAATAATATTATTTATAGAGTATTTATAGATTCAGTTCTTGTCAATACTCAACTAATGTTAATTCTCTCTCCCCAAAGAAAATAGGAAGAATGAACTGTTTCATATTTCTCCCATATATGGAAGATCTAAGATATTATTATCAAAGCTCTTTGGAGGGGATCTCATTGTGTGGATAGAGATGTTAGGAAGGAACTAAACATTTTACCTGCAGGCCAGGATTCCAATGCTGTACTATAAGCAAAGATAATACAAGCATATCTCTCCCCAGAAATCTCCTGTGTTTGTGAGCAATGGATTGGAATTACATGCCCCATTAGCATCTTATTAGAAGTGGCAACTGTGTAATTTCTGAGAGCCAGGCTATAGGATGACAAGAAAGAAAACACTCTGGGAGACATGGCAGGTCACCCAATCCTCAAAGTATCACAGGAGACCCTTAGCAGAAGATTCAAGATCAGCGCATCCCTAAGACCCATCAGACTATGGGGGTAGCCCTTTGGGTAACTGTATCCTCCTCAACACCACACTCCTAATCAGATTAAGCATGGGGTGCATTCAGTAATAGGCAGTGTCTCAAGTTCATCGTAACTCAAACAGTATTTCGCATTCACTTCTGTCTGAAACTCAACTCAGTTAAAGATAATTACCACCCAGCTTTATGAATGCAAAGGGCACTTTCATTTTATTGCAAAATTAACTGACTAAATAAGAGTTCCTAATACCGAGGCAGAAATGAGCTAAAAATCACAAGACAAATAAGAAAATGACAAGGTCAAATAAGGTGTTCAGCCAAAGGTGTTCTAACAGGAAGATTAACCTGGTGAGCATTTGTTATATAGGACTGGACTTAAAGTTATACAATTAATCTGTTACATGTAGAACCTCCCACATTATTTTTAAGGTTTAAATGTTAACAAAAAAGCAAAGTTAATATTAATGAAGCACCCATGTCCCCAAAACTGTATTACAAGTATAATCTCATTAACCTCCTAGTAAGGTAAAAGTGGATTATATTCATTTAATCCTTTTTTTTTAAAGCATCATAAATTATTTAAGGAGTTTTCTAAGATTTAAAAACATCACATCTTGGCTACATCCCTCTACAACTTGAGAAAGATTTTAAAAAATTAGAAAATGTAAATGTACTACCCAAATCAAATGGGGGAAAAAATTGTTTCATCCATTCAATTAAATACTTACTGACCTCAAAGAATCTGATACTACACACATACAAACAGGCACATGCGCACTTGAATAAATTTACCCAAGTCTACTAAAGGGCAGCTAAGGTGAGTGGCTCTGGATAAACTTGGGATTTTTGATGTGCTAAAAAGAAATCTCCAAGTTTGGGGCAAGAGCTGCATGACCTGGTTAAGCGGAAGAATGATGGAGCTCCTTCTCCACTCTCTGCTGCAAGAATGCAGCAGCGCCTCTGAACCACTGTGGAAGCCCAGGGTGTAAGGTATCCGTTTGAAGGGGAGCTAGATTACCAGCCTGCTGAGAACCCTGCGCTGGGAGTGCCATCCCTGCGTCCCAGGCCGGCGGTATGCGCACGGACCCGGTCAAGCTCGCTAACCACCTCCTGCAAAAGAACGCGCTCACACTGTCTGCCAGAGCGGTGCCCTCGTGGGAGAAGCACCCACTTGGCAAAGGCCTGGGGAGGTAGAGCCCACTACCTGACTTTCTCCGTGGCTCCTCCCGCTCTCCGCCTTGAGCAGCGTCTTGGGCTTCCGGGACTTGAAGTTGCCCATGCTGGGTCGCAGCACGCCGTCCACCTGCACGGGCTGCTCTACATGCTGTGGCGGCGACGGTGGCGCGGGCTCCTCTAGGAGCGCCCTGGCGTCGGGGTAGTTTTCTTTATTGTCTTCATCTCTAAAACAGGAAAGACCCAATTTAGAAAGCACCCAAAAAAGTAATACACTGCTGCGGGAAAGCGGGGCTGGAACACTCACTGCTGCTCTATTTATATGGTATCTAGCAAAATGTTTAGGGTAGACTTAGTTTCACAGGAATAAGAACCTAAGAAATGTGAATTTCACTGTTTGGATCATTCCACCTTACCTTCTCCTCTTTACAAGTGGATACATACTTTTTTTTTTTTTTTTTTGGCAGTTGTCGCTTTGCGCATGATATCATATTTGTTCTTAATTTTTCACTTCAAGATGCTTGGATGTATGTATTTTTTCTGACAAAAATGTGGGATTCGGGTTAGAGATTGTCAGCCCAGTTTTACAGATTAAGACCCTAGAACTCAAGGGCACTTGGGTGGCTCAGGTCATGATCTCAGGGTCAGGAGATCAAGCTCCAGGACAGCTACAAGCAGAGTGTGGAGCCTGCTTAGGATTCTCTCTCTTCACCACCCTTCTCTCGAAAAAAGACAAGGAAAAAAAAAAAAGGAAAAAGAAAAAAACTCTAAAACTCAGAGAATAAATGAAGTTCCTGGGAAGAGCTAATTCACCCAGAGACCTGGAGTGCTAGCTAGGTCTTCAGTCTCTCCTGCATATAGGGACTTGATTTAAGGCATGATACTTCCTCCTTGCTGGCATATTTAGAATCATCTCTCTACAATTTTCAAAAGCCTCTAGAAGTTTAGCAGGGTCTATTTTGATAGGAAACATGCTACTTGGATAAAATATAAAACAAGGGCCATGTTTTACCCAACAAAACCATCTGAACAACACCTTCTGTGCGCACTCAAAGATCCTTGTCCAGGTTCCATCAGTGTGGAATTGCTGAGGTGATGAAACGGGCCGGTGTCACCTTCACACAGTTAGTGGTGTCACACACACAGCCACTTTTAACTTTCACTAACCAAGCAAATCTATACAATATAACCTACTGTTTCAATTTCTTCAAAGTAGTAACATAACACTTTTATTCGAAGCCATTAGTCCCTCTTAAATCTAGATGCACTTCTTTTCTAACTTTGCTAAGAACCCAGGGATATAACCAAATGGGGTGTCCTCTTTATACAATTAATATTATCATTCTTAATCCACTGGCAATCATTTGGTACTAGATCACATAATTCTCTAGGGTGACCACTTCCCCTCAGCGGTGTTTTTCCCTCCCATTCTCTAATCCGAGCATCCGTAAAAGATTTTGGTAAGGTCAGATAGGAAACAATTCCTTGTAGCTCAAGGACACACAAAGCCAAGAGACAAGACCAACAAAGAAAGGATTTCTATGCCCACTGTTCAAGATGCTTTTTCGCAAATAAATCAGAGATTAAATTCACTAAACTGATATCAGGAAGATGAACTCCAGTTAGCCTCTGGGAAAAAGATCAAAGCAAATATCAAGGATAGGAATTCTGGAGCATGACCCAGGGTGCAACTGGGCAAAGTGTGGAAATAAAACTACATGAAACAGTTAATTTTAAGCCCCCGGACAAACTTCATAATGCCGGGTAAAGGAGAACCTAACAAGTGAAATAATTATTCAAGTGAAATATTAATAACTGAAAAAAAATTAAACAGAAAGTCAGTGCCAATGACACTGGTTAATATTTTCCCTTAAGAGTGATTATAATTTATTTACTTACTTACTTATTTACTTATTTTTAGAGAGAGAAAGAGAGAGGTCGGGGAAGGAGTAGAGGGGGAGAGAGAGGAAGGAGGAAAGAATCCCAAGTGTACTCCGCACTGAACCAGATGCCTGATGAGGGGCTTGATCTCACTACCCTGAGATCGTCACCCTGTGATCACGACCTGAGCTGAAACTAAGAGTCAAATGCTCAACCGAGTCACCCAGGTGCTCCAAGATCAATTACAATTTTAAAAATTCTAAGTCACTAATGGATTTGGAAACCAATATCAAACCATAAGTTGGAACTGTACTAGTTCATGTGAAATGCATTTCTCTCATTGGAAACAATGTTCATCCCCATACTCTATGCTCCTGGGTGAGAAACAAAAGGGAGAACATCTGCCTTTACAGGAAACCTAAATATTCCTTCAAGGAGGATTCTAGAACATTAAGATCAGAAAGAAAAACTCATTTTTCAAATCTAAAATGGTTCTTTTGATAGACTCATCCCTTAAACAATACCTGGACTTCATTTTTATATATTTTCAAGGTGCCCGAATTCACCTCCTTGACTTGAAAAGCAAAGAAGGTTAGTGTGGGGAAGCAAAGAACATCTTTCTCTCATTATACAAATACCTAAACACAAACAGTCATCTTTAGAAATACACTTCTAACCTGTTACTGGTTTCTCAGAATCTCCAAAGCAGGAAAGTACAAGTTATATAATTTATGCCTCTACTTAGTGGAATCAATCATAACTGGGAATGAGTCTGAAAGATCCTCCTCTATATTAGTTGCATAGCCTGGGCCACAGCACATCACCTCTCGGACCCTCAGCCATGAGATGGCTCTCTCTCTACCTGGCAGAGATCATACATGCCCTGTGAAATACCTACCATACAAAGCTGGCTCAGGCCACAGCTCAATAAATGGGAGCGATTATTACTTTAATGGGGTTTTAGTCAAGTGGTTATTTGCAAAGAAAAGACTGAAGGTTCTTTTTAGTCTCCCCAATACCTCCAGGATAAATTCCAGACTCCTTAGTGAGGTACACCAACCCTTTGAAATCAGGTCTTTGTTTATCTCTGGAGCTTTACTTCTTATCACTCTTGGCCTCGCTCCCAAATGTTCTCAAGCTTCCTGCCATCCTGAACTTCCTGCTCTTCCTACAACTCTATTTTCTCTACCTTCTGTTGGCTTTCCAGCAAGCCGTTCCTTCTGCTTGGTAGCATCATCTTTTTCTTAGCCTCATATCCTCCTACCCAACCCCCCCCCCACCCACACACACATACAAAGTCATGCGTTACCGTAATTTTCTTCAGGAATCCATCCCAGAAACCTCTCTGGGCTATTTGGTCCTTCTAAATGAATCCTCTGTCTACCTCTAGTAAACGAGCACTTAACGTACTACAGCATCATCGTCTACATGGACTGGTTTCTGGCACACAAAATAGGCCTTCGACAATTGTTTGTTATCCAACAAATGGACCCAATAGTCAGAGAGACCGGAGCCCAAATTCTGCCGCATAGTAGCTATGTTAGTTTGGATGAGCTATAATCCTTCTGAGCCTCAGTTTCCCCACCTCCAGGAGGAGGAGGGAAACATCGACGTCCTTTCAGTTGTTTAAATTAAATAATAAAATGTATGTGAAAATGCTCTGAACAAAGCAAATGTAGAAGAAATGGTTAACTATGAAGGTTTTGCCATATCATGAACCCCTTGATGACCAAGACCATACTCCAAACACTCAGTGACGTGTTTGGTAAATAAATCTGTAACCTCTTCCATAGGGTCTATGATGGGAACACTGAGATGGGATAATCAATCTTGAATTCAGCAGACATTTACTGTGCATTCCCCACATAAAAGGCACTGTCTCGGGTACTAAGGGGACTACCCCAAAATGGACATGACAAAACTTAAGAACTGATATTTTATTATAAGAACTTATACACAAGAACAGCTGATTCTTAGATTCAAAGAAAAGGCTAACTACTCCAGACACACATGGTTTCTGTCCTTCATAATTAAGAACCAAGCAATAGCGGGTCATACCTGATATAGGAGCAATCAGTCTGGTCTTCATGTAGGGAGGCTGTGTCTTCGTCACACCTGGAGAGAAGGAACAAAACCACATCAGTTCCAACTGTCTGCAGCAGCAGAAGCAGCAAGAATCTAGAGTTAGATTAGCACGGTAAACTAAAAAATAGAACAACCCTCACCACTCTCTCTCAAACTATCTCTCAAACTAGCTCCAATTCCCAGCATGTCTACACGGTAATGATACCAATGTGGTCACGTTATGTCATCTTAAAAGCTCAGAACCAGAAGGAATACTCTTGTTTCATCCACTGCTCAGCATCACCTAAACTAACAAGATCTTGGCAAGGACCCAGCTGTTCGAAGCACTTGAGGGGACATCTAACACCAAGATTGGTGAGTTCTTCCTGGCTCAAAAAGAGACTCTATTGCATGCCTGCTGAAATACCCCCTGCTTCAGACTAGCTTCTTCCATTGACCTCCAGACTTTTTCAATCCCATTCCTTATCACAAAACTTCTGGAATAACCCAGTGAAAAATTCATGGCTCTTCTATACTGAAAAATCTGCGGTGTTCCACACTGCCTGGAGGCCTCTAAAGTAGGACCATTCTCTCACTCGAGTGTAGAGCCTTTGTTCTTGTTCTCAGCCATTCCCACCCTCCTCCAGCCTGGAATGCTTTTTCCACCTTCAACTCCTACTCATCTTTCATTGCCCAAGTGAAGTATCATAAGCTCCATGATATTTCCCAGCCAAGTTCACCCACAGGCCACATACCTACTTTAAAACTTAATACATAAATGTTTACTCTATATTCTGAGATTTTGGTAACCAACTGTATCTTGCCTCACACGGCTATGTAATTCCTCTGTACCTCTGACATCTCTTCAATTAGTTGTTAATTCCATGAAAAGAAATGCCTTTTTTTCTAGACACACTGTCCCAGTGCCCACAGTGCTACCCCCAAAGTAGCATTCAATAAATAATTGAACAGAATCATTAAGTCTGACCCTCAGCAAGACTGGAAATACTTTAACAAGCATTCCCTGAACGTGTACTACCCTTCAGGTACTCGTTAACTATTAGACCTGTGTGTTTCAAACTCTTTGGGACTCAGAACTGACCAGTTCATTTTCTATTTCCAATCTGCTACGGTAGTTTGGTAAAAATGTTGCAGGAATGCCAAATTCCCTTAGAAGTTATTAAATGTTTACTCCCTATTTCTGTACTTTCCTGGTCTCAGGTAAGTTACAAACAATTTGGGGGCCAGTACTTCCAGTAGTACTACTTCTAAAGGACACAAAGTTGAAAAAGAACTGGACCCTGCTCAGATAGAGTGACAATGTAATGAGTGGACAAAAATAAGTAAGTATCTACATATATAAATATAACCGAATATAATAATAATATCCATACTACATGAAATCATTTAAAATTTTTAAATATTCCTTACTTGCAACATTACATAATTTATCTATAGAACAAACTGATATAAGCTCCAGTCCTCTTCCCTTACTATCCCTTTTAAATTATGTACTTTAAGGAATTAAACAAAAGCCATGTAGATCCTAACTCTCTCTGCCTGCTGAAATATCTTGTTCCTCCTGCCAGTTAAAAAAAAACAAACAAAAAAAATCAGTCAACTTAACACAGTACTCTTTTTAACGAAATAATTAAATTTTCTTGCTTTCTCATGTTTTTGACTGACAATAAACCATTCTGTCTATTTCATGAAAATAACAATTGAATTCATAAGTATTGCCTTGTTCTCCTCTGTTAGACTCATTCACTTTAATAGATCATCTAGACATTGTTGTGTGAATGAAAATGTTTCCCAATAAAAGTAACCTCGCTAAGTAGAAAAATCAGCGAAGAAGAGAAACCTAGGATTTTTGCTTCCAAAGATCTAGGGTTCAATCAGAGGTTCAACCCTAGAGCTCAACAATACCTATTGTTTGGGAATTTGGCAAGAACTTTTTTTTCTCCCCTTCACTTGATTTATTAACCTTTCTTTTCAAAGTACAATTAGGTAAAAATGGAAACTCGGCATCAGAACATACAAAATTGCACATGCTTTCTTAAGGATGAGGCCAGACCCTAATTAATTGATCATATTTTCAGGCCTATTAAATGACTTCAGTTCCTCCTCAAGGAAACACAATTCCTAGGTCACAAATACAGCAATGATATAGATCTGTCTACAGGCTTATATGGGCACGTATACCCACTCCTTTAGTTCAGCTGGGTTGTACATTTGCTCTAATGACCAGTAAGTTTTATCGAAGTAACATGTCCTTTGTGACTCTTCTACCGATTCCTTAAACAGGAATGTTGGCCCAGTTGTAAAGCTGGATTCCTCAGTGACAATCCATATCCAGACATCCCCATTCCGGCAAGAAAACCAGCTCAGACCAAGTGCCCAACTGGTGGGATGCACATGGCATCCTCTTCCTGCATTGTAACCCCAGTACAGGAATTTAAAGACCAATGAGTGTGGGCCCCACAGGTACCTCAGCCTCACTAGATCAGGTAGTCCCTGGGGGTGAGGCTCAGGAGTTCCTCCTCAAGGAAACACAATTCCTAGGTCACAAATACAGCAATGATATAGATCTGTCTACAGGCTTATATGGGCACGTATACCCACTCCTTTAGTTCAGCTGGGTTGTACATTTGCTCTAATGACCAGTAAGTTTTATCGAAGTAACATGTCCTTTGTGACTCTTCTACCGATTCCTTAAACAGGAATGTTGGCCCAGTTGTAAAGCTGGATTCCTCAGTGACAATCCATATCCAGACATCCCCATTCCGGCAAGAAAACCAGCTCAGACCAAGTGCCCAACTGGTGGGATGCACATGGCATCCTCTTCCTGCATTGTAACCCCAGTACAGGAATTTAAAGACCAATGAGTGTGGGCCCCACAGGTACCTCAGCCTCACTAGATCAGGTAGTCCCTGGGGGTGAGGCTCAGGA
>NW_019154096.1:14470828-14736632 GCF_002288905.1 Enhydra lutris kenyoni
ACGTGAATTTGTAAACCAGGTTGCCTCCCAAACACACACAAACATAAGAAGTATGATTCTAAGAAGTTTAACACTGACCTAAAGTTTTTTACAAAACCCAGATCAGAACTGAGCTAACTCCAACACCATCACCCATTCTAGGTTCTCACTTTGGGATAAAGCCTGAGAAACTAGATCTTTCACAAGTCCCAACCCCCTTCCCCAGTTCACAGTGATAATCAGTTGATTTTGAGAACCACTGCTTCCGATGATAACTAATTTATTGCAAAATGTACTGCTGGCCAGGCTTCATTTCACGTATCAGCGTAGCCAGGACAACATAGGAAATGACCATGGAAAAACAGATGAAAGGGACATGCAGATACAGAAGGGAAGGCCAAGGCCACTCTGATCTTGGAAGAATTTGGGTAGAAAAAGAAACTGCATTGGTCCAGAGCTGCCCAGACAATGCCAGGCCTGGGAAAACCTGAGAAGAGAATAAAATCTATCCTTGAGTCTCTCCCAATTCCCTTCGACTCTAATAGGACCCCCAATTGGCCAGACTGACCCCTAACAGGCTAGACTACCTGACAACATAATTTATGTTAAAGCATTAATGACAACTTGAATCTGCCTCCCAGCGGCACAGATTTTTTAATTTCCATTTTAATAATGGTCACCACCAGAAGCCTTAATCCCAAAGAAATCATCTCTAAGTATAAATTCAGACACTAAGGAAATAAGTGAATGTGGGTAGCAGGAAATAGGAGGGGATGGGGAAAGGAAGGAGAGGAAGTTTTTAGGCAAGTGCTTCCTCCGTGTACATTAAGACCACACCCAAATATTTACTGAGCACCTGCTACATCTGTGTGTCGGGACAGAGAGAGCAGTCCTGTTGGCTTTGGGGTAATGCCCAAAGAACCAAGGAAAATACTTCATGTAACGGAGGAGAGGAGAAAATGTATTATTAGACCATGACAGGTTTTCAATGACCCTACTCTGTGTTGTGTTACACCTGCGAAGCTTTTGGTAGGTTTTAAATATGCTCCTTGGATTTTTAGATTAGCCAGATGGCATTCCAGTTGTCACTCAGGGTCTTTTAAAATAAATAACTGTCACTTCTCTGAAAACAACAACAGGATCTTATGCAATCAGAGCTCCTTGAGGAGTGTCCAAAGAAAGGTACCAGCCTTTCCCCACAATTAAGTGCAAAACCTTTTCAAAAAAATTGTCCATGTGAAATTTGGGACTGAGTGTCTCCATTTTGAAGCTTCTATGCCCAGGGCTGACTCTGGGGATTCATCCACACAGGGTTCCCAAGAATCAGGCATGGAAAGCACTGGGTGTTCATAAGCCCAGCCCAGGGAGGGGAGCAGCACCTGTGCACCTGAATCAGGAAGTCACAGCCTATCTTTGGCCTGCACATTTTGGCACACATCCCTCCCCCTCTCTCAGGCTTTTGGAAAAGCCACAGTTGCAGCAATCTCATTAACAGATGTGGGTCTCTATGAGTATTTCACATGTCATATATTTTATATGACATCTTCTAAAAGTCAAGCCCGGGTTGTTTTTTTTAAGTAACTCCACTTAAGTGAGCCCAAAGCTTGGCACTAAGAGGACAGCTTATCCAAACACAAAAACAAAAGGATGTGGGAAACAAGAGGGCCTGGGAAGCCCTGCAAAATCTCACCCCTCCATCACCGAGTCACTGTGACAGTGGTAAGACGTGACACTCTCCTATCCATTCCCACATTTACTTGCTTTTGGGGAACCTTTAGCAAACGCTTCCTAAGTTACTGGGCTTTCTGTATCAAACTTGCAACATTTTTTAAACATAGTTCAGTATACAACCTTATATATCCCTTTTTCCTGAAAAGCTGCTGAGTGAGTTCTACGAAGAGGTCCCAGAAGTAAACATCACGAGTTAGTCTAAAGAAAGACTGCTAAATGAAGTGTAGGTATTTAATATATATGTAAATTTTACATAAATTACATATAATATTAGTAAAATATACTACCTATTAATTTTTAACATATATGTATCATATCGTATCAGGAAAACATATTAAGGAAGGGATAACAAGAATTAAAACCATGAAGTATAAACTGTCTAATAAAAAAAATACTATGACTGCTGGCCTTGAGTAAAATATTATACTCCTTCATCCCATGTTCAAATGATATTAGTTGCCCCAATCAGCAGCTTTAACCAGAGGACAAGAAGATGCCAGATCTTTGAGGTCAGAAGACAAAACTGACAAAGGGCACCCAAGAAAAGTTCACTGTGTCTTAAAATCTGTAGACAAGAGAGGGTGAGAATAAGTTTAGCCTGTTTATCACATGCTGGAATTCGACTCAAGTCATTTCACATCTATCTCCTATTTATTGTAAATGTATACAGCCTGCTCCGTGAAAACTGACACCAATGTTGGCAAAATACAACAAAGCTTCCTTTCTGACATGTCAAACAGATTTTGTTAAAAAAAAAAAAAAAAATCTGAGCTCCAAGAACACAAATCGTAGAGCACTGAGCTCCTGCAAGCAATTAGCTTGTTATAATATCTCTCCCACAGCTGCTAAAAGGCTATTTCAACCTGTAAAGATTTCTGGGCCCCATCAGTCAGCACCTCTCACGGTCTTCACAGCCCCAGATTAAGGGAGACAATGCATCTAATACGAAGAGCGGCTGGGGACGGTGGAGGATACCTTCACGATAGTTGCTTCCAGAGAAAGGCATGCAAGTGTTATTTTAACGGCAAGAATCACTTACTCTGTTACAGCGGTGCTGCTGAAGGAATTATCCTGAAGGCTGAAACAGAAACAAGAAAACATCAGCCAAGTCCGGCCGGGGAGCCGTCTCCCTGATTGCTCTCCCGGAGTTAGAGCATACACACAAACATGGCATTGCAAGGCAAGTCTCAGGGCTCGCCCGGCACGCTCGCTCTACCTTGGGCTGCTGTCTGCACATGCTCGTAACGACACCCCCAGCTGGGGCCCAGCCGCACGGGCGAACCACAAAGCCCGGCAGCCGCGAGGCTGCGGGGACAGAGCTGGGCGGGGCGGGGCGCGGCTGCAGGGCGGGCCCCGGGCTCCCGGGCTCCCGGGTTCCCCGCAAGGAGCGCCTGGGGAGTCACGGCGACCCCGACCTCGCCAGCCCCGCGCGGCGTTTAATCCAGGCTTCTCGGTGCCAGCCACCCCCGGGCTGGCAATGGGAAAGCCCAACCGTTCCTGCCTAGGTGCTGAAATCCCTGGGAGACTTGCTTTCTTCCAGACGTCTCCTGCCAATTTTACACAGCTACCCCCTCTAGGGATAGGAGGCTGGCAGAAATTCATCCGTCGGGAGGGAACCAGAACCGGGAGGAGGACATAGCTGCTGTTATTGCTGTGTGTGTGTGTGTTTGTGTGTGAGTCTGTGTGTGTCCTGCTTTTCATTGCCCTGGAAAAAGAAGAACCTTTGAAGGAGGGCTCACTGCATCACACCCGCGCTCACACCCGCGCTGTTTGCACTGTCATTTCAGTCTCCGAGAGGAAGCGCCCAGCCTCGGACGACAGGGCTGTGAATGAGCCCACGCGGGGCGAGTGGAGGATTTATTGCTGGCAGGACTGGGCACTGGGGGGCGGTGTGAGGGGGTGGGGTTTGCTACGCCCAGAGTAGCCCGCCTAGGCTGCATTCCCAAGCACGCTCACAAAGGGTGAGAGATGGAATCCACAAAAGCCATCCTCTTTAAAGAAAGGCAGCCCTGTTGGGGAAAGGGAAGGCTGTCCGGCCCCCACTTGCTTCATTCCCCTGGGGATATTTGTCCTGCCCTCTTTCCATTGTTCCTGTCTCCTGCCAGCTTGACCTTGATATGGAATGAACAGTCATCTGTGAAAGACGCTGATTTTAATTCCTGAATTAAGTACATTCCCCAGGCCCCTGTTTAAATCCGACACTCTCAAAAGCAACTGAGATGGTGTGTTTTAGTCCAAACCGTATCAGGGGATGAGTTAATTTACAATAACAAAACAAAACAAAACAAAACAAAAAAACCCCAAAATTTTACTTTCGGATAATTAGAAAAATTACCCAAAACTTGATAATAAGGGAGGAAATCATGACCTTTCAGGGTCACACTGAGGCACTGTTTTACAGATCCACCCAAGGACTGCTTAATTCTCTAGGAAAATACACTTGGATTTGACGTTGCTATTCATTATTGGTTAGACCTCAGACACTGGAGTTAGGTGTTAAGTTGTACATTTTGTCCAATTTGTCTGAAGGAAAATATAACTTCAATGTTTATGGTATTATTGCATTGTGCAAATTTAAGCAATTTTGTATCTAACCTAACAATCTTATATGAACATTTTTCTAAATGCCTGGAAATATTCAGATGCTCTTGGTTCCCAAAGCACCACATTCTTATAGGTTCCCTCATTAATAAATTAATAGATTTTTGATGTGTGCCTATAGTTGTATGAAAGTCATGTTTTTAACTTTAAAAGTTACACTTTGAAAAATCAAAATTCAGTTTTCAAAGAAAAATAGATTTCATTAAGGTCCTTGGCAATTTTATTTTCCTCACTCCAAATATTTGAAAAAGTAACTGAATAAAAACCTAATATGGTCTTAGGCCTGAACTCTATGGACTATAATAAGTTTAGAAATATTCATCCCATACAGTATATATATGTTCCTAAACCACCGACTGCCTCATATGAGCAAGATTCAGGAGTGTTAGACACAGCCTTTTCACTATGTAAATGTATTCATTATTTAGCTGTCACAAACAGAGATCTATTCTATTTTACAGAGACCAGTAAAGGTAAGTGTATTCTCAGCACTCTTGGCTCTGCTCTAAAGATTTGAAGGTTGCCAATGTTCAGAAAACCCTTTTACTCATTGTCTAAGGTGCTAATTTCTCATGTTCTAATTCAGAGAAAGATCATACTTTTCTCATTTAAGTATTCCCAGTGATCCCTTTGAAATGAGAAAATGTTATGCCTTCGAATTTGAAACAGGACTTGGACACTGTGAAATCATGTGGGTCCCTCACAAATAACATAACAACTCTGAGGTGAGTTCAAAAAGAGAAGCAGAAAAGCTAATATTGGCATCCTGGAAGAAAATGAGTTCTAGAGCAGTGTTTCCCAAGGTGTCCTCAGTGAAATTCCAGTTTCCCAGATGGTCCAAGAAAAGAAAAAAGAGAGTTACAGGGTCAAAATTAAGATTTTGAAACTTAAACATCTACTTCTTGAACAACATGGGTTTGAACTGTGTGGGTCCACTTATGTACAGATTTTTTTTTTTATAAATATAGTACAGTAAATGTGTTTTCTCTTCCTTATGATTTTCTTTTTTTTTTTTAAGATTTTATTTATTTATTTGACAGAGAGAGATCACAAGTAGACGGAGAGGCAGGCAGAGAGAGAGAGAGAGAGAGGGAAGCAGTCTCCCTGCCGAGCAGAGAGCCTGATGCGGGACTCGATCCTAGGACCCTGAGATCATGACCTGAGCCGAAGGCAGCGGCTTAACCCACCGAGCCACCCAGGCGCCCTCCTTATGATTTTCTTAATAACATTCCTTTTTCTAGCTTACTTTGTTGTAAGATGCATATAATACACATAACATACAAAATCCATGTTAATTGACTATGTTATCAGGAAAGCTTCCAGTAAACAATAGGCTATTATAAAGATTCGGGGAGAAAAAAAGTTATACGTAGGTTTTCAACTGTGTGGAGGTCTGTGCTCCTGACCCTCACGTTGTTCAAGGGCCAACTATATATTATAAATTCATAATGCACATTAGGCAGCAAAAAAAGTGTTTCTCTTTTTTTCATAACTTTTTAGCCTTTTTTTTGTTTTTATTTAAATTCCAATAATTTACATAGTGTTATATTAGTTTCAGGTGTACAATATACTGATTCAACCCTTCCATACGACACCTGGTTCTCATCATGGACAAGTGCATTCCTTAATCCCCATCACCTATTTCACCCACTCCCCCAGCCTATACCCTCTGGTAACCATCAGATTGTCTTCCGTAGTTGAGAGTCTGATTCTTGGTTTCTCTCTCTCTCTCTCTCTCTCTCTCTCTCTCTTTCCCCCTTTGTTCATTTGTTTTGTTTCTTAAATTCCACATATGAGCAAAATTGTATGGTATTTAACTTTCTCTGACTGACTTATTTCTCTTAGCATAATCCTCCCTAGTTCCATCCACATCTTTGCAAGTAACAAGATTTCACTCTTTGTTATGGCTGAGTAAACGCCATTGTATATGTATATACCATATCTTTATCCATTCTTCAGTCGATGGACTCTTGGGCTCTTCCCGAATTTGGCTATTGTAGATAATTCTGCTATAAACATAAGGGTGTATGTATTCCTGTGAATTAGTATTTTTGTATCCTTTGGATTGATACCTAGTAGTGCAACTACTGCATCATAAGGTAGTACTATTTTTTTAAAGATATTTATTTATTTGACAGAGAGAGACACAGTGAAAGAGGGAACACAAGCAGGGGGAGTGGGAAAGGGAGAAGCAGTCTTCCCGCCCAGCAGAGAGCTGGATGCGGTGCTCCATCCCAGAACCCCTGGATCATGACCAGAGCTGAAGGGAGATGCTTAACGATTGAGCCACCAAGGTGCTCCAAGGTAGTACTATTTTTAAATTTTGAGGAAACTCCATACTGTTTCTCTAAGTAGCTGTACCAGCTTGCAAAAAAGCTATTTCATCTTTTTAACCAATATTTCTCAAACTCATTGAAGACCCAACAGTTTTTTTTGTTAAATATATTATCCATTAACATCACATTGAGCTAGGAATTTTGAGAAAAGATTTCCTAAGTATATCAGGGAAAGGCCACAAAACAGATTAACTGGTATAATTATTCATTGGACAGATAAATGAATGAACCAATGATACTACATACTTGCCACTATCCATAGCTATGAACAAGATGGACAACACCCCTGTCATTAAAATCATTTCAGAGTAAATATGTATATATGTATGTGTACATGTATATAACATACAATGTATATATTATATGCATGACCTTATTTTTTAAATGGAACAAGGGGAAATGAAGAAGCAGGATTTGAACATGGCTAATTTTTACAAGTTAGAAGTTTCAATGTTTTACTTTTTCTATCAGTGCTCTTAAAACCCGTATCAGAATTTCAGATTTAATAACAATAGTCTTTTTATTATAATTGAAAAAAAATAATTCCAGTGTACTGGCTTGCTATATACAAAATATAAAGCAATAACATAGTGGTCAAGAAGGAAATTTCTAGAGTCGCCAGTGTTTAAGATCCACCACCTAGTAGTAGTTGGAACTCAGACAACCACTCCATGCCTCAGTTTCCTCATGGACTATAATAAGTGAATGAAGACAGTGAAGAAAATAATAACCTGTCTCATGGGTTCTAATGGAGATTAAATGGTATGACTGAAAACAACAAAAAGGTCTAGTAGATGCTCTTTTCATCATCATTTTCATTTTTATTACAATAACTAAGAATATATAAACTTGAATGTTGGAACAGGATGAACAAACTGCTGTGCTTGGTAGTAGGTTTACAAATGGTATTTTCTTTCTATTTTCCATAATGCCACAGTGTTTAATACGTTTTTTAAAAAGAACAATAAAAATGAAAACTTTACTAAATGTAGATGGGCTGCTCTTAAAATGAAAAGAGCTCCATCCAGAATGGCTTTGTGCTCACTTTACAACCCTTTGATTTAAAATACTCGCACATCCCTGGAGAAACATTCAATTCTGAGAAATCACTTTCTGCTAGACACTGTGGCAGGGAGCCAGCATCTTTACAATGCCAGGAAGTCAACGGAGTTGCCTGCTCTACTGGCCTGGACACTGTGACTTGTAGTTTCCTGTCAAGACCCTTGGGAATCACCAAGCTTCCCTGTGGAAAGAGAGGACTCTCGTCTGAAAAGATAATTTTCCAGAAAGAATACTCTCCTGACTCCTTGTCCCCTAATCCTTTCTCTTACCACCCCCCAACATCTCGGCCTGTGATTAGAGGGCCCTCATTATCCAACTGACTAACATCTGAGTTCCTGAAGATTCAAAGATACCGGACAAAGCAAAGCCATGATAGCAAAAATACCAACTGATGGCCAACTGGTTGTGATGCTGTCTCCATTCAAATATCTCTCCCTAATTAATGTTCGCATATAGCAAGTCCACTGTTATCTAACAATCTTCTGATTCATCTGACAATAGAACACAGACACAGGGGAAACTGATTCTAAGTGAAATTTCAGGATCTCAAGAAGTCCCTGGAAATGATGTCAGGGAATGGCTTGAATTGCATTCAAAACTAGTGGCAAGTGAATTTTTGTCAGTAACAACCAAAGAATATAAAATTGACAAAATGGTGACGTTACCAGTAAATATCTGTGTAATGAAATGAATGAGTGAATATTTAACTTCATTTTTTTTTAAAGATAACTCTCTATTTGCCCCCTTACTTTTTCTATTTACTTTGAAATCCTAGTTTCTGTTTTAAGTGATTCATTGTAAGTGAACCATGTCCAAGACAAGTTATCTTCAGGTAATGAGGCTTTCCTGTATTAGACATTCCTTCCTTTGCCATACAGGGATAACAAAGAGATTTCATGCCACTATGCAGGGTTGATGGTACTGGCTGCCCAGAACTTTGTTTATTTCTGAGGTATAGTCCCAGTCCAGCCTGAAAGAGCAATGGGATTATTGTTTGCTACAGAAAAGAATGGGAGCATTATAGTGGAATTAATGACCTAAAGCACCCTATTCAAACATAAATCTGAGTGCGCCTGGGTAGCTCAGTTGGTTAAAACATAAACGTGGGGTCGGGGGTGGACACATTTCATCATTAAAACCTTGCCTTGAGTTAATTTTCAGATAACAAAATACATCCTTCTTATTGATGTGATTCTTAGGAGTCTCAGAAGTTATCTGGTCTAATTGTTTTTCAATACCTATAGTTGTGCTAGGACAATCCCAAACAGTACCTGAAACCCTCAGGGGCAAGAAATTCATACCTCACAAAGTCCTTTACTGGACTCCTCTAATTCTTGAAAAAAAAAAAAAATCCCACTTGAGTTCTCCCCTGTTTCTTATTACCTGTGACTGAATGACTTTAAAAATTAATCTGCTCTATCTTCTGATCCCCTGGTCAAATATTCCCCTTCCTTCAATAGATTCTCCTATGGCATGACTTAGAATCCGTTCAACATCTCTCTTGGTTGTGTAGCACTGGATAAACTATGATAATGTCCTCTGAAAATACAGTCCCTACGCTGGACATATGACTCCAGGTGAAGTTCAGTGAAGAGTGAAATTGAGTTTGTATCTCCTTCGTTTTACCATTACACTCTCTGCATGTGGCTCAAGATCATTGTGAGTGTTCTGGGGGAGTTGCACCATACCAGAGACTCAGATTGTTGGAGTCAACTCCTACTCCAGATCCACACCAGTGCCATCCAGAAGGAGAGCAATTGGTTTGTTGAACCAAGTTCCAGCTTTGCATATTCATATGAAATTCTATGTTGTTTTATCTGACATTTCATGATATTGAATCCAATCTTTCAAGTATTATAGAACATATATTTTAGCAAAAATTATGTTGGGTATCTCTCCCAGTTTAATGTAATCAGTATTCTGTGGATACAATCCTTCCAAAAACTTGGAGGATACAATAAACATATTTTTATTCAATGAATATTTTTTAAAAGATTTTATTTATTTACTTGACAGAGAGATAGAGAAAGAGCACAAGTAGGCAGAGTGGAAGGTGGAGGGAGATGTAGACCCCCCCCCAACACCAAGTGGGGAGCCCTACACAGGGCCGATCCCAGGACCCTGGGATCATGACCTGAGCCAAAGGCAGAAGCTTTAACAGACTGAGCCACACAGGCACCTCTCAATGCATAATTTTTAAAAATTATATAAATCAGGGAAGGTGTATTAAATAATTAATACATTAAACTTAGAATATTTAAAATTATTTTACTTTAGGGAAGATAGGTAGAAAAAAGAAGAATTGAGAAAAAAAGTCTTGGGCCAAATTTTGGGGTGCTGCTAGGGTGAAAGACAGAAAAGTGGGGGTCCCAGGGTTACCAGGTAATAGCTTAAAGGCACAAATCACCTCAAGGTCAGTGACATTTCTATCCTCTTCAGTACTATCTTCTTCCAGCAAAGTGGTATAGCTGAAGCTCTGGTCGAACACAGATAGCAATTTAATGAGTCATCCAGTTAGTTAAGAAGGACAACCTCACACTTGCTTGGGTCGCATAAGCAGAACATATCCAAGATATCTGGGGCTCACTCACCAGTGCCGCCTTTGTTCTAGGAAGCAGAAAAGGTATTTTCCCCTCCATTATTCCTTCTATACCCTCAAAGAGAAATTTCTAAGAGTTTCTCTCTCCTCCATGGTTCCATTAAATTACTTTTCTGTTTTAAGTCTTAATAACATCCTTTCTTTATACAAGGTCTCTGAGCTTTGGCCCATGTAAACATGCCTACATTTCAACTGGTAATCACCTTATATAAATACCTCTGCTCATAACATTATTTGACATCTTTTTAAAACTCCCACCTCATAGGCATTGTTTTGGTTATCTGTTACTTTCATGACTTAAAATGATCATTTTATTTTGCTCTTAATTTTGAGAGTCGGGAATTTTTGAGGAGTTCACCTGGGCCATTCATCTGTGATCTGTGTGGTGTCAGGCTGAAGCAGGTGGGGCTGGAGGAATGCTTTCCAAAATGGCTTCTTTGCTCACATAGCCAATAACTCAAGGCTCCTTGATTCCCTCTCCACATGGCATCTCATCCTTCAGAGCCTCACTGTGGGCCTTGAACTTCTCACAGCATAGTAGTCTGTGGGCAATCCATCTTCTTAAATGGCAGAAGCTGCTGATTCACTTAAAGTTTTGGCCTGGATGGCCAAGATGGCATAATATCACTTTTGCCATACTCTTGGTCAAAGGCAGATACAAGTCAGAGGAGATTCAAGGGCAGGATAATAGACAACCTCCTAATGGAGGAGTCTCAAAGAACAAAGAATTTGTAACCATCTTTAATCTACCCAGACAATAACAGTAGATAGTTATAATTTTCATCTCAACAAACCATTAATTTATACTTCTTAGACATAGAGAGAGAGAGATGGCTATTAAGAAGATAGGTGAGGGGCGCCTGGGTGGTTCAGTGGGTTAAAGCCTCTGCCTTCAGCTCAGGTCATGATCCCAGGGTCCTGGGATGGAGCCCCGCATCAGGCTCTCTGCTCAGCAGGGAGCCTGTTTCACTTCCTCTCTCTGCCTGCCTCTCTGCCTACCTGTTATCTCTGTCTGTCAAATAAATAAATAAAATCTTAAAAAAAAAAAAAAAGAAGATAGGTGAGATTTCTGGTATCTTCAAGGAGCAAAAAGTGTGGCTACTTAATTCAGCTAATTCAAGCAACAGTCCTTGACAGTGTTGTTTTGACACCCTGGCATGATGTGACTATGAGGTATGTTGTAGCTTGCAAGTCATATGTCAAATATTGACATTTGTGAATAATTCAATTTCTAAATAATAAACTAGACCTGATCCAAGTTTTTTCTGCAACATCACTCTCTTACATGCATTCCTAACTGCATTCTTCAGTGGAGATTAAGTGGGAGACTTGTTGCAGCTTTTCCACTAGTAACTGCTCATAACCCTGGCACACTGATGGGAAAATTCCATACCCCAGCTATCATCCATCTTGTATGGCTTGGAGGAGAAAAAAAAAAAAAGATTAAGAACTCCTAGTTTAAAGCATGTTGCTAGTGAAGGCACTATTTGCTAGCTAGATAAGAACTGGATAATATCCAAATATGAAACAATTGTGACCTTTATTTTGCTCAGTAGTAGTACCAAAAAAAAAATCTCATAGTCTTGTCTTCCCTTTTCTCTTTGACCTTGCCCTTCTCCTTTATTCTTTTCTCTCTCCTCCCCGCAGCTCTCTCTCCCTAATAGGCTCACAAATACGGGCTCATGAAACTTAGTAAAATGTATCAGCTACCAATTATACTGGAAATATAACTCAAAGTCAGACTTTGCCGAGGTTGGGCAGGAATACTGTTTACTGGTACTTAAAACAGCAGATGTATTTATAGATCCAAAAGCATAATGTCTCACTCCACAACTATTTCTAAATACTAAGTGCATATAAACATAAAATAAAATTTGCCCTTATCACTTCCTTGAGACAATGACTTAGCTCCATCTTCCATGGACGTTATGAACTCATCATATGTAGGTGGTTTACACACATCCAGAGAGAGCCACATTCCCTTGGGCCCTGAAGCAGTCAGGCCTGCTGCATTTCTATATTTGGTATCAATCCCCCAGAACAGGATTCAACGCAGATCACTGCTGGGCCTGTTGTCACTGGCTTTGATTTTGCAAAGAAACCAACTAACTTCTTAATGGTCCTCAAAAAATCAATACAATTCATGGGTAATATTGTGATTTTCAACCAAAATAGTAAACATACAGTCCTAGAAACAGTAGGACATGGATTATGCCACAAAACTGATCTGGTATAATCAATGTAATGAGCAAAAATAGAATATCCAGAATCAAGCTACAAAGATAGATAAATTTTAAAATGTATATCACCCATCAGAGATAGTTTTTGTAAACAAACGTTAAAAGCTTAAATACCTCGAGAGCAGCATAATATAGGAGAAAATACAAACAGGAAGTTCTGGGTCCTGGAAGCTGCCTCAGTTCTACCATTTACAGATTCACCCTGTATAGTAAATAGCTAAACTTTTCAGGACTTCAGTGTCCTAAATTATAAGGCAGATAGATTTAATGGGTTTTAGTGGTTTTCCCAGTTTTAAAATTCTGTGGTTATTGGGAAATGTAAAAATAGATTTGCATGACCCATTTTTATGAGGAAGGATGGAAGAAAGGAAGGGAAGGAGGAAGGAAGGAAAAGAGAGAAAGGATAGAAGGGAGGAAGGAGGAAGGGGAGGAAGGAAAGAAAAAAAAAGAGGGAGAAAGAAAAGATGTGTATATTTGAAGTTAAAATCCTACCTAGAGAATGACCACATCAACATAATAAATGACTGAATGAAAGTGGTTAAGGGCTGACCCAAGGTTAAGACTTTGAATATATGGTATTACAATACTACTGTGTGGGTAGATTGGCTTCTGAGGGCTAACCTGGCTATGACTCCACCATTCATGAAATTACTTCTACGGGAAAAAGCTGAAGGGACTGAGATGATGTCTCTGTCTCCCCCACCAACATCCCTGTTATAATCACTGAGGTCTAGAAGTAGACATGGAGGAAGGGAAGTGTTTGGAGGCTACCGAAGTCACAGAGAAGGCTCAGATGGAGAGAAATAAGGATTATAAGAGGTATCAAAGGAAGTGAGGAAAGAAATGATACAAAAAAAATGTGTAGATATTAAGAAGCAATGGGGTTATCTGATTTCCAGTCAGGCCCTGAAATTCTCTCAACTGCCTGGTTCCTAGGCCATTTCACATCCTAACGACTCTTTACCTATTTGTTATCTACCTTCTTCCTACCATCATGAGAAATGACACAGTGGAAGAAGATTCATTTCATACTCTCTGGAATGAACACTATCAATGATCAATGAAATGCTCCTAAGAACAGTATTACAATCTGGGATCTGTCTTTCACCATTCATGAGTGGGCAGGGATATTTTCTTGTGCTGTATATTATCAAGGACTGGGTTGGGAATTTCATGTGCACAATCCTCAAATTG
The DNA here is from genome assembly GCF_002288905.1 of Enhydra lutris kenyoni. Taxonomy (NCBI): domain Eukaryota; kingdom Metazoa; phylum Chordata; class Mammalia; order Carnivora; family Mustelidae; genus Enhydra; species Enhydra lutris. The sequence continues at coordinate 14,484,571 of NW_019154096.1, forward strand.
AGGGAGACCTTGTCACAGCATCGTAGGGTACTGATTCCAGACTACATTTCCCAGTCTATTTACCACATTGTCTTGAGATCTCATCACTCACTCATCAGCTCCCTTCCTTGGCCTATAGCCCAGATACATTTTAATTCAAGAACTTTAGCTTGCTTTTTTTTTTTTTTGAACTTTTCCAATATATACAAAAGTAGCAAGACTAGTATAATAAACTCCATGACTATGACCAAGCTATACTAATTATCAGTATTCAGCCATTCTTTTGTCAGATTCTGTCTCCTCCAACATATCATTAAAACATTTAATTGGTAAGACAAGGCTGAGTTTATCCTTACCTGATAGGGAGAATACTACCTTTCCAGGGACCTAATATCTTCTTAAAGTAAGAATGGGAAAGTTGGGATATTTATGAGATTGTAGAGTCTGGTTTAACATAGATTATTCAATGGGGGGGGTATGAAAGGATTAAGGGTTACGATGTGATACTTTATGATCCATGGATACAGCACAGTGAAAATTTGACAGGAAGGGTACAGAGAGTCTTGGGGTATAAACAGTGGTTTTATGCTATTTATTGAAAAGTTAAGTAGTTTGATGTTCATTTAAATGAACTTATGTGAAGTTCCAGAAACAAACAATAAATATATTTGCAACTTTTATCTTCTTGGGCAAGAGTACACTGGAATAGTGAAATCAAATTGATGAGGCAGTGGAATAATAAAGTTATATCGGTAAATCAGCTGAATAGTAAAGTCATGTTAGTGTACACAATAAGTTCTGTGGGTGTATGTCTTCTGAGTTCCTGTGTCATCGAGCCCCCACTCACTTTTATTGTTTTTATTTGTCAAAGTACTTTAAATTATTGCTTATTGTTTAAGGTTGCCAAGTGGTATCCCATTCAGATACACAGTCTGTAATTAGGTAAAATCTTGAATAACAAAAACACTCATATATGTGCAATTAAAAAATTGTTTTAGTTTAATTGTTCTGTTCTTAGCTTTATCAAGATAGCCAAGGGAATAACTCTCAAGCTTGGAGTTCACTGTCACACTCATGGAATAAAAAAAAATATCAAGGATTATCCAGAATCTCAAAGAGCTCTAAATAGAAAGCATTGCCTTATGGGGCCAATAGCCACCTAACCCGTGATAACAAGAGCAGAGAACCCCAAGTACAAATTCAATGTGGGCTTTGTGGGGAGTGTACTGGATGAAGTCATCTCCTTTTTGGTAAATTAAGCCATTCTTCTAAAGGAAAAATATTGCCTAAAGGAAATGTATCATGGCTTTGGACATCTACTTCTTTGAGGTTCTGTAAAAATCTAACTGTATTTAGGCTACCAACATTAATTGAGCACATTTTAGTGCAGGGAAAGGAGGGGCTACACAGAAGGGAAAAGCCATCTCTGGGTTTTTGGGGAAAGCCTGATTTAGTGGAAAAATGATAATATTTGGAGCCAGATCTGGATAGGAATCTTGAAGAAATTGCTTAACATCTAATTTTTTAATGTTTCTAAGTCTTAAATTCTACTATAAACAATCTTGCAAGCTTTTAAGGATGGGAAGAAATAATGCCATATAGAGAATGGCATCTAGAATTCAATATTTTAATTGCAATTTCTGCCTTTGAGGAGACTGTTAAAGGCCAAGAAAAGGGATCTCAAGGCCAGCAGGTTGCACTGGGGTCTGATCTTCTAAGCCCTGTGATGTCATGCTTGGCTGTGTCCTATGCATTGGTGAACACTTCTGATTGGAATCCTGGTTTGAATAGAGCCACCCTTCAGGAGTCCGAATTTCCAGCTACTGTCTCAGTGACTCAGGCAAGAAGAGTCAGTATGCCCAGCTGTGTTTTAAAGGACTGTTAGTCAGGGGCGCCTGGGTGGCTCAGTGGGTTAAAGCCTCTGCCTTCGGCTCAGGTCATGATCCCAGGGTCCTGGGATCGAGCCCCGCATCGGGCTCTCTGCTCAGCAGGGAGCCTGCTTCCTCCTCTCTCTCTGCCTGCCTCTCTGCCTACTTGTGATCTCTGTCTGTCAAATAAATAAATAAAATCTTTAAAAAAAAAAAAAAGGACTGTTAGTCAACACTTGGTGACACATGGATCCTTCAGGACCTGGTGTTCAGCACTGACTGTGTGTGAACAACAGTTAAACTTTCACTCCTGCTTCCAACAGTCCTTCAGCCTCAGGGCAACACTCCTCCACATCTCTTGCTTTGCATTCTCAAAAAGAAAAGTGGCTGTGCCCAAAAGCCATAGTAGTTTGAGTATTTTTCCAAAGAAAATACTCCAGAGTATATGGAGGATTTGAATGACAGAAGAGCCTGAGTATGGGGAAAAGACAAATCGGTTACCTTGTCAATCCTTCAGGTCAGAGAGCTTGAACGCATTAGGCTCACACACCACAAAGCATCTCCCCTAGTGCTGAACACTCATTTTGTCTGTCTTCTTTCCTACATATAGTTCTAGAGACAATTGCAAATTAGTGAGGTATAAACAGCTGAGGAATATTTTCAATATGAAACATTCAAATAACTTAAATACAGATCAGGCTGAACCATATAAAGTTGGCATATAAAATTGCTCCTTCTTGGGTAGATTAACCTGCATGATTCAAATACACAGACACACATATATCTACAGACATACACAAGTGAAGCATGATAGCAATTCTATATATTACTGTGTGGATCTAAAATTTTTAAGACAGGGTGAAAATTAAGGAATAATGAAATTAAAGTATTTTGAAGTATTTTCTATGATCATTTTTTCCAAATGCAATCCTGTTATAATGTTTGAACATGGTATATAAACTTATGACTTTGATATATAATAAAGTTGGTGATTATTTCCAAATTGAAACATTGCTTTAAGCATTTTTAACAAATTTAATTACTATTGTTTTAGGGGAATGAAGTTTCTTTGAAATGAAATTAATAAAAACTATCTGAAAACCACAATAACTCACAAAGATGGCATTGCTGAGAATAGGCCACATATTATTTGCAAATTCTGATCATAACAACATAAGCGTTTGTTTTGGTCAAATAAAAGCAAGAAACATAAATTTTATGGTATAAATACAAAAAATAAGCTGTAAATGTTATAGATATTTATTTCACTACTCCTTTCAACATGACTAGCCCATTCAAAGAACAACCATATATGTGAAAAAATAATTGAATTCCATCACCTTTGCTGGTTTGCTAAATTTAATTCTATTAAAACTATAGCTTAAAAGATATTCCTGATTTGTTATTATGAAGATATATTTGCCACAGTAGGAGTATAGAATTGATTTTACTTAACAGTTTGTTAACTTGCTTTATTTTAAATATCCTTATTCTCACTCCAGTTCCCTCAGATATTAGGAATAGGCCTGTTTCCAACGATGTCTTTATTCATTAATAACAATTAGTCATTGGCACCTGTATGTGCCAAGCAGATTGAAGAGAATAAATATTTAAAGATGATTACACCATAGAAGAGGTTCCTGCAAAAGTCTTTTAACTCAAAGCCCAAGGAGCATGGCAGGTATCATAAGCTAGTGAAGCAGAGGGAAGAAATAACAGGGTATGGTAGTAACTGGGAGGAACTGGACAGAGTTCATGTTCTGTCTAAAGGACACACATTTGATCAGGCTGCAGCCATTGTTGCCACCAGCAGATATGGGTCAGGGGTGCTGGATGGCTTAGTCAGTTAATCGTCTGACTCAGTTATGGCTGAGGTCATGATCTCACTGTCCTGGGATGGAGCCCCGGTGCAGGGCTCCTGAGCTCAGTGTAGAGTCTGCTTGTCCCTCTCCTTCCCCTCTGCTCGTCCTCCCACTTGCAGGTGCTCTCTCTCAAATAAATTTAAAAAAAAATCTTGTTTCATTCTTCTCCTACCCCCTTAACCTCTCATGTTGCATCTCCACTTCCTCAAAGATTGCCAGATTTATGCTTTTTAAAAAGTTAGGAATATGGAATTTTTTACACAAAGTCCCTCAATTAGAAATTAACTTTTTAAAACTATGTAGCTCTTGGGTTGCCTGGGTGGCTCAGTTGGTTAAGTGGCTGCTCAGGTCATGATTCCAGGGTCCTGGGATCGAGTTCCACAGCAGGCTCCCTGCTCTGTGGGAAGTCTGTTTCTCCTTCTCCCTCTGCTTCTCCCCCTGCTGTGCTCTCTTGCTCTCACCTTTTCTCTCTCAAATAAATGAATCAAATCTTAAAAAAAAAAAATATGTAGCTCAAACAAAACACTTCTAATGGGCTATATTTAACCAATTCACTACTTCATAATTCTCACTTGAGATTGAGGAAACAGAGACAGGAATTAACCCTTACCTTGTGTTCTCATTTCTCATTTGTCCTCCTTACTGCTAAGTATCTCTTTTCTCCTCCTCCTCCTCTTCCTTCTTCGTTTTCTTATTCTCCTCCCTCCTTTCCCTACTTTCTCTCCCCTCCCCCTCTTCTTCTTCCTCTCTCTAATTGGCTTTCGTTTTCTGTTCCCACTGTGAAATAGAGCTGCCGCACACACTGTCACTTTATTTTTTTTTTTTTTTTTTTTTACACTGTCACTTTAATTACAACTGGAAACTAACTAGCCAAGGAAAGAAAAGTCTCTCCATACAGCTTGTGTATAAACAGGGAGAGGAGTTTCTGGAAAATGTGGTTTACCCACAAGGCTATCCCTCACAGAATGATGGCAAATTGACTGATCCAAGATTAAACTGCCTTGAGAAGGCATATTTGGATTTAAAAAAAAAAAAAAAGGAATTTTTACCCCCCAAATGACCAAATATTTCCCAGTTTTCAAAGTTAGTATTTTATATCAAATTTAGCAAACCTATCAACCTCACACAATCTCACACATGAATAATGAAAGCCAATTTACTATATTAATAATAATTGTTCATATATGTTATAATCTGCTTATATTTATTGCATATATTCAGATACGATGCTCATTATCTGAGAAGATATATTGTCTATGTTTGTACCTGGCTGAGTTGGGTACATTTGAAGCTCTAGATTCTGTGTTAATTCATTTACTCCAATACAAAGACAATGGGATAAAAAGCAACTGGGGCAAGAAGACAAAGGTGTTAAGAGAGTCATCACAAATAACCCAGCAAGAGAATTCGCAAACCAGTGCCATTGTTCTTACAGTATAACAAAAGATTCAACAAAATAGGAAACTTTATTTAGCTTAATGGTCTAACAGCTGATCTTTCCAAATTTGTTTCCTCAATTTCTTCTCTGAATTCTTCATTTTCATTGTTTGTGTGTAGTACCCGTATTTCTTTGCCCTAAGCAGCTATTTATAGATTAGACATTTAAGATGTCAAGTTATATTAAGGCAGCAAACATTTATACATGAAATATACAATTTGCAGAATTAGTTATCAGGAATTATAGTGGTATCTTGAAATGCAGGCTCAAAATAACTAACTTTAAGTAAAAAGTATATGAAATCAGAAAGCAGGGAGATCATTGTTTCCTCAATCTTCTGCAGTTAATCATTTTTCAGTCTCCTTCATCCTCTTCAATAAACCAAGAGATTCTCCCATATACAAAACTGCCTTGCTACAAGTTTACATAGATTTCTTATGTTTGGCTTTAACTATAGGTGGAATGTGGCCTCACATCACTTTATATAACACTTTATAACACAATGTTGATAGGTGAATTCCAAGCATTATAAAATCAGTGAATTTTAGGGTTATAAAGTCCTTAGAAACCTAACCCCCGGGTTTTATAGATGAGGGGCCCAAGACCCAAAGAAATAAATTGACCTACCCAGGGTCAAAACACTAACAGCTTGTGGAGCCTGGGCTTGAACACAGAACTCCTTACCTTTAATACCTTCCCACTGTCTCACGGAGACCCTTCTAGCAAAATAGATAGACCCTTGTGATGGTCAATTATATGTGTCAACTTGACTAGGCCACAGGACACCCAGATATTTGGTCAAACATTATTCTGAGTGTTTCTGAGACAGTGTTTTTGGATAAGATAAACATTTAAATTATTAGACTTTTACATTAGATTGATCATTTTAAGAGTAGGGTAAGCAGATTGTCCTCCATAACTTGGGTGCACCTCATCCAATCAGTAGGAAACATAAAGAACAAGAAAACAGACCCTCCCCCAGGTAAGAGAGAATTTTCTCACTACCTTCAGATTTCATTTACAATACTGGCTCTGTCTGCCTCACAGTCTTCAAACTTTCTGGGGGTATCATACACCATTGGCATACTCTGCAGATTTTGAACTTACCAACCCATTATCATATGAGCCAATTCCTTATAATAAATCTCTGTACACAGTTTCCTTAAAAAAATCATTTTCATGGTTCTCTTATCTTTTTACTTTTTATTAATTTCTCACATTATGAAGTTCCCAATTGAATCATAGGATTTTGTATCAGACTGAACCTTGTATGCCAACTCCAATTGGCTGACAGCCTCTGTTTTCTAAGGCAACAACTGCCTCATGGACCACACCACTCCTGCCACTAGTTCACTAAGTTCTCCAAGATAGAAGGTATGAGCTAACGTCTCAGGTCATGACCCCATGACCCTCATGCCAAATTACTCCTGCCTTTCAGGGCATGAATACCATATAGTGGCTTTCTAAACTGCCAAGTGGATGGCATAATCCAAAAGTGTGGGACAGTGAAGTCCCTGCAGTGTGAAACTTGCCCAGTAGGAAATGGGGGACAGGAAGGAACCAGACAGATGCATCTGCTCTCCTTTTCCACTTCCACACTGAGGTGCATCTCCTCATTGACCTTCTGGAAAAGTCCTTCCTGCTAAGCAAGCATGTCTCCTGCATGCCCTTCAGTTTCTCTTCATGGCTCTTTGGGGCACGGTGATCCCATGAAAATGTATCACATTATATCACATCTTTCTTTGACTTACTTCCCTTTTTCCTCACACTCATCACCCGAGATACCACTCAAATAAAGTTTCAGCACTTTAATTCTTTTTTGTTTTTTTAAAGATTTAATTTATTTATTTGACAGAGAGATAGAGAACACAACCAGGGGGTAGTGGAGGAGGGAGAAGCAGGCTCTCCACCAAGCATGGAGCCTGATGCGGAGCTTGATCCCAGGACCCTGGGATCATGACCTGAGCCAAAGGCAGATGCTTAACAACTGAGCCACCCAGGCACCCTTCAGCACTTTGATTCTTGCCTTAGGCTCTGCTTTTTAATGGATCAAAGAAAAGACACATTTTCTGAGTTCAGATTGATGATTGCTTAGGAACCAATTGGTAGGCACCTGGGTGGCTCAGTTGGGTGAGCAACTGCCTTCACCTCAGTCATGATCCTGGAGCCCCAGGATCGAGTCCCCGAATCAGGCTCCCTGCTCAGCAGAGGGTCTGCTCCTCCCTCTGAACTTCCCCCTCTCACGCTCGCTCTCTCTCATTCTCTCTCTCTCTCTCAAATAATAAACAAAATCTTTAAATAAAAAATGGAACAGATTGGTGTGGAAAGTAAAGAATAGTTAAATTTGTCCAACAATTAGCTATTTGAAAAATTAAAAGAGAAATTGCATTATATATTTTTATAATATCCAGGTAATATCTTACTAAAATGCTTAGGAAATGAAGGATACCATTTATATAAAATTCCTGACTTTCTTTTTTTTTTTTTTTTAAGATTTTTTATTTATTTGACAGAGAGAAATCACAAGTAGGCAGAGAGGCAGGCAGAGAGAGAGGAGGAAGCAGGCTCCCCGCTGAGCAGAAAGCCCGATGTGGGGCTCAAACCCAGGACCTGGGATCATGACCTGAGCCGAAGGCAGCGGCTTAACCCACTGAGCCACCCAGGCGCCCCCAAAATTCCTGACTTTCTTGCAGTTAAAATCTTTTCACTTTGAAACAAATGAAAACTTTTGTAGTTTAGAAGTGTAACTTTATAAATTATATAGAGAACATACTGCACATTTACATTCTGGTATCTAATTTTTTTTTATTTATTTACTTGACAGAGAGGGCAGGGGCCACAAACAGGCAGAGCAGCAGGCAGAGGGAGAGGGAGAAGCAGGCTCCCCACCGAGCAGAGAGCCTGATGTGGGGCTTGATCCCAGAACCCTAGGATCACGACCCCAGCCAAAGGCAGATGCCCAGGAGCCCCTAAAGATTTTTTAATCTTTTGAGCAATGTTCCCACCATCAATCATAATGATGTGATATCAAACACAAAGATGTTACCTGAAGTTGGGTGGATGACCATCTTGGGACTGCTTGAGAGTCCTTTACTAAATTCTGTGACCTGTTTCCTTCTCAATAAAGTGACAAGTTGAGAATTATAGTCTGATAAGTCTCAGCTAACAAAAGTTTTTCCTATTATGGGATGATTGCTTGGTTGACCTCACCCTCCCCCCAACCCTTTTCATCTTTTGAAGTCCTAACCCAGAATATGATAGTATTTAGAGATGGAGTTTTTGCAGGTAAATAGGATTAGATGAGTTCATAAGGGTGGGGTCTTCACGATGGGATTAATAACCCTATAAGAAGAAACTAGAGAGCACATCCTCTCTCTCTCTCTCTCTCTCTCCACCAACTGAGGACACAGAAGACAGCTGTCTGCAAGCCAAGAAGAGGGTTGTCAGCAGGAAAGGAATCAGCTGACACCTTGATGCTAGACTTCTGAGCCTCCACAACTGTGAGAAATAAAGGTCTGTTGTTTAAGCCACCCAGCCTATGGCATTTTGTTATAGCAGCCCAAATAGACTAATACATTGACACTGATAACTAACCTAGATTCAATCTTGCCCCCCGTTTCTCTCTAAACCAGTCTGCAAAAACAGTTAGACTTAGTGGACAACAAGGAAGGCAAAAGATCAATGGAGGGTTTAGACTAAGGTTGAAATGCAATAATTCTGTCTGAAATCTTCTCTAAACACAAACCATTAGAGAAATAAACTTTCTCTGAAACTCAGAATTGCTGATATTGACCTTGGCCTCCCCAAATAACCTTAGGATGTCAGAGCTCTGGACTGAATCCCACAGAAACAAGATTTAATAGCTTCATCCAAAGTCACAGTGGGGCATACTCTGGCCAGTGAAAGAAACAAAAATATCATCTGCAGCTCCTTAATTATATTTGCCCCAAGAGTTAATTTAAATTTGTTTAGTTTATTATGCAGAGGGAAAAAACATTACCTAAAAATCCCGGCTTTTCACAAAGCCAGGGATCATAGAAGTCAAACCACAGATTCAGCCACTTAAATCACCAATAATAGAGATTCTATAATTAGAAATTAGCCAGCTGCAATCATTCTGATGCTTCAGACAGCTGGATCAAGCTGATTTCATCTCAGTTGTATCAAGCTAGAATGTCTCCTTTTTTCTTCCTTTTAAAAGAAATCAGCAAAATAGTGTGGCTCAAAAACACAGAGAATCTCTTTCCCCCACCCAAATCTCTAGCAAAGTATTTTTTGTACCTATACATTTTTTTTTTCAAGCTTCCTACATCTCCCAGCTAAAACATTTCTATTGCCATGTAGCTGCTTCAGTGAGATGCTTGGAAAATCTTTCAACTTGACTTCAAACTGATGGCATTAGGAATGGTTCTTATAACTAAATCCTATATTCAATCCTACACAAAACAACCATTTGGTTTATTTTCTCTGTCAGCACATGCTTGAGAAAACTTAAGATTAATAACAATGGCAAGAGCAGTGATAATGACAATATTAATACTTTTCAACATTAATTGAAAAGTAAACATTCCAGACTTGAATGCTCCTTTCTTCTAATTCTAACTCATTAGGAGTTCCCAACCAGCTGCACTTTGTGCCTCAAAATCCTTTCTTCCATTAACAACTGGAGCTGCTGATGTTATTTTGGCCATTTTTCTCACCATTGTTCTGTCTTGTGTAATAGGAGGCTTGTCTTTCATCTAAATGTGGATGACAAAGCTAAGAATGTAACAATAAAGCATCACTCAGTGTTATTTGCTTCTAAGATGGCATCAAAACATGAAAGAGCTTCCATAATTTACCAATTTCCCTATCTCAGAGTTGTAACAATCAGGGTTAATAGGAATAGCCTACCCCATTTGAAATATACTCCTCCCTTCCTTATTACACTATCAATAAATTATTAAGCAGTTGACTACTACTGCAAGTTAAACAAAAACAAAGAACTATATGTTGGTCATAGGACATGGATATCTCTGGAAAAAGAATAGTCTACCTCAAATTATTTAAACTGTTGACAAACAAATGTGTGAGCTTTGAGGATGTGGTTTCCATTGCTTGACCTATTGTTTTTGAAGACTTTTTCACACAAGAGTAAGTGTTCTAATTACCTAGTCAATATGACTTTATGCTCCCTCTTCCACTAATAAAATATCTCATGTTTGTTGATTTGATTAATAAGATGCTGAACTGAATATTCTAGTTGGAAGTATGTTCCTTATTATATGGATTAGTGCTTCCCAGAATTTGTCAAAGTTAGGAGTTCCTTCTATTAATTTTCTCCATAAATCTTGTATTTTGGAAGGTTTTGTTAATCCAACAAGATATTTTTATTAAATAACTAATTTTCCCATTTGTATTAATCAAAGACACGTGAACTATAACTCACGGCAGGAGATGGGATCAGCTCTATTCTTACGACTTACACTAAAAATGAGAGAATTCTCCAATGAGTTGCTAGGTGGATAAAAACATATCCACCATAAATCTGACAAATTCCCTCTTTTCCAACAAAATCCCATTTAACTTGCTCTGCTCTCACTTTATCTATTATTCCCTCTTTCTTCTCTAACCATACCTTCTCTGGACTTTACATATAATGTCCTCCTAGCCAAGAAGTACCATCCCTTATTTGCGTATATAAGACTTACTAAAGTGTCATTCTTTTGATAATCTTCCAAGGTCCCTCCCCCACCAATAATCCACCAGTCAAAATTAACTGCTTCTCTATCTTTGTTTGCTTAGTACATTGTTTGTACTGTGGACATGCAATTGTGTTTGTATACTTATTTTCCACAGTCCACCAGACTATATGATCACTAAGATCAATTTCTATGCCTTCCTGCCATTTTATTCCTAGGGTTTTGCACAATACCTGACACACAGTAGGATCCTCATAGTATTTAGTGAATAGTGAATAAATGAGTATGTGAATGAATGAGTAAATACATAACCATACAAATCCACTGTTGTTGTCTACAAAGGTGAATTTTCGATAGGATTCTAATCTAGTGATGAAAGCGGGTAAGATCTAAAACATGAGCAAAGTATTGCAGCACTTAAACCTCTTTTCCTAAATGGAACTGAGTATTGGATTTGAGGCTTTTATAGCCAAGAGTGTATAAATTGCTTCTTTCACCAGTTACCTACTTTAAATTTTTTTTTACCTTGGGCACCTGGGTGGCTCAGTGGGTTGACCCTCTGCCTTCAGCTCAGGTCATGATCTCAGGGTCCTGGGATCAAGCCCAGCATCAGGCTCTCTGCTCAACAGGGAGCCTGCTTCTCCCCACCCCCGCCCATCACCTGCCTCTCTGCCTACTTGTGATCTCTCTCTGTGTCAAATAAATAAAATCTTAATTTTTTTTAACCTTTTAGCCAAAACTGATAAAGCACTTAGCAGGTTACATTTTGCTTTTCATATCTATTATTTCATTTGTTCATTATGCCAGCCTATAAAAGTAGGTATTTTTATTGATTCTGCTTTCTAGGTATAGAAACAAAGGTTTTTAGGGGTTAGACTTTGCCCAAGGTCATAGAGTTAATAGATATAATATGGAATTTAATCTTAAACCTGACTTTTCCATGGATCACATAATACACTTTATGTACAACTACTTCAATATTATTACTACTTGATGGAACTAGTCAAGGTATAAGAAATGATACATAGAAAACTAGAGTAACTTATATACCCAGATGGGAAAAGGATATCACCAAGACTGGTTGCTATAGTATGGCTTCCACAAAAAAAATACATACAGAAGTTTGATTATGTGAAGGAAAATACAAATATACACAGTGAGATAAAAATACAACAAATGGTGAAGCACAGTAGTTAGATTTTATCTTAAATTTAACTTTCTTCAGAATTTTCTGCTTTCCATGTTTTTGTAATAAATATGTTATCTATGTAATCAGAACATGTTATTTGAGTAAAAACAAGACATAAAGTTAGGCAAATGGGTAGATTTATTGAATTGCTGAAGAACAAACTCAGTATCTAAGAATTTAGCGCAAAAGCTCACAAATGTGAGCTTATGAATGTTCAACCTAAGGACCTAGATAGAGATAAACTAAACCATAAGCCAGGGCAAGGTTCCTGGCCTTTGTTTACTGCCAACAGATGGCATTAGATCTTGCTGGTCTCTGTAGACTTAAAAACAAATGGACTGGTAATCATGTCAAAAAATGGGCAGAAGACATGAACAGACACTTCTCCAATGAAGACATACAAATGGCTAACAGACACATGAAAAAATGTTCATCATCACTAACCATCAGGGAGATTCAAATCAAAACCACATTGAGATACCACCTTACACCAGTTAGAATGGCCAAAATTAACAAGACAGTAAACAACATGTGTTGGAGAGGATGTGGAGAAAGGGGAACCCTCTTACACTGTTGGTGGGAATGCAAGTTGGTGCAGCCACTTTGGARAACAGTGTGGAGATTCCTTAAGAAATTAAAAATAGAGCTTCCCTATGACCCTGCAATTGCACTACTGGGTATTTACCCCAAAGATACAGATGTAGTGAAAAGAAGGGCCATCTATACCCCAATGTCCATAGCAGCAATGGCCACAGTTGCCAACTGTGGAAAGAGCCAAGATGCCCTTCAACAGACGAATGGATAAAGAAGATGTGGTCCATATATACTATGGAGTATTATGCCTCCATCAGAAAGGATGAATACCCAACTTTTGTAGCAACATGGACAGGACTGGAAGAGATTATGCTGAGTGAAATAAGTCAAGCAGAGAGAGTAAATTATCATATGGTTTCACTTATTTGTGGAGCGTAAAGGAATATCACGGAGGACATGGGAATAAGGAGAAGAGAAGGGAGTTAGGGGGAAATTGGAGAAGAAGAACCATGAGAGACTGTGAACTCTGAGGAATTAACTGAGGGTTTTGGAGGGGAGGAGGGTGGGAGATTTGGTGAGCCTGGTGGTGGGTATTGTGGAAGGCATGTATTGCATGGAGCACTGGCTGTGGTGCATAAACAATGAATTCTGGAACACTGAAAATAAATTTAAAAAAATAAAATTTTTTTAAAAAATGGACTTACACATAATCTTCATAATCTTGTTTTTAAGTGTAAGAGTCTCCAAATATGCTACAAAAAAAGGGAAGTCCTTTTTAAAGAGTACTGACTTTCATGAATAAACATATGAATCACAGCATTATTTATAAAAGCAAAATTTCAGAATTCTCTTAAATATTTAAAAATAAGAATGATAAAATATAAAAGCTACATCTAATTATGATTTATTACATAGCCATAGTTACATTTACTAAGAACTTTAATGACTTTGGGAAATTATCAAGATATAATATTATTTTTAAAATCCAGGATTGTATGTATTCACAAGTTTAACTACATAAATTTTTTTATATACAGAAAAGAAATTCAGAGCTAACAGTGAATGTTTCTGTGTAAGAAAGTTATGGGACAAATTTTATTTTATATGAATATTTTCTTTATAGTCTATAATTTCTTCAGTGAATATTTATCAGAAAGAAAAAAAAAAACAAAATCTTTTTTCTACCTCTTTCTGTGTCTCTCCCTTCTCTCTCTCTGTCTGTCTGGGTCTTTCACACACACACACACACACACACACACACACACCCCTGAAGGGAGAAATCCAGAGCTTGAATCAAAATAGATTTAAAATAGAAGCAGATACCACGCTGATAGCCAAATAAACCCTTGGGTGAACCAAATTAAGGGATCCTGCTGTAAATACTCAAACCCTTGGCTGACCTTGGTTTTTATCTGCACAAAAGACCCAGAGTCTAGGGCTTGGAGCTAGATGGCAGATACAAATCTCCATTACCCCAGGCCAATGGAAGTGCTAACCTACCTTTCAGATAATTTTATGTTTTGTTTTTGTTTTTTCTCACCACCTTCTGCCCTTGTCAAGGTGCAGATTTTTCTAAGTAGCAATATTCAGAGCTCTAGTGCAACAAGAAAAAAAGTTAAACAAGTCACCTTAAAATCCATGGTGTAAGTGAGACTGGAAGTGATTAATCGCATTTATGATATATGATTTATGCTGCCTAATTTACAGAGCATTTTGTGTATATATTGGCTTACAGCCACATGTGAGGTATGTAGGACACACATTATTTATCATCACTCTCTGTAAGTACTCACAGCTTTACTAAGTGGCAGAGCCTGTTTCAAACTTAACTGTTTTGAATTCAATCCCACGTCCCTTTCACTACAGCATCATGTTACTCCTCAAAAGCAGTCTCAGTGCCTCCAACTAGAAATATATTTATCATGTTCATCTTTAGAAAGAGGACACTGTCATGTACACTTCCTTAAGATTCTTAAGATAATTATAAAGTGTTTTGGTGTTGCTTCTAAAACAATGTATCAATGTAGAAGGCTGATAACCATGTTGGGGCACAATTGGATGAAAGCAGTTTTATGGGAGGATGAAGGGACTGTGTATCCATCAGGCAATAAATGTGTTGGCTCCACCAAATGTTCGTGAGTTTTGAATTAAATTAGACTTGGAAGTCATGTCCTCTGTATTAGGCAGGGCTTAAAGCTGCAAGTGACAGAGACCCCATTTAAACAAGCTCAGGCTAAGAAGAATTACCAGAAGGAAAGAGGTGGAGGTGGGCCTCAAAAACAACCGGAAGGAACCCTGGCTTTGACCGCAATTAAAGCTCTCTCCCTCTCTCATCTCTGCTTCTTTCAGAATATTAACTTCATTTTCCAGCCTGGCTTCTTTTGCATGGCCTAAATCCTGAGCATTGTCAACTATTAGATCATAAAGTTCCCACACTCTGAACTCACTTAACCTTAATTATTTCCTCAGTGGCTCCATATCCAAATATAGCCACACTGGGAGTTAGGACTTCAACATATAAATTTTCTGGGGACATAAACATTCAGTCCATAACAAGGTGGGGTTGGTAATTTTCTAATAAAGGTAACTACTTCCAAAACAGGAGAACAATGCTTGACAGACAAAGTCATAAGTGGTCTGGTGCTCGCTTTCAAGTACTTTTCGAGTACTGGATTTCAGTACTCTAATCTTCTAGTTACACCTGAAGATGTTTATTTTAACAACTAAGATGGCATGGGGCTAATAGTCTCTTTTGAAAAATGTGTAGGCTGACAAGCATATATCACTCTTCTTCTAAGCTGCAAGAGGCTTCACACCAGCCAAGCAGCCCCTCAAGAGATTGCTCCGGTTCTTCTTTAGTACACACAAGAACAGATTGTTGAGCCCCCAAAATTCTACACCATAGAGAATGGCCAAAATAGTTTTAGCTTAGAAAACCCTTAAAGCATCAGATACCCACCTCTGCCATTAAAAATATAGCTGACAAGGGGGCACCTGAGTGGCTCAGCTGGTTAAGCAACTGCCTTCAGCTCAGGTCATGATCCTGGAGTCCTGGGATAGAGTCCCACATCAGCTTCCTGCTCAGCAGGGAATCTGCTTCTCCCTCTGACCTCTTGCCTCTCACGCTCTCTCTTGTTCTCTCTCTCCCTCAAATAAATAAATAATTAATATATATTAATATACATATTAACATTATATATATATATTAACATTTTATATATATATATATATATATCTGGCAGGAAAGCCAGAGACTATTTAAATTGTGCCCTCCGACATATCCTCCAAAATGAACCAGCTAGAAAATATAATTAATACAACGAGATGAAAAAGTTTAAACTTGCCACATTGAAATGTTGGCTAGGAAAGAGTTGTTAGGTTAAATTTCATACTCCCAAAATGATATCTTTGGTATTAAAATATTAGATCTACATGCCTTCCTCTTTGTCAGTAATCACAGACTGACTACTGTTATCTATTAGGGAAACTGCTTGTTCATGATAATAAAATCATGACACCTGCATATCAAATAATATGTATTTTTCTATACTCTGTGGAAGGGAGGTGGGTCTTTAGCTTAAGCAAAAGTAATTTCAGGACATAAAGCTTTGAATTAAAAGGAACAATGGACAGAACACATACCTGAGGTGAAAATTGCTGTGTGATTAATCAGAGGAACATAACAATCAACCCTGACACTTGCAGCCATATTGTCTGTATAGGTATTAAAAACAAAGGATTTAGTTTAAGTTCATCAACTGAGCCCATAACTGAAATCCATGCATAGTGTTAAAAGCTGGGGGAAGGTGGATAAAAGCACTTAACCTGCTTCAATTAGTCCTAAATTAATTCTTATGCAGGTGATGATGAGTGAAGCAGCATTTATTTGCTCCTTTATTAGAATCCAACTTCCAAAGCCCAACCTTGCACTCAAGAGAAAAATATTTATTTTAGATGAATTGTTTAATAAGGTAATAAATCTTTCATTGTTGCAGAATAAAGGATATTTTCTCAAAAAATGAAATACATTATTACTTCACAACTTGAGTAATAATATATGTGTTCTTTATAAAGAAAAGAAATGTGTACTGGGAGCCTAGTGTTGACTTTTGGGTGTGAGTCATGTACCAGCCTCACTCTGCACCCATATTTTCATATTAAACTATATAAGCTATTATAGCCTTCTCCCTCAATCCTTCTCAACGTTTGTGGTGATGAAAGAAACCTCTCCATCTCGCATGTGTGGAGATCTTCACACACCTAGTACCTGTCCCCCTCAACCGCCTATATTATACAAACTCAATTTTCCCTACATCAATTTATTAAACCTGAGGGCTTTTATCAGGTGATAAATGTATGACAATACTTAAATTTCATTTAAAGAAAAGGCTTTGATTTTTTTTCAGGTTATTAACTAGTCAAGGCTTATTTTAAGACAGGCACTTGGATGAGTCCACATTTGCTGTGACACAATGAAGGTGGATCTATTTTAAGTTCAATATAACAATGATAGAAGGGGAAGGGATAGAATTTCCATTGAGGCATCAGAGAAGAGTTTTAAACAGTCTTTTGGTAGCAATAGGACAAAATAATGTTTTAAGTTCATCCTACTTCTCTTAGCTCTCTTAGATCCTGTTCTGAGAATAAGTAATGGACTCAGGGACAGCTAGGCTACATATAAAAATGTTGTGTTTATTTGTTCTGGGAAAAATAAATAAATCATACTGAGGATGGTGATTAGTAGACAGAGTAACTTGATACACTACATGGTGCTAACATCAAAATTAGACATGCAACTTGCTAGATTTCACACACCCAGGAGGCATTATTATACCTTGTGTAAATGACACACCCTAGAAGTTTTGCGATGTGGGGCTCTGGAACAGAAATTCTCTGAAATTTTTTCCTAAGCCATAATATACATCACCATCATCTCAGTTTAGGGACATATTTTGTGAGAAAATTATCATTCCAAGTAATATCTCTGATTCAAAAAAAAAAAATGTTCCTTGGGAACCAATCTTCATATTTCCCTAAATTCTAGTCGGAATACATAAGACCATCCTAAGCTTAAAATTCAGGGCCCCAGAGGTAAGTTACAATGTTACTAAATGTGTAATAAATAAATGTTAAATGCTTTTTTTAAATCATTAAAAAAAAAAGATAAATAGTCCAGGAGAAAGATGAGCAGATATTAGTAACAGGTTCTGTGAGACAGGAAGCAGAGAGGAAAGCTTCCAGTTCCCATTTCTAGTACAGGTCCTCTCTGATCACACTCTTTGACAGCTATGATTAAAAAAATAAAGAAAATATATGACTAATTTTTAATAATAAAGGTAGAACAGGAGATAACAAGGACAACAACATTCAAACACCAAGAATAAAGAAGAAAAAAGAAAAAGGAATAAAGTACAGATTAAAAGAGAGAATAAAAAGCCCAAAGA
Source organism: Enhydra lutris kenyoni (assembly GCF_002288905.1). Classification (NCBI taxonomy): domain Eukaryota; kingdom Metazoa; phylum Chordata; class Mammalia; order Carnivora; family Mustelidae; genus Enhydra; species Enhydra lutris. Next base: position 14,502,566 of record NW_019154096.1, read on the forward strand.
AGACAAAAGAATAATGAATAAAAATAATAAAAAGATAAATTGAGGAAAAGATAAAATATAAAAGGTTAGAGGACAATAAGATTAAAGATTAAAAATCTAAAAATAGAAAAGATAAAGGATAAAATTCCATGAAATAAATATTAGATGAAACCCATATAAACACAAAAGATTAAGGATTAGGAATAAAAATTAGGAGATAAAAAGATAAAAGTAAAAAGTATATAAAAAAAACCATTAATATAAAGAGGATTAAGGAAAACTGTGTATAAAGGCCTGAAGAAGAAAAACTGAACTTGAGAGAAATTACTGAAAACAAGTGGTAGAGGGAGAGAATGACCCCCAGTGGAGGGTGATACAGAAACTGTCATCAGCTCTTGGGCTAAACCTCTTTCCCCTTCATGAGGGGCTTCCTTTTACGTGGCGTGTTTTTTGCAGGTAGGACACTGAGGAGTTGAAAGCAATCTTGAAACCTATTCCTTTGAGTCTCCATAAAGCATAAAACAGAAATCTATACCAGACTTAACTCTAGACACTTCCAAGTCAAGCCTTGCAGACAAATTAAGTTTCTTTGCTCCAAACGACAAAGGCTGGGGGAGAAATGACCACAGCCTATGAAATAAGAAGTCATAGAGAAGGGGTGAAAATGGATTTTTAAAAACCAAATCTTCTAATTTCATCCTTAAAAAAAGACAAACTGAAGAAAATTTACAGGAATTTTTACATGGAGGTTAACAAATGTATACTCATATCTCAAAGAATTGGTAGAGAGAATATTTACATAGTTGTCAAAGAAATCTGGGAGATATGAAAAGTTAGGAAAGTGGGTGGCGAAGAACTGACTGACATGCCTGAGTTCTAGTTCCAGGTCTGCCACTGGCTAGCTGTATGACCTTAGGTAAAGGATCTTAGCTTCTTGCACCTCACTCTGCTTACACATTTGTACAAGGAATAAAAAAGGATTGGATTTTATGTTTTCTAAAACTAAAATTAAAAACTAAAAACTAAAATTTGAGTTTGATATTGTCATACGCTGAATATAGAGTTGAATGGGTCATGGATCTAGGTCTGTAAACAGGGCTTGAAAATGTAAGTGCTTAGAAGGGCTGGAGGGTTGAGTAAATTAAAGAAATGACCAGGCAGAAGACCACAGGGACTGTGAAAAACTTGAAATTATGTGTCTCTTCTAAGGAGCAGATGCTTCTCATTTATAACTAGTGCCTGTCACATCGAAATGTAGGCAGCCAGACTTTCAGATTTTTCTAGAGAAGTAAAAATATTTTTTTAATGTGGTGTCTGATTTTTACATATTGTCAACTTAAATTTTTTTTAAAAAAATCACTGGGTGAGCCAGATGGAAAACATCTATTATCTCAATTTGGTCTGTGAATCACTGTTAACCACACTTACCTATAATACCTTCGTTATAACATTTGCCACAAAAGGCTCAGTGGAGGATTCAGCTAAACATTAATTGATTTATTTCTCCAACCAATAAATTTATTCCTGTAAGGTCATCAGTAATGCCCCCTATGTCATGTATGATTTTAGTAATTTGACTCATCTTTTTTTTCTTAGTGAATCTAACTAAAGGTTTGTTAATTGTACTGATCTTTTCAAAGAACCAACTTTTGGTTTCATTTTTTCCTATTGCTTTTTTATTTTTTATTTTATTTATTTCTGCTATAATCTTTATTACTTTTTCCCTTCTGCTTATTTTGAGTTTCATTTTCCCTTCCTTTCCTAGTTTTTTTTTTTTTAAAGAAAACAGATTACTTGAGACCTTTCTTCTTTTTTTTGAGATTTTATTTATTTGAGAGAAAGCACAATCAGGGGAAAGGGCAGAGGGAGAAGCAGACTTCCTGCTGAGCATGGAGCCCAAGGACAACAACCCAAGGCTCCTAATCCCAGGACCCTGGTATCATGACCTGAGCCAGTGCTAGATGCTTAACTGACTGAGCCACACAGGTCCTCTTCTTCTTTTTTTTTATATAGGTGATTACACCTATGAATTTTCCTCTAAGAACTGCTTTACCTGCATCCCGTAAGTCTGGTATGTTGTGTTTTCATTTTCACTAATTTCAAAATATTTTCTAATTTCTCTTGTGATTTCTTAGGTGGCCCATTGGAAATTTACTTTCCACATATCTATGAATTCCCAAATTTCCTTCTATTTTAGATTACTAATATCATGCCATTGTGGTCAGTCATATTTTGTATGACTTCAATTCTTTTAAATTCATTGCAGCTTGTTTTATAACATGGCATATGATTTATCTGGGAGAATAACTTATGTTTATTTGAACACAATGTGTATTCTATTATTGTTGAATTCTATAGATGTGCCAAGTCAAGTTGGTTCATAGTGTTTTCAAGTCTTCTATTTCCTTGGTTTAACATTTAAATCTATGATCCATTCTGAGTTAATATCTGGATACAGTATAAGATATGGATCAAAATTGTTTTTCTTTTTCATATAGCTATCATTTGGGAGACAACTCTCTGTAGTTCTCACATTTTTTGCATATCATATAACAAAAAGCACAAAGGTGTTTTTTCCATACTATATTTTCAAGGAGTTTTATAAAATCAATAATAGCATTGCAAGATGAAGATGGTGCACATAGAACATTCTCCAGAATAGATCACATATTAGGCCTCCAAACAAGGTTTGACAAATTCAAAAAGACCCAGCTTATATCCTGCATCTCTTCTGACACATACTCTGAAACTAGAAGCCAACCACAAGAAAAAATCTGGGAAGACCACAAAAACATGGAGGTTACATAACATGCTATTAAACAATGAATGAGTCAACCAGGAAATTAAAGAAGAAATTAAAAAGTACAGGGAAACAAATGAAAATGACAACATAATAGTCCAAAACATTTGGGTTGCAGCAAAAGTGTTTCTAAAACAGAATTTTATAGCAATACAGGCCTAATTCAAGAAGCAAGAAAAATCTCAAATAAAGAACGTAACATTATAAAGGAGCTAGGAAAAGAACAACAAACAAAACCTAAAACCAGCAGAAGGAAAGAAATAATAAAAATTAGAGAAGAAATACATGGTAAAGAAACTAAAAAAGCAATAGAACAGATCAATGAAACCAGAAACTATTTCCTGGAAAAATTAATAAAATTGATAAACCTCTAGCCAGACTTATCAAGAAGAGAATGGACTCAAATAAGTAAAATCACAAATGCAAAAGGAGAAGTAACAACAAACACCACAGAAATGCAAATAATTATAAGAGAATATTATGAAAACCTATGTACTAACAAACTAGACAACCTAGAAGAAATGGATAAATTCCTAGAAAGAAATTAGCTGAGGTTCCTGTGTGCCTCACTCATTAAGCATCTGCTTTTGGCTCAGGTCATGTTTCAGGGTCTTGGGATCGAGCCCCACATCAGTCTCCCTGCTAGGCAGGAAGCCTGCTTCTCCCTCTCCCACTTGCCCTGCTTGTGTTCCCTCTCTCACTATGTCTCTCTCTGTCAAATAAATAAATAAAATCTTTAAAAGGAAGGAAAGAAGGAAGGAAGGTAGGAAGGAAGAAAGGAATAAATCAACTACTAAAACTAAAACAGAAAGAAATAGAACATTTGAACAGACTGATTATCAGCAATGAGATTGAATTAGTAATCAAAAAACTCCCAAGAAATAAATGTCCAGGACCAGATGGATTCACAGGCAAATCCTGCCAAACACTTAAGAAGAGTTAATATCTATTCTTCTCAAACTACTCAAAAAAAATAATAATAAAAATTGAAGGAAAACTTCCAAATTCACTCTAAGGCACAAGCATTGCACTGATACCAAAACAAGATAAAGACACCGCAAAAAAAGAGAACTGCAGGTCAATATCTCTGATGAACATAGATGCAAAAATCCTCAACAAAAATACTAGCACACTAAATCAAACAATACATTTAAAAAATCATTCACTATAATCAAGTGGGATTTGTTGCTAAGTTGAAAAGGTGGTTCAATATTCACATATCAATCAAGGTGATGCATCACATCAATAAGCGAAAGGAGAAGAACCATATGATCACTTCGATTGATGCAGAAAAAGCACTTGACAAACTACAACCTTGATTCATGATAAAAGCCCTCTAGAAAGTAGGTTTAAAGGGAACATACCTCAACACCATAAAGGTCATATATGAAAAACCCACAACTAACATCATCTTTCACAGGGAAACCTGAGAGCTTTTGCCCTAGGGAATAAGACAAGAATCTCCAATGGGGAAAAGACAGTCTCTTCAACAAATGGTGTTGGGAAAACTGGACAAACAACATGCAAAAAAATGAAACTGGGTCACTTTCTTACATCATACACAAAAATAAATTCAAAATGGATTTGAGATATGAAAGGTGAGGTATGAAACCATAAAAATCCTAGAGGAGAACATGGGCAGTAACCTCATTGACATTGTAGCAACTTCTTATGAGATATGTCTTCTGAGACAAAGGAAACAAGCAAAAAATAAACTATTGGGACTTCATCAAAATAAAAAGAGACTCTGAGTAGCCAAAGCAACCTTGAGAAAGAGGAGCAAAGCTGGAGGTATCACACTGCCTGACTTCAAACTATCTTATATAGCTATAGTTATCAAAACAGTACAATGTTGGCATAAAAACAGACAGGTGCACAGATCAATGGAACAGAATAGAGCACTCAGAAATAAATCCATGCATATATGGTCAATTACTTTTTGATGAAGGAACTAAGAATTTATAATGGGGAAATATATTCTTTTCTATTAGTGGTTCTGGGAAACTGGTCAGCCACATGCAAAAGAAGGAAATTGGGACCCTACCTTACACATATGCAAAACTCAACTCAAAATGGATTAAAAATTTAATCCTAATACCTGAAACTCCTTGAAGAAAACATAGGGGATAAGCTCCTTGATTCGTCTTGGCAATGGTTTTTTTCATCAAAACAACAGGAAGAAAGAGCAAGAAAAACAAAAATAAACAAACTGAACTACATCAGATTAAAAACCTGCACAGCAAACAAAAGCATCACGAAGACGAAATCTGTCAGGTGGAAGAAAATATTTGCAAATCAAGTAACTGATAAGGGGTTAATACTCAAAATATATAAGGAATTCATAGTACTTCATAGCAAAAAATAACAAAACAAAAAACAATCCAATTAAAAATGGACAGAGGATCTGAATAGACATTTTTTCAAAGAAAACATACAAAGAGCAAACAGGTACATTAAATGGTGCATCAGTATCAGTAATCATGAAGGAAATGAAAGTCAAAACTACAATGAGCTATCACCTACCTCACACTTGTTAAGTATCATCAAAAAGACAACAGATCACAGGTGTTGGCAAAGATGTGGAGAAAAAGGACCTCTTTTGTACTGTTGATTGGACTAAAAGTTGGTACAGTTACCATGAAAAACAGTATGGAAGACCCTCAAAAAACTTAAAACAGAACTACCATATGATTCAGCAATCTCACTTCTGGTCCAAAGGAAATAAAAACAGGATTTTGAGGAGATATCTGCTTCCATGTTTATTGCAACATTATCCACAATAGCCAAAATATTGAAACAACCTAAATGCCATGAATAGATGAATGGATAAAGAAAATGTGGTATATGGTATATAAATTTCATAAGAAATTTTGTTTACCATTTTTGTACTCACATAAAATGCAATTCACAATAAAAAATGTAAGATGAAAAATAGTTTATAATGATAAAAGGGATATATTATTGGGAAACCATAGCAAAATACAAATATATCCTCACAAAGACACTACAAAAAAATGGAATTAACAAAGTACTAACAAATCAAATATAACAACACAGAAAAAGCATAATATACCCCAACAAAGCAAGATTTATCCTAGAAATGCAATGTAGGTTTATTATCTAAAAAATCAATCATTGGAATTCATCATATTAACATAAAGAAGAGGATAAATTACATGATAATTGCAATAGTTTCAGAAAAAATATTTTAAAATTTTCATATGAAAATTTCATATGAAAATATTTTTAAATTTTCATGTGAAAACTTACAGCAAGTTAGAAGTAGTAAAAAACTTCCTTATATTGATAATTCTTTGATAATATGGTTAATTACATGTAAAAGACTGAGTTGTTTCTAACTTAAATCTAATACAAGACAAAGATGCCTATTTCAGTGCTTATATTCAATTTTGATTGGAGGTGCTAATCATTGCAATAAGGCAAGAAAAAAACTATGGCTGGGAAGAAGTAAAACTGTCCCCATTTACAGTTGATTGTGATTGCTACTAGAGAAAAATCTCAGAGAATTCACAAAACAACTAATGGAACAAATATATGAATTTAACAAAGTCATAGATTATAAGGTCATATACAAAAATCAATTGTTTTCTTACATATATATCTACAAAAAATGGAAGAAAAAATAATGAAAATTATGCTGAAATCAGCATTAAACAAAATATTTCTAGGAATATGCCTAATAAAATTCAGCTCTGACATCTTGGTGAAAATTGTAAAACATTGCTGCAATTAAAGAATGAAATAATGAGAATTTACATACTCATGGATTGACATACTTAATAATAGATCAAACTGATTCATAGATTTCTAATCACAATTTCAACAAAATCTCAGCAGGCTTTTTGGGGATAGGAATTGGGAAGAATATCCTAACATTTCTATGAAAATACAGTGGACTTGGATGAAAGAAGTAATAGATGAAAGTGTAGATCAGTAGAAAATAGATATCTAGAATTAAGATATTACAGATAGACCAATAGTGGAAAATACAGAAAAGAAAAGAAAAAAAAAGGCAAAGGCAATTAATTGAAAGGGTCTAATTCCAGAAGTAGAAGATGAAGAAATGAGGCAAAAACAAAAAATTCTCATGATAAGAATTTTCCAAAATAGGTAAAGAACATCAATACTATTTAAAATCTTATTGCTAACTCCAGCTAAGGCAAATATATTCACATACATTCAAATGGAAAACACACCATGTAATAATAATAAAGCTGCCAAAAATAAAGAAGATATTGTAAAGAGGTCAAATAAGAGAGAAAGATTACCTTCTAAAGGACCACCTATAACAATTTAAACTGAGACAATGGAAGTTACAAAATGCTAAAATAAAGTTTCCAAGAAACTGAGTGAAAATAACAAAACTAGAATTCTCTGGCCAGTGAAAATATCTTTTAGGGACAAACACAAAATAAATACTTTTTAAAAATAAATTATTTTTTGTTTATATTTAATAGGTTTATAGAGGTATAATTGACATACAATATTTTGCACATGTCTAAAGCCTACATTTTATTAAATTTTGCTATATGTATAAACCCATAAAAATCATTACTGCAATCAAGACAACAAAAGTATTCACCACTCCCAAAAGTTTTCATATTTCCTTATAAAATCTCTCCCTCTCAACTCTACCTACCTCTCCCACATACACAGGGAATAACTGATTTGCTTTCTTTTAATAAAGGATATTTTGCATTTTCTAGAAATTTATATAAATGGAATCAATGAATATGTACACATTTTTGTCTTCTTTTATTCAGCATAATTATCTTATGATGTATCCACATTGTTCTGTATATCCACTCATATCTTTCTATTTTTACTTCAGGTGTTTTAAAGTTTGCTATTGTGCATATACAATTAGCATTAGTATGCCTTTTGAGGAATTGCTCTTATTATCATTAGGAAATGTTGCTTTTTCTCTGTGGTAATACTACTTGTCTTGAAATATATGTCTTATGTTGCTATAGCAAATTCAGTTTTCCTAGAATTAGTGTTTCATTTGATTTCTTTCTCCAAATTTTACCTTTCTTTATCTCTTCTTCTTAAGAGTATAAACTGGGTCTTGTTACTTGTATGCAGTCTCACAATTTCTAATATTTAACTGGGGTGTTTTGTATGTTTGTATTTAAGTAATTTTTGAAATGGTTTGTTTCATTTCTGTCTGTCTCATTTCTTTATTCTTCTTTTCCCTCCCCCTTTCTTCCATATTTTGACATGATTATTTCTTACTATTCCATTTTTTTTTCTACTCTAATCGGAGTTTTATCTCTATCTACATATTATTTTTAGTACTTGCTGTGGGGGGGGAGGTTTCAGGAAAAATACTTGACTTCTCACAGTGCACCTTGTAGTATCATTATAACACCTCAAATAACATAAAACCTTATGACAAAATAAATCTACTTACCACCCTTCCATATTTGTTATATACTTCTACATATTATCAATCCCATAGTACATCACTATAAGTTTTGCTTTAATCAGCCAATTATCTTTGAAAAAATTAAGAAATAAGGAGAATAGCTTTCCTATTTACCCACCCATTTACCTTCATTTCATCATGTGATCCAGATTACTATTTGACAATCACTTCCCTTCAGCCTTAAGAATTACCATTAACATTTCTTATAATCCAGTATGCTGTGATCAGTTCTTTCAACTTTGGTTTACCTGAAAACATTTTTATCTGGGCTTTATCTTTTAAGGATAGTTTTGTTGGGTATAGAATTCTGACTTCACAGCATTTTTATGTTTGCTTTCTTTCAAAACCCTAAAATTTTAACTCAATTGTTTGGAGGATTGCATTGTTTCTGACAAGAAAATATCAGTCATTTTTAGTGTTGTTTCTGTATGTGTGTGTGTGTGTGTGTGTGTGTGTGTGTGTGTGTTTAGTTTGACTGCAATTAATATTTTCTGTTTATCTTTGCTTTTTAGCAATTTTAGTATGGTGTGATTGGGGTTTTTTTGTATGTTTATATTTTTGAGTGTTCACCAAGCTTTTCTTGGATCTGCTAGTCAATATTTTAAAATACATTTGGAAAAATTTTAGTCATTATTTTTCAAATACTTTCTCTGCCTCAGTTTTTCTCTCCTCTTTTCCTGGAACCCCAATACCTGTATGTTAGTTAGTTTTGTTTTGTTTTTTTTAATATTGTTCCATATATCCCAGTGGTTCTCTTCTTTTAAAAAAAAAATTGGATGATTTCACTGAACCTAATCATCTTTAAGTTATTTTCTTCAACTGTTAACCTACCTAGTGAGCTTTTCATTTCAGTTATTTTATTTTTAAGTGCTAGAATTTTTTCTTTTTTAATTTGCATTTTTTAGTTAAAACTATTCATTTGTCTGCCTTTTCCTTTACATGCTTATACATGCATACAACATCTGTTTTAAAACCTTGAAGATAATTTTGACATATGTATTAACAGACTGGGAGGCTCAGTCTGTAAGTGTCTACATTCAGCTCAGGTCATGATCCCAGGATCCAGGGCCTGCATCAGGGTCCTTGCTCAGCAGAAAGCCTGCTTCTCCTTCTGCCTGATGCTCCCCCTGGTTGTGCTTGCTTGCTCTCTCTCTCTCTCTGATGAATAAATAAAACTTTAAAAAAGAGAGAGAGAAAAATCAATCTGTTTTACTGTTACCAAAAATAAAACAAAACGAAACAAGACAAAAAAACAAAAACCTCACAGAAATACCTAGACTAATTTTTTTTTTTTTTAATAAACATATAATGTATTATTAGCCCCAGGGGTACAGGTCTGTGAATCGTCAGGTTTATACACTTCACAGCACTCACCATAGCACATACCCTCCCCAATGTCCATGACCTCACCACCCTCTCCCTACACCCCTCCCCCCAGTCCCCTCAGTTTATTTTGTGACAGTAAGAGTCTCTTATGGTTTGTCTCCCTTCCGAGCCCATCTTGTTTCATTTATTCTTTTCCTACCCCCCAAACCCCCCACATTGCATCTCCACTTCCTCATATCAGGGAGATCATATGATAGTTGTCTTTCTCCGATTGACTTATTTCACTAAGCATAATACCCTCTAGTTCCATCTACGTCATCGCAAATAGCAAGATTTCATTTCTTTTGATGGCTGCATAGTATTCCATTGAATATATATACCACATCTTCTTTATCCATTCATCTGTTGATGGACATTGAGGTTCTTTCCTTAGTTTGGCTATTGTGGACATTGCTGATATAAACATTCGGGTGCACGTGCCCCTTCGGATCACTATGTTTGTATCTTTAGGATAAATACCCAGTAGTGCAATTGCTGGGTCATAAGGTAGCTCTATTTTCAAAGGAAACTCCATGCTGTTTTCCAGAGTGGTTGCATCAGCTTGCATTCCTACCAACAGTGTAGGAGGGTTCCCTTTCCTAGACTAATCTCCAGAAACCAACTCTGAAGAAATAGAGATCTATGAATTACCTGAATTAAAAATAACCATCTTAAAGATGTTCAATGAGCCAAAAGAACATAAATAGAACACCAAATAAAATTAAGAAAATTGTGCATAAACAAAATAAAAATATTGACAAAAAGAGAAATTGTTAAAAAGAGCCATACAGTAATTTTGCAGCTAAGGAATGCAATTGTTGAATTGAACAAATTCATGAGAATGTTTCAAAAGAATACTCAATCAAGCAAAAGAAAGAATTATCAAATTGAAAAGAGGCATTTGTAAATATAGATTCAGGAGGAGAAAAGAATAAAGAAAAGTTAAAAGAACCTAAGATGCTCATGCAATACAATTAAGTAGACCAATATATATATATATCATGGGAATCATGGAAGGAGAAAAGAGACAAAGAGGCAGAGAGCTTTTTTGTAGAAATAAGAAAAATTTTAAATTTGAGGAAGGAAATGATCAAATTCAACAAGCTCAATATATTCCACTTAGGATAAGCCCAAAGAAACAAACATAGAGACACATTATCATCAAATTTTCAGATGTCACATACAAAGGGAAAATGTTGAAAGCAGCAGAGGAAAAGTGACTCATCATATACAAGGAAGCCCCTATAAGATTATAAGCAGATTTCTCAGCAAAAGCTTTGCAAGCCAAAAGGAAATGAGATGATATATTTAAAGTACTGAAAGGGGGGAAAAAAAAACCTGCCAACCAAGAATATTATATGAAGTATACAACCCTTCAAAAACAAAGAAAGAAATGACTAAATTAAGGTTTTCCCAGATAAAAACTGATAGAGGTCATCATAACTAGATATTACTTACAAGAAATGTTGAAGGGAATCCTTCAAGAACTACAAAAACATAAACATATTAACAAAATAGCAATTACTTTATCAATAATTACTTTAAATGTAAATGGCCTAATGCTCCTATCAAAAAACACAGGGTGATGGATGAATTAAAAAAAAAAAAAAAGATGTCTGCTTATAAGGGACTAACCTCAGACCTAAAGACACATACATACTGAAAGTAAAGAGAGAGGGAAAAATATTTATCATGCAAAAGGAAGCAAAAAGAAATATGGAGGAACAATACTTACATCAGACAATAGACTTTAAAGACTGTAACAAGAGACAGAGAAGGGCAGTACAAAATGATAAAAGGATCAATCCAACAAGAGGTTGTAACAAATATAAATATGTGTGTACACAACATAGGAGCACCTAAATATGTAAAGCAAATATTAACAGACATAAAGAGAGAAATGACAGTATTACAATAATAGTAGGGGACTTTGACATCCCACTTACATCAATGGATGGATCATCTAGGCAGAAGATAAATAAGGAAACAATGTCTTTGAATAACAATAGATAAGATGGACATACAGATATATTCAGAACATTCCGCCCCAAAACAACAGAATACACAATGCAAGTAGAACATTCTCTAGGATAGACCTCAAGTTGGGCTATAAAATGAGTCTCACTATATTTAAGATTAGAATCATACTGTGCATCTTTTTGGGTTTAAAACTAGGAGTTCATCGCAAGAAAAAAACTGGAAGAAATAAAACATGTTGAGGTTAAACAACATGATACTTGCCAACCAATGGGTCTATGAAGAAATCAAAGAATAAATTAAAAAATACATGGAGACAAATGAATATGAAAACACAACAGTCCAAAATCTTTGGACACAACAAAAGGAGTTCTAAGAGGGAAATATATAGTAATAAAATCTACCTCAAGAAACAACAAAAGAAGTCCAAATAAACAATTTAACTTTACACCTAAAGGAATTTTTAAAAAGAACCAGAAAAGTCAAGGTGAGTAAAGGGAAGAAAATGATAAAGATCGGTGCAAAAATAAATGATCTAGAAACAAAAGAAAAGATCAATGAAACCAAGACCTTGTTCTTTGAAAAGATAAACAAAATTGATGAATCTTTAGCCAGACACATCAAGAAAAAAAGAAAAAGGACTCAAATAAGCAAAACCAGAAACAAAAGAGAAGTAATAAGTAACACCATAGAAATACAAAGGATTATAAGAGAAAAATATAAAAAAATTAGATGTCAAAAAATCGAACAACCTAAAAGAAATGGATAAATTTCTAGAAACATAAAATCTTTCAAAACTGAACCAGGAAGAAATAGGAAATCTGAATAGACTAATTAATAGTGAGGAAATTGAATCAGTAATCAAAAAACTACCACTAAAGAAAAGACCAGGATGAGACAGATTCACAGATGAATTCTACCAAACATTTTAATAAAAGAGTAAATACCTATTCTCAAACTATTCCAAAAAACAAAAGAGAAAAGGAGGCTTTCAAATACATTTTATGAGGCCAGCATTACTCTGATACCAAAACCAGACAAAGATACCACACACAAAAAAGAAAACTACAGCCCAATATCCTGGGTGAATCTAGATGCACAAATCCTTAACAAAATATTAGCAAACCACATTTGATAATACACTAAAAAAATCTTTTTTTGTGATCATTTACCACAATCAAGTGGGATTTATTCCTGGGGAGGCGGTGATGATTCAATATTCACAAATCAATCAATGTGAAACATCATATCAATAAAAGAAAGGATGAAAATCATATGATCATTCAATAGATGTAGAAAAAGCATTTAACAAAATGCAATGTCTTCTCATGATATAAACTCTCAAAAAAACTCTCAAACAAGTTTAGAGGGAAAATACATCAATATAATAAAGGCCATATATATCAAAAACCCACAGCTAACATCATATTCAACAGTAAAAAACAGAGTATTTACTTTATGATCAGGAATAAGGCAAAGATGCCCTCTTTTATTCACATAGCACTGGAAGTCCTAGCGACCATAATCTGATAAGAAAAAGAAATGAGGCATTGAATTGGTAAGGAAGAAGTTAAACCATCACTATTCGAAGATGGCATGATACTATACATAGAAAACGCTAAAGACTGCACCAAAAAACTATTAAAACTAATAAAGGAATTCAGTAAGTTTACAAAATACAAAATTAACACCTAGAAATCAGTACCATTTTTATATACTAATAATGAAGTATCAAAAAGAGTAATTTCCATTTACAATTGCACCAAAAAGAATAATATATCTAGGAATAAATTTAACCAAGGAAGTGAAAGCCCTGCACACTGAAAACTATAAAACTTTGGTGAAAGAAAATGAAGACAACACAAACAAATGGAAAGATATTCCATGCTCATGGATTGGAAGAACCACTATTGTTAAAGTTAATACTGCCCAAAGCAATCTACAGATTCAAAACAATCTCTATCAAAACGCCAGCACTTTCACAGAACTAGAATAATACTAAGATTTGTATGGAACCACAAGACTCCAAATAGCCAAAGCAATTTTGAGAAAGAAAAACAAAGCTAAAGATGTCATGCTCCCAGATTTCAAAATATACCACAAGGAACAGTAATCGAAAATAGAACAATAGAACAGAATAGAGAACCCAGATATAAACCCACACTTATATGGCCAATTAATCTATGGCAAAAGAGCCAAGAATATGCAATAGGAAAAAAGCAGTCTCTTAAAAAAAAAATGTGCTGAGAAAACTGGATAGCTACATGCCAAAGAATGAAACTGGACCACTTTCTTAGACTATATGCAAAAATAAACTCAATATGGAACGAAGACCTAAATGTGAAACATGAAACCATGAAAATCCTAGAAAAGAACACAGGCAAGTAATTCCTCTGACTTTGGCAATAACAGCATTTTTCTAGGTATGTCTCCTAAGGCAAGAGAAACAAGAGCAGAAATAAACTTCTAGGATTTTATCAAAATTAAAAGACTTTGCACAGTGAAGAAAACCATCAACAGAAACAAAAACAGAAACTGAATGAGAGAAGATATTTGCAAATGACAAATCCAATAAGGGATTAATATCCAAAATATATGAAGAACTTATTAAACTTAACACCAAAATGCAAACAATCCAATTTAAAAATGGGCAGAAAATCTAGACATTTTCCAAAGAAGACATCCAGATGGCCAACAGACACATGAAAAGGTGCTCAATTAACTCATTACTAGGGCAATATAAATCAAAACTACAATGAGATACCACTTCACATCTGCCAGAATGGCTAAAATCAACAACACAAGGAACAACAGGTCTTGGCAAGGATGTGGAGAAAGGGGAACCTTTCTGTACTATTGATGGGAATGCACCGTGGTGCAGCAACATGAGAAGACAGTATGAAGTTTCCTCAAAAAGTTAAAAACAGATATACCCTATGATCCAGCAATTGCAGCTAAGTATTTACCCAAATAATACAAAAAAATACAATTCAAAGGGATACATGCACCCCAATCTTTATAACAGCATTATCTACGATAGCCAAATGATGGATACAGCCCAAATGTCCATTGACTGATAAATGGATGAAGAAGTGGTGCCATTGATAGAGAGGTGATAGATAGAGGGTAGATAGATATATGGAAAGATGATAGATGATAAATAGATACATAGATACATAGATAAAGAGAGAGTATTACACTAAGTGAAACAAGTCAGTCAGAGAAAGACAATATGATTTCACTCATATGTGGAATTTAAGAAATAAAACAAATGATCATGGGGTGGGGAAAGAGGCAAACCAAGAAACAGACTCTCAACTATAGAGAACACACTGTTGGTTATTAGAGGAAAGGTGGTTGGGGCATGGGTGAAATAGGTGATGGGAATTAAGGAGTGTACTAGTGATGAGGACTGGGCATTTTATTTAAGTGCTGAATCACTTAATTGTACATCCCAAACTAATATTACACTGTAAATGAACTAACTGGAATTTAAATAAAATCTTTAAAACAACAGAAAAAAATGCAATGAAATATCACCTCATTCCTGTCAGAATGGCTAAAATAAAAAAGGTATGAAATAAGTGCTGGCAAGAATGTGGAGAAACAGGAACCCTTGTGCACTCTTTGGTGGGAAGGTAAGTAGGTGCAGTCACTGGGGAAAACAGTATGGAGGTTCCTCAAAAAATTAAAATTAGAAATGCATATGATCCAATAATTCCACTGCTGGGTATTTGCCCAAAGAAAACAAAAACACTAATTCAAAATAATATATATGCCTCTGTGTTTATTGCAGCATTATTTACAATAGCCAAGATATAAAAGTAAACTCAGTGTCCATCAACAGATGAATGGATAAGGAAGATGTTTGGATAGATAGATGATAGATAAAATATAGTATTATGTAGCCATAAAAAAGGATGAAATCTTGCCATTTACAACAACACTGATAAACCTAGAGAGTAAATTTATGCTAAGTGAAATAAGTCAGGCAGATAAAGAGAAATACCATATGACTTCATTCATATGTGTAATCTAAAAAAAAAAAAAAAACAAATGAATAAACAAACAAAAAACAGAATCACACCTATAGACAAGAGGACAAACTGATGTTGGCCAGAGGGAAGGGGGTGGAGAGATGAGAAAAATTGTTGAAGGGGAGTGGGAGATATAGGCTTCCAATTACATGGAATATGGAAATAAAAGGCACACCACAGAGAATATAGTCAACAGTATTAAAATAAGCTTGTGAAGATGATAGCTATACTTGTAGTGAGCATAGAATAATGTATAGAGAAATTTAATCACTATGTTGTACACCTGCAACTAATACAACATTGTATGTCAATTATACTTAAATTTTAAAAAATTAATAAAATAAAAGAAAAGGAATCCTTCAAGTTGAAATAGAAGGATGCTAGACAACAAAATTAAGCCATATGAAAATATAAATCTCTAATAAAGATAAATATTGGACATATATATTATTCTGTAGTATTGTAATGCAGGTATATAAATCATTCTTAATTCTACTATTAATGGAAAAGACTAAAGCATAAAAAATAACAGTATATCTATGTTAATGGATATACAATTAAAAAGATACAACTTGTGATATCAGTAACATAAAGTGACAGAAGCAGAGATATGAAGGAATAGAATTTTTGGAGGTGCTTGAAATTAAGTTATCAGTTTAAAACAAATTGTTATAACTTTAAGATGTTTTAGGTCTCTCTAATAGTACCTATAAAAGAAAATACCTATAGAAGATATGCAACAGGAAATGAGAAAGGAATCAATGCAAGTCATTGCAAAAAATAAAACACAAAAGAAGGGAATGAGAGAGAAAGAGCAACAAAATTGCTGCAAGGCATGTCAAAAACATAAAATGGTAGTACTTTGTCCTTGTCAGTCCATAATTACTTTAAATAGGTTAAACTCATCAATCAAAAGATTAAGACTGAATGGTTATAAAACCAAGACCCAACTATGTGCTTTCAATAAAAGACTCAATTTAGATCTCAGGATACACATAGGCTGAAAGTGAAAAAATAGAAAAAGATACACTGCAAATGGTAACCAAAAGAAAGCAAAAGTGATCATACTTAGGTAAAATGAACTTTAAGCCAGAAATGGTCACAAGAGACAAAGAAAGATATTATATAATGATTAAAGGGCCAGTTCACCAAGAAGATATTATAATTATAAATATAAAAGCATCTAACAGCAGAGTTCCTAAATATATGAAGAAAACATCGACAGAATTGAAGGGAGAAATAGATATCAAGACAATAATATTAGGAGACTTCAATAACCCACTTTCAATAATTGATAGAAAGAACAAAAATAAGATCAACTAGGAAACAGGAGACTTGAACAACACTATAGATGAATTTGATCTAACATAAACCCAACACTCCACCCAAGACCAGCAGAATATACATTTTCTCAAGCACGGCAGAACATTCTTCAGGATACATCACATGTTAGTCCACAAAACAAGTCTTAACAAATTTAAGTTTGCAGTCATATAGAATATCTTTCCAATCACAATGGAATGAAACTAGAAATCAATAGCAAAAAGAAAAATTAGAAAATCCACAAATACACTCAACCAACCAATGAGTCAGAACTGATAAATAAAAAACAAAAACACAGCATACTAAAAGTTATGGGTTGCAGCAAAAGCAGCAATAAGACAAGTTTATAATACTAAATGCTTATTAAAAAAAAGGAGAAAAGTCTCAAATCAACAACCTAACTTTATACCTCAAGGATCTAGAAAAAGAAGAAGAAACTAAGTCTGAAGTTAGCAGAAGGAAGGAAATAATAAAGATCTGAGCAGAAATAAATGAAATAGAAAACAAAGAACTAGGAAAATATCAACAAAACCAAGACTTAGGGATTTTTTAAGTTTTTTATTTTAATTCCAATGTAATTAACATTTCATGTTTTATTAGTTTCAGGTGTACACTGTAGTGATTCAACACATCTATACCTTATTATTCAGTGTTCATCAAGATAAGTGTACTCTTAATTCACTTCACCCATCAGCCCCCTTTCTGATATGCTTTGTTTTAAATGAATACCCTCAGTTAAAGTTATTACTTTTTTTCCAACAAGAACATTTTATACTTGAAGCATACTTTGGAATACACAGTTATAAAAGATATATATAGATATAGATATATCTTTTATAAAGATATATCTATATCTATATATATCTTTTATAAAGATATATATAGATATAGATATATCTTTTATCTATATATAGATATATCTTTATAAAACATTCCATCCAGGAAAAATAGAATACATGTTTTCTTCAAGTCCACACAGAAGAATATCCTGGTTAAATCACATAAAAAGAGATATGACAAATATTGCAAATTTAAGAACTGAAATCATATCAAGTGTGTTTTCCAACCACAATGGTACAAAACTAAAAAGCAACAATAAAAACAAAGTTGCAAAATCTATGGTGTAAATACTAAATATTTAATATGTAAATATTAAACAATACACTACTGCACAAGAAATGGGCCAAATAAGAAACCACACAACAAATCAAAATAAAAAGAAAAGTAAAAGAAAATACAAAACCTATGGTATGAGGTAAAAGCAAAAGTTAGAGCAAAAATTATGCTATAAATGCTTGTATTAAGAAAAAAAAGAAAATAAGTTCAAATAAACATTACACCACAAGGAACTAGAAAAAATTAAGCTGAGATTAAGTAGAGGAAGGAAATGACAAAGAAAAAATCAGAAATAACTAAAATAGAGACCAGAATAAATGGTAACATAACATTGAAAGTAATGACCAGTTCCCCCCCCAAAAATGAACAAAAATGACAATGTTGTAATTATATTAACTAAGAAAAGAAAGAAGACTCAAAAACCAAAATGAGAAATGGAAAAGAAAACAACAGATCATCACGGAAATACGTAGTGTGATAAAAATTTCTACAATTACATACTAACAAATCAGATAACTTAGGGGGAAAAAACCCAGATAAATCCTAAGAATGTACAAGTTATCATAATTGAATCATCAATCTTGAATCCAAGAAATAGGAAATCTTTTTAGACCAATAACAAGAATGAAAGTTGAATTAGAAATCAAAAATCTCCTCCTACCTCCCCACCATCTTGTTTCCAAACTGTGGGAAGAACCAAGATGCCCTTCAACGGATGAATGGATAAGGAAGATGTGGTCCATATACACTATGGAGTATTATGCCTCCATCAGAAAGGATGAATACTCAACTTTTGTAGCAACATGGACGGGACTGGAAGAGATTATGCTGAGTGAAATAAGTCAAGCAGAGAGAGTCAATTATCATATGGTTTCACTTATTTGTGGAGCATAACAAATAGCATGGAGGACAAGGGGAGATGGAGAGGAGAAGGGAGTTGAGGGAAATTGGAAGGGGAGGTGAACCATGAGAGACTATGGACTCTGAAAAACAATCTAAGGGTTTTGAAGGGGTAGGGGGTGGGAGGTTGTGGGAACCAGGTGGTGGGTATTGGAAAGGGCATGGATTGCATGGAGCACTGGGTGTGGTGTAAAAACAATGAATACTGTTACACTGAAAAAAAAAAGAAATTAAAAAAAAAAAGACATACTGAACTTAGAAACAGAAAAAAAAAAATCAAAAATCTTGCACCACAGAAAAGCCCAAGACCACATGGTTTCGTTGGTGAATTCTACCAAACATTTAAAAAATAATTAATGATAATCTTTATCAAAATCTTAACAAATAATGGAAATGAGGGAACACATTCAAAATCATTCCATGAGGCCAGTACTACAAAGCGGATTAAAACAATATAAGAACAAAAAAGTCATTTTTCTAAAATAAGTATTGCTGCTCCAACTTTCTTTTGACATCCATTTGCATAATAAAAGTTTCCCCATTCCCTCACTTTCAATCTGCAGGTGTCCTAGGACTAAAATGAGTCTCTTGTAGGCAGCATAGAGGTGAGTCTAGTTTTTCTTGTTGTTTATTGTTTTTAAATTTTGTAAGGGGTGGGGGGGGCAGGAAGAGGGAGAAGCAGGCTCCCCCTGGTCAAGAAGCCTGATGCAGGACTTGATCCCAGGACTCTGAGATCATGATCTGAGCTGAAGGCAGACACTTAACCAACTGAGCCACCCAGGTGTCCCTATATAGGTCTTTTTTTTTTTTTTTTAATCCATTCTGACACCCTATATCTTTTGATTGGAGCATTTAGCATTTATACTCAAAGTAATTTTGATAGACATTTATTGCCATTTAATGACTTGTTTTGTCATTGTTTCTGGAGATTTTTTTCTTATCCTTTCTAGTCTTTGTTACTTTTGGTCTTTCTTTTGCACTCAAAGAGCACCCTTTAATATTTCTTGCAGGTCTGGTTTAGTGGTCATGAACTCCTTTAGTTTCCCAGACAAACAAAAATTAAAAGGGTTAGTTTTTTTTTAAAAAGATCAATGAAACTGACAAACCTTTAGCTAAATTAACCAAGAAACAGATTTTTTTATTTATTTATTTCACAGAGAGAGATCACAAGTAGGCAGAGAGAGAGAAGAGGAGGAAGCAGGCTCTCCGCTGAGCAGAGAGCCCAATGCGGGACTCGATCCCAGGACCCTGAGATCATGACCTGAGCCGAAGGCAGAGGCTTAACCCACTGAGCCACCCAGGTGCCCCCTAAGAAACAGATTTTAAAAATGAAGAAATAGATTAAAGATATAAATAAGGAGCAGAAAAAGAAGTGAAGAAAAAAAATAAATAAATGACAAAATGGAAAGAAAAAGAGGAAATGGGGAAAATGAGAAAAAAGAAAGTTTGTAGAATTAAAAAGGAAAAAAGCCAAAGACAAAATTGAGAGAATGCATAAAATTTAGAAAGTAGAAAGAAAAATAGAAGCGTTATTTTATTTTCTAAAGCTGTGAACATAATATGCACTTCTTTCATGTTTTAAAGCAAAATTCTAGGGGTAAAATGGTGAAAAAAATCTGGTTATTCTCCTCAAACACTTTTGTACTCTAGCGGGAGAGATGACATAAACAAATATGCTCATAAATATAATCCACAATAGATTGTAATGAGTGCTACACAAGAGTGCTGTGGGAACACAATGACATCAAAGCCCTGCCTGGGTATCTGGTAAAGTTCCTTAGAGAAAGTAACTAAATTTGAAAAAGGAAGAGAATTTCAGCAGATGGTATGAGAGAAAACAATTTGAAAAAAGGTTTATTGAAGAGAAAAAAAGAAAGGACATGAACCAGAAATTGTAAACTTTCCTGACTGTCTTAACAATGTCTGAAGGGTGCTAGTGGGAATACAGGTTGGGAAGGCAAGTTTAAATCTCATGTGGAGAGCATGAAATTGTGCATGGAGAACTTTGAATGTCTTTAGCTTTTGGTAGCCCCTAAGAGTTCTTTAATGGGGAAATGATAACATCAGAGCAGAGATATTAAACATAAAATAGAAAAGAAAAAAGGAGCAAAATCAATAAAAAAGAGAGAAAACAACTGTGGGGTAAACTTCTTTTCCTAGAAAAAAAAAGAAAGAAAGAAAAAGCACTAAAACACTTTAGGCATTTAGGCCTAGAAATGACAGAAAAATAGGTGGAAAGATGATGGTACTGGAAATTATTTTATCACTCTGTTTTCCTCCTGCTTGAAAGAGCACATCTTTTTTTTTTTTTTTAATTGTTCATCTAAGAATCTCTTTTATTTGGAGCCATCTTCACTTGAAAACACTACAGCCCAACACTGATGTTACTGATGTCTGCCTCTGTAAGTCCCTTTGCTCCAAAAGGAATTAACCTTGTAGATCTGGATGTCTGGAAACTGTTGCTCTAAAGTAAAAAATCAAATCAAAACAAAATGGAAATCTACCAATTCTCAGGAATCAATTCTCAGCAACAAAAGAAAATAGAGGATCACATTCTCTGACTCTGCTTTATTTATGGGAATTAAGTTGGATTTGATGTATAGAACATACTTATCTCAATAAAACTCAAGTGATACACAGAAGATAAAGGGCATTTACTTTTAAAAGGAATTGCCTTTCTTTTTGGAGTCAGGGTGATTGGACATTCAGGCATTTTGCTTCTCCCTTCTCAAAGAAAGTCATTCTAAAGGTATATTTCAGCTAAGCTCTTCTATATAAAAGGAGGGACTTAAGGTTAACTCTTGAAGATTACTTCTAAGTTATTTTAAGTATTTGGAAAGTCTTTCAATTATATTCATTCAAACTGATTTGGTAATTCATAGGCAGTAAAATGTTTTGGGTAATATGACATAGTATTAAAAAATAATCACTATACTCAGAACTATTTGAAAAGAGAACTAATAGGTTGTTGGACTACTTAGTTTATGAGAAAATTCAGACTATTACATGCCTGAACATCATCTGAAAATCTTAATATTTTTGTTTTGTCCTATCCTTGAACAATCTTCAATTGGCAATACATAATGTACTAACTTACAAAGATGTCCAGATAATTTCTGTATATATATAATTTCTGTACATATATATATATAATATACATTATATAATCTAATGTTTATCTAGTTAATAACAGTTAATAACCAGATATATATTAGATTGTTATTAACTAGATATATGTAAAATAAGAATACATATATTAGATTGTTATTAACTAGATATATATATATAATAAGTAAAAAACTCCTAGCATATAGCCATGTATACAATAGGAGAGTATCAATGATAATGAACACTTTACATTGGTGGTACATCTGAGTATCTGGAGTTTCTTCTACCACATTTTACCTTCCTCTTTAGCTATTATCTTTACTAGTCTTGACCATAAATCAGTTGTAATCATCTCTCCTTATGGATAAATATTTTTCAATATTTTTGAATAGGTGAATCTTTATTTTTTTATTAACTACATCAGTCGATTTCTGAACTTGTGGATTTCTTCAATTCACTGTCTTGAGTAGATTATGGAATTTAAGTAGTCCCTTAGGAAAAGCTATGACTTTACAAATACATAGAAAACCTAATGATTGGGCCATTTAATGTTCAAATCAAATTCACTCTGTGGTCAATCCTGTGGGTAGACCTCTGTGGGTAGACATTAGCTATGAGGATAGCCAAAATACAAACAAAAACAAAAAACCCAGGGTCATTGAATAATGATTGACTTAGTGACTGTCCACAGGGCCATAAGTGGTTGTAGTCGAATTTTTTTTTTTTAATCTACAGAAAGGCAGTTGCTAGGATTCTTGCAGTCAACTTTTCCTATAGAGAAAATCACTGCATGCGTGTTTTTGTACTAAGTGGTTTTTACATTCTTTAAATGGTTGAAAAAACTCAAAAGATGGGAAGCCTGGGTGGCTCAGTTGGTTAAACCCTTGCCTTTGGCTCAGGTCATGATCCCAGGGTCCTGGGATCAAGTCCCACATCAGGTTCCTTGCTCAGCAGGCAGCCTGCTTCTCTCTCTGCCTCTGTCTGCCACTCTGCCTGCTTGTGTGCTCTCTCTCTCTCTCTGACAAATAAATAACTAAATAAAGTCTTCTAAAGTCTTCTAAATAAAGTCTTCTAAAAACTCAAAAGACTATTTCAAGATATATGAAAATTATATGAAAATCAAATTTCAGTGTCCATAGAAAATATTTATGGTTGAAGTATTTATTTCATCTATTTAAAATGAATGTGACACAACCAAGCTCATTCCTCTATGCATGGGCTATGACTGCTTTCTTTACAGCAGTGGCAGAGTTGGAGAGTTGTGACAGACTCTGTAGCCCATAAATCCTGAGATATTTTCTGAACCTTGACAGAAAAAGTTTGCCAAACTAAGCTATAGAACAAGGGCCAAATAATTAATGGAATTCTTTTTACTGCTTCAAGCTGGGTAAGTTGGAACTCTTTTGTCGATGGGTGATAGGAACCCAACTCAAATATGGTTAAAGCAAACAGGAGGATTTATTGGATCATATGGATTAGGAGTAGACCTGATAACAGGGATGTCCAGATTCAAGGATGGGCTCCCCACCTAATGAGTTCCAACTAGTGATCATTTCTGTGACTGATAAATCCTGAAAGAAAGACGTGAACTACACCTGCCTGCTGGTCTTGCCACCCTGTGTGTCTAAAGTCTTGTCACTCTTCCCACATGGTGGCAAAGATGGCGACTGGACACTGTAAATTACCAAAGGAATGAGTTCACTGCCTTTCTAGTAGTTGCAGCAGAAGTCCCAAGGGTAACTCTATCTGTTCTGGATTGAGTGGGGCCCTAAATACCATAAAATAAAGCACATGGGCTGAGTGTGGGAAGGGTGTTGTACAAAGGAAAATTGGGAAAGAGAGGAAATATCTGCCAAGCAGGCAAAACCCACAGGTGGTCACTGTAGTAAAAAAGGAAGGCATTGGTTCTTCTTTTTTGATAAGTAAGAATACCTAACCTTAAAAAAAATTAGAAGAGCTATTCTAACTACTCAGGTGGAGAACACAATCTGTTTAATTCCTGGTCTGTACTCTCTACCAAACCCTGATGCTTTTCCAAATAGTAGTTATTCAGGTGCCAAGTGTGCATATACTGGTCTGGTAGAAAGTTTTGCATCTTCCATAGATTATGTTTCTCTAATATTATCAACTAACTTGTCCAATATGCAGATCTATCTTCATCAAATTAACTTCAAACACTTAGCATGGGCCAGGAAAGATAAACCTGGAGGGTTAACTTAGTGCAGGGGTGGGAAGGAGCAGGGGTGTGGGGAATGTTTCAGAGAAGAACGTATCATCTGATGAGAGACAGTGTCCCACCATCAGAATCCAGCAAGTGATTGGAAGAGAGAAAGAGAGAGGTGTGTGTGTGTGTGTGTGTGTAAAAGGGTGGGGGGAGAAGAAGAGAGGAGAAGAAAGGAGGAAATGGGAGAAGAAAGGAGAGGGCAGGGAGAGATAAAGGGAATGAAGAGGGAAGGGAGGAAGAGGCGAGAAAAAGGGAAGAAAATGGGGGAAACAATTTGCTTTCTGAGAGCTAAGGGATACACTAGTAGGGGGCTTGCAAATTGCTGCTAGAAGACAATTCCTGCCTATTTCACAATTTCTCTCCAGCAGGATCCTGGCACATTCCTCAGGTGTAAATTGGTTTCTATCCAGAGTGTAAACCGGGAATGGAATCAATACGCTAGACATTTCCATTTGCATCAGGCAAGCAATGAGACGATTTCTTGATAGCTTTCTGAAGATAATGAAAGTGCAGAGCTCAGCAAGGGTGACTCACTTGGTGAGTCAGTTGTTTAATGCTGTCTCTTTGTAAGTCATCACTCAAATCAAGTCTCAGCATTACGGCAGTGATTGGGGCCTCATCTCAGCCCAAATCAGGAAGAATCTTCCAGCTCAACCCACTGGCCACCTGCCCAGTTCATCTTTACTTTGGGAAAAGGTACTTGGCATCGGTATGCATAGAACATGACAATCTTGGAAGCTGCAGCCAAAAGAAATAAAAAATTGTCATCTCTGCAGTTTTGTATTTGGTTTCTAGATGAGCAAAATGCCTTAACACCTTCATTGTGAATTCAATCCAATTCCCAAACATTTAAAACAGCAGGGATGAAACAAAGCAGACATTTAGCTGAACAGTGAGCTGAATACTGGTTTGCACAGAAAACATGAACTTGATGTTAAATAAATGTCAGTATTCATTGAGCTGCTTTCTACTTCCAGGTCTAAGAATTTCAACTCCCCATAGATTCTTTGGAAGTAAAAGTATAACCATAAACAGAACTTTTATTAATTCAGCTCTTCTATTTAATGTCTCATTTGATTTTGAGCTCTGAAATTTCTTGAAAGAATATAATTTTTAGATCTAAGAAAAAATGTTTCAGTATCTAATAGACAAAGGTAAGTCTGGTGCATCAGGATTATCAACAAAGGCAAATCATGCTACCATCCCGTATATAATCCTTTAGTTACTATACTGTCTTTCACTTATGTTAATAGATCCAGACTGATGAAGAAATTAGACTTTCTCAGAAAATATAATGTAACCAACATGAATTCCTATAACATGTTGGGTGAAAGAAATCATTTTTTTCCTTTTTACTTAGATACATTCCTCTTAATTCATTCCTTAACAGTGGTGCAACCCCAGGCAGGTTAGAGAAAATGGGTCTTTTGTGACTGAGTGGACTGTGATGAAACCTGCAAGTTCCCATAAGAGGGAATTTAGACCCAAGACTTAATTAGGTGGCCAATGAGATTGTAACACATAGAGAAAGTTGCATAGTCATTTTAGGTCACACGCAGGTGGCCAATTGAATTACAATTTACCCTATTGTAGCTGTTTGAATTAACCTATTACTCTGGTCAGAATTGGCACTCAAGTTTGGCGCCTAAAAGGCAGAGTTTACATTCTTTGGTGGTTAGGGAGACAATATGTGTACTTTTACTGATTGGATGTCTCTGCCTGGCCTGACTCGTCCTTGTATTCTGGGCTCTGTTATCAGGAACTGGCCAACCTGGCCTTGTATTCTGGGCTCTGTTATTAGGAACTAGCTGACCATATTTTATTGGTTTCCCAGACTTGTTTCTAAGTAATTTTCTCTGGGAGGGGGTGCAGGGTCAGTTAAAGTTTACTGCACAAACAACAAAATGGCTTTTAACCAAGATGGAGTCGCTCTGGCTAAATAGGTCCTTACAATTATCTCAAGAGAATTTTCTCCTACACACTTTATTGCTCATCCCATCATCTAGTATGTTCGCAGTTTGAATGAATTCTGTTACTTTAAGCTACTTTCTCCAATTTTTGTTATGACACTTAACCTTCAAAATTCTATTGTTGGTGCCAACTGACATGTGGGTTAAGACTGAGTCATAGCAATGGAAAAGCTTATAATGAGTAATCATGATGTTATAATATACCCCTAATTCTTACTTTTTAAAGGCCTATCATCTATAGCTGCTCTTTCTTGAAATAACTATTATCAATATTCTTATAATGTAGTCACATAATAAAGAAGTTCTATGAGCATATGCTTTAGATGGTAAAGATTTACATGTTGATGCTTCTTTTTTTTTTAAGATTTTATTTATTTATTTGAGAGAGAGAGAGTGAAAGAGAACATGAGAGAGGAGAAGCAAACTCCCCATGGAGCTGGGAGCCTGATGCAGGACTTGATCCTAGTACTCCGGGATCATGACCTGAGCTGAAGGCAGTTGCTTAACCAACTGAGCCACCCAGGTGCCCCATTTTTGATGCTTCTTAAAGCACTCTACCTGGCTATAGTATTTTTGTTGTGTTTTTCACAAAGAAGGAGATGAACATGAATAAACAACTGACCAGTTCTGAATAGAAACCAGTATTTCCTTAGAATCTTGTTTTCTTTTTTTCCAAGACCTATGAGTCATGAAGGAAATGAGCTTATGAATCACTATCTCCAACACAGAGTACATTTATAATAAGGTTGTCTTCAGTTGCATTTATCATTTATATTAAAAATATTTTCTGAGGACAACTCAAAACATTAACCATAACCTGTATATTATTCTTAAGCATGTATTTAATTGTCTTAGAGGAATAAAAGGTAAGTTAATAATAATCTGAGAATAGATTTTGTTCTTAATTCTGAATAAATTGCTGAACATCTCTGGATGTATTTTTCTCTGTGAAAGTGAGGTAGGACCAAATTGTACATTGGTCTTTGATTGTATCTATGACAAAATCAGATGTGGCTAATGGATATGGTTGGCCTGATTTTTCTAGTTAGGATAGTGATACTTAATATTACTTCTTGAGGAGCTGGTTAGACAAGTTAGTAACTTAGATCTACGAAACCTATAGGCCCTGTCTATATAACGCCAAGGATCTAATTTGATAGTGAAAAAAATGAGTTGATTTAATTGATTTTCATACAATCCCTATTCAATAAAGTGACTGACACTTTCCTCTAACACAGTAGATTTAACTAGGAATTAATGTTAAGGAGACTATTATGTTTGGTGAGGGTGAGGATCCTCCCCTATATCAAGCTTAATATCTCTGCTCAAGCACGGAATTACAATATGAGGGTTTTCCAGGTTTTGCTGACTTTCTTTCTTGTATGATAGAAATTTTTTATGCTTATCCCTTATCTACTAATCTTAATATCTTAGATGCTTCTGTATGTCTTCTCTGTCCCTCATGTGAATTGCTAATCCGTGATGTTATTTACCTCTCCGGTGACCTGTTTTACTCTTGCTCTCATATATAATTCCTTATCTTTGCTTTTGGACATGACTAAATCCTTTTCCTGAACAAATGTTTTTCTAATGGGAAGAGCACAGGATTTAGGAGAAAGAAAAGTAGTTTCTTACCCTAGCTTGGACTCTGCTTCCTATTGGCTTTGTGACATTAAGCAAGACATTTTACCTTATTGAATTTTGGTTTGGCTATATAGAAATAGGAATAATAATGTTATTCACTTTGAAGTGAAGTTGAAAGAGTTCATTAACGTAAAAATACATTACATTGCATTAATAATGACTGATTGGTTGACAAATGCTGAAGTCCAGTCCATAGTATCCCACAATGGGCTGATCTTGCCATCTTGAAATGTTGCAACAATTTGCCATTTATTAAATCTTCCAGTTTTTTGTTTCTATTTTATCCAGAGTTGAAGAAGTTGGGAAGATTGTGCTTCTGTTGCTTAGCCTACCTATCTTTCAGAAACCTAGAGGTGATCACAGGAGCACTAGTTTGAGAGAGCATATCTGGTTCTACATGGATCTCCCAATCAGATTTATCAGTTAACTCATATGTTCATGATTATTAAGTACTTTGAGTATAAATCTACATGTTAAGTAATTATTCTCCTGCCTACCTGATTTCAGAGGTAAATTTCTATCCCATTTTCATAGCCATATGATAGTTATTTGAAGAACGATTCCCAGTAACCATATTCCCCTAATTCAGTGGTTTTCAAAGTGGCTACACATAAGAAATTATCAAGGAGCTTGGATTCCCTGGATCTCCTCTACTGAATCAGAATCTCTCAGACTGGAGCTAATTAGGATCTTTAGTTCATTTCTCAACTTTGGGACTTACTTTTCTTCCCTTCAGGGAATCCATTTACTCTCTGACTATCACCCCCATCTGACAGGTAGATAGAGCCCATAAACCAGAATCTAGGGCAATTTTTCAGTTTTCTTATTATCTCTATTTTTGCAAGTGTGGAAATGGAGACTCAAAAATGTTAAATGAATTGTCTAAGAGCAGATAAAGAGCAAGGGAAAAGGTGGGACTTAAACTCAGAAGCCAAAATCCCCATGTTTTCACTATGCCACAAGATCCTCCTCCTCAATCTAATGGATCTCATCCACATTCACATGGCTGACATGTCCACACCCACTGTGCCCAGGTCAACAGGGAATTTTACCCCCTCTCCCTAATCCTCTCTCCTCACCTACCATAGATTATCATAGAGGTCTTAAAGTTCACCAAAGGAAACAGACCACTCTGAAACAGGCAAAGAAAGACAGATATGCCGTTTAACAGATTTTTCTCAAGGACCGCCCACACGTGAATGTGATCAGAATTTCTTTTTTACTGGACACTTTTATAACAGTTGGTCTAATAAGTTGGAAAATTTTATATTGCCCCATTATGCATTTATTATTATATTACCTTCAATAACTTTATTTTTGTTTTTGATTGAAGTTGTATTGATATTAATTTTAGGAAAAAATATTTAAAATGTTTTATTAACTTTGCTTGTCCTAACCTCCTGATACTTCTGGGGCTAACAAACAACTCAATCGTTTTTGGGGTCCTTAGTTATAGAAGTATATAGGTGACCCATAAACTCAAATAATTAAATAATATGTCTAGTATTTAGCATAAACTTATACACAAATTTGTGATTTTATTTCACCTTAAGCCTCTTTCCCACTCAGATTTTAAGAAATCAACCATAGTCAATAAGCACAATAATAAACATTTGGGTGAATCATCAGGGAGTAAAGGGCCTACTTGAAGATTACTAATAGTTATTTAAAAATACAATATATAATTATTAGAAGGAAAATTAATTTCTGAGATCATATAATTGCTCAGTCATTGATGAAAAAATTTCCCAACAGAATTCTAGACACCCAACTAAAATGTGGCAAATACCACTTGGGGACTAGGATAGGTCCTGTATAATATCCTTCATAGTTCTTAACACAAGGCTGGTCACATGGAATTTCTCAATAAATGCTTTTTCATAAATATGAGTATTTGTTACTCCATAGATAGAAAATCTGAGTTTTTAATTCTTCAGCTAAATCACCTGAATAGGACTCATACAATGAGAAAATCAATGTATTTTACACTTTCCACTCTCTGTTCAGTCCTTCTCTTGAAGGAGTTTTCTCTCATCTACTCCATGAAATCTAGGGCAAGTCTCATGAATATCTCAGTGACTAAGAGAGAACTAATCATCTACTGCTCACTTTTAATCCCAAGAATATTTAGTTCCGACATTAAAATGACCATTTCTGGTAAAAGTAAACACTCAAAGCTCCATTCAAATGTAGAGTCTCTCCCCTACCTCAGCATAGGGCTGCTACAGATAGGAAGGCTTCCTATAGTGGGATTCTTCTATTTTCCAGGAAGGAGTTTCTACTTCTTCCTCCACTCCCAGGTCAAGTTCTTCTGACACATCCAGGACTCAGGTAAGAGTCTAGCAACTGTTGTCACTACTGTGTCCATAACCCCTCACACTCAGTCTATATACCTATGTCTTTCACCTGCAGGTGCCATGATACTACACTGGAAGACTTTCTTTAGACACTAGAGCCCACTCTTTGCACTTCCAGAGAAGGCCAGAACTTCTGTGGAATTAATTCTCCTAGGAGCAGGGCTTAACAAATGCCTGACAAAAATTGATGGAGACTCATCTCCCTTGGTTGGAGTAACTCTGAGGTACATCATTTATTGTATCCTAGAGCAGGAGGATTGAGTTCCCATAGTAATAACCTACTCAATTTCTTATGTGTTACCATCTTCCTTCCCTTCCTTATCTCACTGCCCACTACCATGCCTGTACTTCTTAGGATTACCTCCCAAATAAACTACTTGCACTCGCATCCATGTCTGAGAGTCCCCTTCTGTGGGAACCCAAATGAAAATATGATAAGGGCAGGCAATATCTTGTAAAATAAAGAGGTATCTAGTACTAGTTTCTTCAAACTGTTGCAGAGAGCTTAAGTAACTTTCTCTGAGCTGTCTGAACGCTTAAAGAGATTCTCTTTCCTGGAGACCATATGCATGTTCTTCAGAAACCCTTCCATTTCTAGAGTTATCTCATTCTTTGTGTGAGGTTCCTATAAATATAGGGCAACATTCCCCTGTAGCTGGCTACTTATAAGTATATATTAGTCAGGGTTCTCCAGAGAAACAGAACCAATAGGATATACATAGTTATAGTTTTATAGTTATATAATGCATATATATGCTTATTATATATATTATATCATATATAATAAAGAGATTTATTATAAAGTATTGGCTCCTGGGATTATAGAGTCCTACAATCGGCCATTTGCAAACTGGAGACCGAGGAAAATTGGTGGGGTACTTCTAGTCTAAGTTCAAAGGTAAAAACTGGGAATGCTGCTGGTGTAAATCCCAGTCTGAGGGCAGAAGACTGATGTCCCAGCTCAAGCTTTCAAACAAAGAGAAAGAGAATTCTTTCTTTCTCCACGTTTTGGTTCTATTCAGGTACCCAGTAGGTTATATCAGGCCCAACCACATTAGGTAGGACAATCTGCTTTCCTCAGTCTACCAATTAAAATATTAATCTCTTCCATAAACATCCTCAAAGACACATAAGAAATAATATTTAACCAAATTTCTGAACTCACTCAAGTTGACTCACTCAAGTTGACACGTAAAATTAACCATCACAGACTCTTTATCAGTCCTTCTTTCTTTGATGGCCCTCATCAGGCAGAGTTAGAGTTTCATTGTTCTTTAAACTGCTTTTCACATCCAAATTCTTTTTTAAATGACTCCAGGCCTCCTTTCTATATCAAGAGACTCATTTCTCCTACATCTTTCATTCTGACAAACTAGGATCTCAGGCCATTCTCAATACAATAATTTTTCTTTATTAGACAACTTCACTTTGTAGTCTTCAGGCTTTTCCTGACAAAGGTTTTACATTATTAGCCAACAGTCACTATGGATCACAGGTCAAGCTTTTCAAGTCTTCTCCTTGAAATTCTCTAAGCTTTTGTGATAAGAGAAGTTCATCCTCCTCTCCTTCCCCATAGGAACACACTTCATCCCCCTCTGAAGATAATCTCATCTCTAATTTCCCATTCCTTGGTTACTTTATTTTGAACTTGCATATCCCCTCAAGAGGGTAAATTCCCTGAGGTTATAAACTAACTTTCAGCTACCTCTTTTCAAGTTCAGCACTGGTGGTCCAGGAATACACATATGGGAGTCCTTATCAACTATTGTCTTAGAGCCTCAGCCAAAACTGAGACAGAATGAGCTTTATTTGAACCTTCTGTCATTTATACAATTAAATGTTTATAAATTTCAACTAATATTAGTGCACACATTATGTATAGGCATTGGACTAGGTAAAAACTAAAACCCTTTTCATACCCTAAAATATTTGTCTTAGTAGAAGACAGACAAGTAAAAAAATAAAGATTCATAAGAAATATAAAATAGGATGCCTGGATGACTCAGTCATTGGGCAGCTGCCTTCAGCTCGGGTCATGATCCCAGGGTCCTGGGATGGAGGCCATATTGGGCTCCCTGCTCGGTGGCAAGCCTGCTTCTTCCTCTCCCGCTCCCCCTTCTTGCGTTCCCTATCTCTCTGTGTCTTTCTCTGTCAAATAAATAAATAAAATCTTTTTTTTTTTTTTTATTTATTTATTTGACAGAGAGAGAGATCACAAGTAGACGGAGAGGCAGGCAGAGAGAGAGAGAGAGAGAGAGAGGGAAGCAGGCTCCCTGCTGAGCAGAGAGCCCGATGCGGGACTCAATCCCAGGACCCCGAGATCATGACCTGAGCCGAAGGCAGCGGCTTAACCCACTGAGCCACCCAGGCGCCCAATAAAATCTTTTTAAAAAAGAAATATAGGGGCGCCTAGGTGGCTCAATGGGTTAAAGCCTCTGCCTTCAGCTCAGGTCATGATCCCAGGGTTCTGGGCTCAAGCACCGCATCAGGCTCTCTGCTCAGTGGGGAGCCTGCTTCCTCCTTTCTCTCTGCCTGCCTCTCTGTCTACTTGTGATCTCTGTCTGTCAAATAAATAAATAAAATCTTTAAAAAAAAAGAAATATAAAATAGTAGAGTTTTTAAGACACATTATATGAAAGAATTAATAATTAATTCTATCAGAGAAGGGTGAGGAATTAGAGAAAGCAGGGTATTCACTAAGGTAATCGAATTTTGCCAGGCACATAGGGAGACACACAAGGAAACATAAAATGTTCATGCAACCCCCAAAATGTTAGTGTTGCTGTTGCGGAAGAACCTAGGAAGAGATGAGGCTAAAGAAGCAGATAGAAAAGGAATTAAGTTTTCTCTGAGAAGTTTAAACTTAATCCAGCAAGTTATTGGGAATTTTTGAAGGAATTTAATCAGCATATTGACTTGTAAAGATTCAGAGTTTAAAATAATTGCTCCAGTCCTTTGGGAAGAATGGATTGAAGGAAAGCAGTTAAGAGGGGTAGGGAGGTTATTAGGAGTCAGAGGTTTGGAAACTAGTACCATGGGCCTGACCAATGCAATGACTGTGAAGATGGAAACAGTAAAATATAAACACTTGAAGACAGAGGCTTGGTTTTATTCATTTCTGTATTCCCAGTAATTAGAACATCATCTGCTTTATCAATGGAAGTTGTTGGATAAATTAGTGAATGGGTGACTGATAATGATGATATGATTGACGACATGCCCTAGAGAAGAGATTAGAAACCTCTTATTGGATTACCTAGGCAGAGATGGAGTTAAACTCATGATTTAGTTAAAGAATGGAGATATATATTTGGGAAACCAGAGAAGCAGATGAAATCACTCATGGAGAGCTCTTAGAGTAAAGAAATAAAAAAGAGACTTACCTTCAACAAATCTGCCTATAGATTGACCAAATCCTATGAGCTCTGGGTAAAGAACTTTATATTCATTATCTCCGTTACACCCACCTTACCAATGAAGGAGGTACATTTTACATAAAAAGAAACATGGGCTAGGAGTTTAAGAATTTTCAAGGTCACACAGCTGGTTGGTGGCAAAGTAGGACTGAACTGGTTCACTGACTCCAGACCTGTGTTTTTAACTCTATGAAACATCTAGAATCTCAATACTGCTCAAGTACTTCAACTGTCATTCAGGCACAATTTGCACTTACCACTCAGGGTGTGTTTTTTTCCTGTTACTTGGAGAAATAATTCATCTCTGTGCTTCCCAGGACAAGAATTGGGTATAAGCCAGTAGGTCTAGCGTTCTTGACAGGAATTCCCTATCCACCAAAAAAAGGAACAAATAAGTTTGAAGGGCTAGAAGAAAAACACTCTTTAGGAAATTGGCTTTGACCTGGTGGGACAAATATTTCAGAGATTGGGAAAAATGATAGAACAGATATAGGTCAGTGATTCTCAGCTCTGGCAAAGCATAGAATCATCTGGGGAGCTTTCAAAAAATCTCAGTGTCTGCCCCAGGTCATTAAATCAGAATCGTGGGCAGGACACAGAGTTGAAAAAAAATATCAGTGTTGAAAACCACTTATACAGCTGAAGGTAAATTTAAGAGGTGGAAAGCAAGATATTTAGATATTTCACAGTTAGAATGGCTTGCATTTCCTGGAGAAACTATTTGCTTAGAATACATGTTGACTGAAAGGGTGTGCTATGGGTACAATGCTTGAGGAGAATGGCTAAAGTTTAGTACAGCACAAAAAGCAAAATAGAAAGGAAAACTGACCAAGAACAAGATCTATAGAATAGATAAATGGGCCCAGATGGGACTGAAAACTCTTAACTTTTGGTGGACCCAATTTTATTGTGTGATGTTTTCCAGAAGCAGAAAAGGAATATATCTTAGATTATCCAGGGATAAGCATGTATAAGGTTTAAAGAGGCAGAAGGACCACAGGGACCAAAACAGTTACTGAAGTGATGTACTATAGAGTCCAAATTGTAGTCTGTGTAGTCTAGATTGACGAAAAGTCTAGGAAAGATGGAATGCATTCAATGATCAAACATACATTTCGGGGAGGGTAGTTACTGATATATCTTCCCTGGAACAGAAGAAACATCTAACAGTGATGTTTGCCTGCAACACCCATTGCTAGTTAGTTCCCCCTGGTTACAAGTCCAAGAATCTCAGGTCCTTGGAGACAACATAATGTGTCGACTTCAGAGAATTTGTCTTTCTGTCCTTCCTGGTTTGTATTGTACTGGATCCCACTGCCATTCCAGATACATTATCTCAGCATGGTCCAGTTCTCTTAACTGAAGTTATTTTTGATTGCCAACTGCTGTTAGAATGGATTCTATTACTATGGCGTTCATTTCTTGTATTCTCTTCTCTAGGTATCATCAGGTCATTTCACATTTATCTTTGGAATTACATCCAGAATGAAACCCAGGTTTGTAGTTTTTCCTTAATCCAAAAAATGTTTATTGAGCACTTATTATGGGCCAGGTATTGTGTTTGGCAATTTACTAAATGTTTTTTCACATTCAATAATTATTCACTGGGGCGCCTGGTTGGCTCAGTGGGCTAAAGCCTCTGCCTTTGGCTTGGGTCATGATCCCAGGGTCCTGGAATCGAGTCCCACATCGGGCTCTCTGCTCAGCAGGGAGCCTGCTTCCTCCTCTCTCTCTGCCTGCCTCTCTGCCTACTTGTGATCTCTATCTGTCAAATAAATAAATAAAATCTTTAAAAAAATAATTATTCCCTGAGCATCTTGAGGGAGCATAGCTTGCAAGGCTTTCTCTCTCTCTCTCTCTCTCTCTCTCTCACACACACACACACACACACAAACACCAGACATCCTCTTTATATAGAAATACTCACCCTGTTACTACTTGTCTTCCACTTAGAAACTTATACTTCCTTTGGATCCTACTTTTATTCCAAATCTGCTAAAAAGGGATTATGCCCATCCCCAAAGGACCAATTATTCTCTGTCAAGGGGTTCACAAATTTTTTAATTTATGGTGAACACTGAATGTTTTGTTCATCCCTTATTTCATCTGGTAATATCACTGCCCTTTTTTCTGACAGTCTTTATAGACATTTCCATATTCTCCAGGGACCAACTACATTCCCACTTCAGCCAGCACTGATTAGAACTCTGGTTAAGAGCCCTGAACCACATATCAGGGTATCTGAGCCAATCTGGGCCAAAAAGCCCCTTCCCTAAAATATTTCAAGTTGGAACCTGAGGGACTGTCCAGACAACCCTGTGCAGAAACTGAAGTTGTGAAGTATAAAACTGAAGGGCTTTCAGCTGTTGTTAGAGAAAGCCCACCTGTGAAGAAAGAGAATGACATTCAACTGCAAAGAGAATCAGAGATAAGAGTCAGTGAGAGCACATTCTGGCAACATTAGGGTTGAGAACTCCTATATATAGAGGCCCAGATGAATCCCTGCTCTTTCCTCCTTCTGATTATTTTATCCTTCTATTGGTAAATTCTACTTTCTGCTTATGTAGTTCAAGATGGGTTATAAAAATATCCATAATTAGTGTATATTTGCTCCTTATGCACACAGACCAGGAAATAAACTCAATGATTATCTAGATTATTAACTTAACCTTACAGGTTATAATCAAAATAAAAGTAGTTATTATTTACTGAACACCTGCCACGTGGTAGGAAGGATTATATATAGATATATGATTCATAATATAATAGGCGTCCAAGGCACATATTCTCATCTCCAGTTGATAAGTGAGGAATTCAAAGCCCAAAGAGGTTTATTATTCACAGGTTTATTATTCATAGGGAATTATGAGGCCTCAATAGTTTTCATGTTTATTGTTCTTTGCTGGGTTATATTAAACAATGAAAATCTATGATGAGATCTGGATAAGCCAAGTGAGCTGATTCACAAGAGCACATGAAGTTCGCCATAAAAATAGTAGTGATATAAAGTAGGAGATGATACAAATGGTATGTAAACTAACATTTAAAAAGTTATTAGCTCTACGTCAAGCTGTAATTTAACATCTATTAAATTGCAAAATGGAATAAAACATAATTCTACCCAAATATGGATAGCGTTATGGGGAAATGATACTCTCATACATTGCCTGTTGCTGTAGAAACTGGTTAGAGCTTTTTTGGAGAGCAATTTGGAAAAAACACTTCAGTAGCCATTAAGTGCTCATGTATTTTGACCCAGGTAATTTTACCTCTGGAAAAATAACCTTGGGAAATAATCCAAAACTAAATTCACCAAGATGTTTACTAAAACTAAATTTATAATAAGACAAATCAGACACCTATGAAATGTGCAAAAATCAAGATCTGTTTAAGGATGAATTTGTGGATTTATTAACTAATTTACTCAGCAAATGATAAAATCCCCACCATATAGCAGACACTATGCTAGACACAGAGGTATACAAAGGTAGACAAGGCAGATACACAGCTCTTTCCTGTTTATATGTTTATGTGAACAAAGAGAAAACTAGAACATAAAAATAATTTTCACATTTTATTTATAACTCTTCTTCCTCAAAGAATGGGAAGAGGCTTATAACACCATAAAAAAAAATAAACAAATGCAGGACCAGAGAAAATGCATATTTTGAAAGAAAATCGAGTTCAGGGAAGAAAAAAAAAGAAACACAGGGTCTTTTTTTTTTAATTTATTTATTTGTCAGACAGAGATCACAATTAGGCAGAGAGGCAGGCAGAGAAGGGGAAAGCAGGCTCCCTGCTGAGCCAAGAGCCTGATGCAGGGCTCAATCCCAGGACCCTGGGATCATGACCTGAACCAAAGGCAGAGGCTTTAACCCACTGAGCCACCCACGTGTCCCAAAACACAGGGTCTTACTTGGTTAGTAAAGTTGGAGCTCAGATTTGGTTCTCAGATTCTAGGCAAGCAAAGGAAAAAAGTTTTATTAGTGAGTGATTTACCTTGCTAATGAAAAGAAAACACAAGAGTTTCTCAGGAGAAAGCACTTATTCTTTGTGTCTCTTTGTAAATGGTTGATATGTGATATGGGTATCTCTTAGGAGTTTATAAGACTTTTAGGAATAAAATATTTCAAGCACATGAAAATGTATCTAGAATAATGTAATGAGCATATGTGTATCCCATACATGGCCTAAAAAATTAAAATATTACAATTAAAGCTTTTTGTACCTCTACACAGTTTTCTTTCTTGGTATCCTTATCCAGAATTAATAATGCTCCTGAATTTGGTGTCTCTCATGTTCAGTTTAATGTGTTCAATTTAAATTTATTCAATTTTCAATTTCAATTTAAACATATGCTTCTATCAAAATATATAGTATTATTTTCATGAAATACATAGCATTTTTATAAATGAGAAGTATGGGACCACTAGCTCATTCACATTTTACTGTTGGATAATATTTTAATTTACAAATATGCCACCATTTATCCATTTACTGATAGATATTTAGGTTATTTCTTTCTTTCTTTCTTTCTTTTTTTTTTTTTTTTTTGCTGTTACAAAGCTGCAACAAACTTTCTTGTATGCTTTTTTTTTCCTTATGTGTGAAAACTTCTAAATATAGAGTGAAATCGCTGGCCAGAAGGTATGTGAATGTTTATCTTTACTCAATATAGCCACATGGCTCTCCAACTGGTTATACTAATTTACTTGAAGGATAATTAAATGTGAAGGTATTCAGTGATATCACAGCCAAGGAGGCAATGCTCCGCTAAATCACCACCTCTGTCCTCACCCTGCAAGTCTCCTACTCAAAGAACAAGAGTGGGACTGAAATTTTAAAAACACCCTTTGAAGGGTGCCTGGGTGGCTCAGTCGATTAAGTGTCTGACTCTTGATTTCCCCTCTGGTCATGATCTCAGGATCATGAGATTGAACTCCATAAGGGTCTGTGCTGAGCATGGAGCCTGCTTAAGATTCTCTTTCCTTCTCCCTCTGTCTCTCCCCATTTGCTCTCTCTCTCTCTCTCTCCTAAAATTAAATTAAATTAAATTAAATTAAATTAAATTAAGTTACTCTTCGAGACAATATCTGATGACTCCTGAGGCAGAGGTGAAGAAATGGAATTGGAGTGAAAGGCATAGATCTTCTACTGTCTCTTGAATTTTAACCTTGAGTTCTCTCAGATACATGTGTAGAGAGAGCTAGTTTTTAGGATAGGGTCTGAGCCCATATGACCTGGGAAGAGAGGCCCAAGTCTGGAGAGCAAAACTTCTCAACTCACCTAATCCCCACCTGCTTGGAAGAGTAGGAAGAATAAGAGAGAGCCTATAAGATGGTACCTTTTTGGTAAATGTGGTCTAACTGATGGTCGTAAAGTAAGAAACTGCTTCTCCCTGAAAGGAGAACTAGCATTTGGGGTGTTGGGGAAAGTACCGGAAAACTGGGAAAGAGGAGTACCCATGTGACTGTGGATATTTTATCTTGTTATCACATTGATATTTAAGAAGCAGTGTTTCTAAAAGCTTTTCTTAAAACGTGCCAGTGTCTGGGATTTTCATGTCTTCTTCTCTCATGAAATTATAAAAAGCCTTCAGTGATGGGAAGGATTGACTGAAAAGTTCAGGGAGGGGTGGATGCCACACACAGTTTCTGCTTTGGGAAGTTAACTTTTGAAACCTATAGTGAAGAGTGGAATTAATGTTTAGTACAACCATATTGATAATCCTAGAATACACTGTAATTTAGTCTTTTTTTTTCAAACTGTAAATGATGATTAATTTCAGGATTATTAGTTTATGTCCCTTTACTTTTTGATAATTGCTAGTTATCAAACTCTTCTTATTTGTGAATTTATGAGTTCACTATATCTGCAATATCATTTCTGCTATAAAGAACTTTTAAAATGTGATTTGCAGACAGCTGTGTATAATTATAAAGGAAGAATGTTTGTATAAAAAGACTTTTTACTTGCTTCCTGCCCATTGTGACCACCAAGGATGATCTAAGAGAAAAAGCTCTCTTCTTTTTTTCTTCTGAAGATATTAGAGAGAAAGGAGATACTGTCATTGTCAAAAATCATTAGACAAAAAGGCCATTACAAAATGTATTTCCTATTCTTCACACCTTCCAACTCCAATATAACCAATAGGCAGCAAAAGATTTGAAGTTGTCTCAGACATATCTAAGTTATGCAAGTCCTGACTTTATAATTTGGCTTCTCTCAAGATCATCAGCTTGACTCGCCAAGAGTTACTTAGTGTTGAGAAACACTTGTTAGTTCCTAAGGAAGACATTCTGCCACCTCCTTCCCTTTTAGAAGGGAAACACAGTTTATTTTGTATTTATGTCTCCTACTTGTAAACAGTTAAAAAATCTTTTAAACAGATTGGTCTGACATTCAATAGCCCAATATTCCCATCTGGATTTTGATGTAAATTGATAGGAATAATTGTTTTACGTAAATTCATAGCCACCTACCTTCATTCTCCACATTACAGGAGAAAACAAATAACTTTTATTTAATTACACCAAATTTCCATTCCTTGCAGACCAAATGTGATCAATCTTAACAGATATACCCCTTTATAGTGACTCACTATGGAGTGCTGATCATTCTTCATTTGTATTACTTTAGCTTCTGCGTCGTCATTCTTAAGACCACCACAACTAAAGTCCAGGTCCCATCATTCCATGGCCAGATTGCTGAAGTAGCCTCTGAATGTATATCCACCTCTAGTATTTCCTCTCTAATTTGGTTGGTATTCACCAAATTAACTTTTATCAATACCCCCTATAACAATTTCTTTCCCATAATCAAAAGCCATTAATAGTTCCTCAGTAGTTTAAATCTTAAAAACAGCCTGATATTCAGGACACTCAGCATTCTGGCCTCAAACTGCCTTTCCACTCCATTTTCTTCCATTCTTACTACTTTAATCCTTCAGCCCACAATGAACTGTCTACTCAGAGTTCTCAGGACACATATTGCTCATACCAACCTTTGTACCTTTCCTCGTATCTGCTTCTCAACTTGGCACATACATATTGGCCAGGGGCTAGGTAGAGTGCTAGAGGTGGAGACAATGAATGAATCAAAGCCCTGCCTTCTTCTCTACCCGCCTGTTGTAGGCTGAAGAATGGCCCTCAAAGATACCCATGTCCTAATCCACAAAATCTGTGAATGTTCTACCATATACCGAAAAAGGGTCTTTGCAGATGTGGTTAAGTTAAAGATCTTGATTTAGGGAGATGGTCCTGGATTACCTAGTTGACTCTACATGTAACCACAAGAACATTCATAAGAGGGAGGCAGAAGAGTTAGTGGGGAATTTGGGGGAGATGGTGATGTACAATGGAATCAGAGATTGGAGCAATGCAGCCAGGAGCCAAGGAATGCCAGAAACTTGGAGACACTGGAAGAAACAAGAAGCTGACTTACTCCTGGAGCCTATAGAAAGAAACAGCCCTGCTACACCTTCACTTTAGCTCCACCAGACTCAGTTTAGACATTTTATCACTCCAATAAGATTCCTCATGCTCATCGACAGTTAATCCCTATTACATCCCCAGCTCTAGGAACTACAATCT
The DNA here is from genome assembly GCF_002288905.1 of Enhydra lutris kenyoni. Classification (NCBI taxonomy): domain Eukaryota; kingdom Metazoa; phylum Chordata; class Mammalia; order Carnivora; family Mustelidae; genus Enhydra; species Enhydra lutris. Next base: position 14,543,823 of record NW_019154096.1, read on the forward strand.
GCTTTCAATCTCTACAGTTTTACCTTTTTAGACATATCATTTTTCCTATGAATCTTGAGTACCATCAATCATGCTTTATGTGAGGAGGACAGATCAAGGATCTCACGTAATTCAAAACTGATATATATATTTTTTTAAGATTTTATTTATTTATTTGACAGACAGAGATCACAAGTAGGCAGAGAGGCAGGCAGAGAGAGAGGAGGAAGCAGGCTCCCTGCTGAGCAGAGAGCCCGATGCGGGGCTCGATCCCAGGACCCTGGGACCATGACCTGAGCCGAAAGCAGAGGCTTTAACCCACTGAGCCACCCAGGTGCCCCTCAAAACTGATATATTTTAATATGAACATTGTCATATGAGAGTATGAGAGATGTTTGATTCTAATGTATACAGCTATAACCACTAGAATTCCTTTGATTCTGCTTTTTATTTTTTTTTTCAGATTTATCTCTAATCTAAAGAAGAAATTCTTGGCGGTGGAGACTGCTTTACCTTCCTTATGTTTTAATTATATCTCTATTTTTTCTGCCAAAGTCTTGGTTTTTTCAACATTAATATTAGCATTTTTTAAACATTAGTATTAGCACAATCAGATAATGAACACCTAAGTGACTTCACTACAGAAAAAACTTTTTAATTATAGTGTTAAAATAATAGCACAGTAGTCCCCCAAAATTATATGTATATATACAGTAATATGTAATTCTGACAAAGGATAGTGGGCATTTCTATTTACCAACTGAAGTGGTACCAACATTTTGCCACAGACAAAACATATTCTATAGTTCCAGCTGTGAAATTCAGATACAGCTTTTAAAATTTGGAGAAATATGAGTATAATTAATAATTTTGTAATAATTTCAAATTCATATAAAATGTGACCTTATTTATTTTTACCACTCATTTGACACTTATGTTCTACAAATAATCATTCTAAGCAAATGGCAATTTATATTACAGTAAAATAAAGATTTCTTATTTCACTCCTGTGTTTCTAAGAGTGAAGAGAGAGGGAACAATAGATCAATCTCAACCTGTAAATATTTAAATTTATGTGACTCTTGTGCCCTAACTTGTAAGACAATTTTTTTTTTCTTAAGATTTTATTTATTTACTTGACAGAGAGAGAGAGATCACAAGTAGGCAGACAGGCAGGCAAAGAGGGAGGGGGAAGCAGGTTTCCTGCTGAGAAAAAAGCCCCATGCAGGGTTCTATCCCAGGATCCTTGAGATCATGACTTAGGCCAAAGGCAGAGACTTAGCCAACTGAGCCACCCAGGCCCCCCGACAATTTTTTTTTTAAGATTTTATTTATTTATTTGAGGGGGTGGGAAGGAACAGGGGGAAGGAGTAGAGGGAGAAGCAGACTCCCTGCTGAGCAGGGAGCCCCCCACAGATCAATGACCTGAGCTGAAGGCAGCCACTCAACCAACTGAGACACCCAGGTGCCCCATTGTAAGATAATTGCTAAGTATTATTCAGTATCAGTTCTCCAGAGTTCTTATCATTTTTTAATATGAAAAATCAATTTCATAAAAATCTAAGACTCCTTTTATCTTAATAATCATTATGATCTTAAGTTGATTCTAGTTCCTTTAGGACATAGCAAATGTGGAATTTTTTTCCAATGGAAATATAACTTTTATCTCAAATTAAATTTTCCACCAAAGACTTACTAGATCTTAAAAGAAAAATGAAAGAGTCAACAAGGTTATATGTAGCAAAATGGAGTGATGGGATTTTAATTCACATAAGTGGTTCTCCAAAGATAATGAGTTCATTTAGTAATGATTTATGAATGCAATTTCAAAATACTAGTACAAAGTAGAAGAGGATGGCTGCCATTAGTCTTTTAAATGTTATTCCCAATGAAGCATTTAAAGGTGGTATATCATTTCACAGCAGAATATTTTTGTTCAGATAATTTTGTTCAATAAAATAGGTACAAATAAGATCAAAGTAATTTAGGTACTAAATTATGGCTTTTGGCATTCAGCCTTGACTCCAACTCCAAAGGTTAAATTTTTATATAATATTTATTGATTTTTTTTCTGTTTTTGTTAAGTAGATGGCATAAAGTGAAAAAGGACAAGGGAATCCAGTTACTATTCTCATGGATTTAGACATCTTGACTAAAACATTATTGTTAATCTGTCTCAATAGAAATAGGATAGAATAGATCATCTTTGAGAACTAGAGGTCTTAGATACAAAGATTTTTGTTTTGATTTTTTTAAATCACACATCTAAAGAAGAAAAATCTGCTTTTTTTAGAAGACCCCTTTTATGAGATGGGATTTTTTAATCACATAGTATGGGGAAGTAAAAAAAAAAAAAAAAAAAAAAAAATCTTCATGTCTTCCACCCCAATGGCCAAGATTGCCAGAAAGATTTGGAGAGAATGGGTACTAATGTTCAAACAAGGTTGTTATAATAATTTTTATTTTTATTTTTTAAAGATTTATTTATTTTAGAAAGACTGATAGAGACAGAGCATGAGCAGGAGGGGCAATGGAAGAGGGTGAGAGAAACTCAAGCAGATTCCCCTCAGCACAGAGCCCAACATGGGCCTCGATCTCATGACCCTGAGATCACAACCAGAGCAAAAATCAAGAGTCAGATGCTTAACAAACTGTACCAGATGCCCCTGTGATAAGAACTTTTAAAACAATATCTAACTTTTATTTGTCTCTTAAATGCCAAGAAGTTTATAGGTATTATCTCATTAAATCCAAACAGTAACCATTGAAGTAGGTAATATTGTCATCATCTTCATTCTGCTTTTGTTTTTCATTTTATTTTAAATTTTTATTGAAGTATAGTTGATGCACAATGTTACATTAGTTTTAGGCGTACAATATAGCAATTCAACAATTATCATCCCCATTTTGGCTATATGAAAACAAAACTGAAAGATTAGATAACAAAGCAGCATCACACAGCTGAACATGGAAGAGCTAGGATGTGAATGAATCTTGGCTTTCTGAGAATCTGAGCAGAAAATCACTGTGCCACAGTCATATGAGGGCCAAGAGGAACACAGATGGATCTGCTTGTCCAGTATCACATGCCATTTCTTTTCTAATTTTGAGATTTGATTAATGTTCTTATAATGATGTTATTTGTTCCAAAACATTCACAGTTATATTGTCATTGTGAATTCTACTACTCATCATTATGAACTCATTTTTTTGTTGCACTAATGCTTTCATCCATGAATCGAGGGCTGCCTGATATTAGTCATGTGATATCTGCTTTTCTTCATTTTTGCAGCTGCCAGATGTATGTTTGCCTTTTCGTTAATAGTCAATTTGTCTTAGTCACTTCGTTTAACTGTATAAAAGAAAAATTAACACATTGTTGCAGCATTTATACAGGATCAGAAAAAAAATGAAAGGCTGCATGAATTCTTCAGGTGGTACTAACTAAAGGTTTTAATACAGTAAGAGATTATAGTACAGCAGCAAAAATAAAGCCCAGACAGGTATCAGAGGAAGGAGAGCTCCAAGCACAGATTTCAGTTCCCTTTACAGTTTTATGGGATGCACTTTGTCTTTAAGTCCGAACCACCAAGATATGTACAAGATTCTGGGTCTTAGAAAAACCACCTATTCAAAGAGGGGCCTTTTTTTACCCCAGGTCACACAGTCAAACCCAGACCATTGAGCAGATCCCGTAGCAGAAACCAAGAAAATGTAAACCAGGTGCAAAGAATTTACCCATGCTTTCTATAAACAATACTGACAAGCTGGTACAAGTTGCCCTATCTTAGTGCCCAGGAGTGGGGTGCATTTCACCTAGGTTTAGCCAAAAATCAGTATCCTGGTTTCTGTCATCCCCAGAAAAAGCGCAGCTGAGATTAACTCGGTACTGACCCAATCTACTCCTTGAACCTTGGTCAAACTTTCTTAATTATAAATTGTTCATCATCATTTTTTCCTTTGTCCACTTTTTACACCACTTGTAAAACAGAAAAAGTGGAAGGATAAGCATCAAAATACTAATCATTTTATTATGCAGTCAGGTTTAGGACTGTCTTAAGAAACATTTTAGCTTACCAATATTCTAACACAGACTTAGTCTTAATCATGCACATGTTGGTCAATTCTTTTACCTCCTTCCACTACTAAATCTGAACTTCATAAAAGGTATCAATAGTTTGATTCAAAGTAATAATTGATTACTAACAAAATCTAATTCTCTGGTCAATCATTTTTCATCAAAAGAATATCTTGTGGGAGTTTTAATTTATTCCCCCAGTTTGTTTGATCATCAGTATCATATTAGCATAGGTTTAAACCAAACTTCTGATATTAACAAAGTGGCATGTGTTTTGCTTTGGTTTACAGTCACCACAAATGAGAACGGCACCAGTTACACAACCACCAAAGAGCCTGTCTTTATCACACATCCTGTTTTTATTCCGTCCAATTTCCTGGGACTTCATTAGCCTAGCTATGCTCCTTATTGATACTCAGCTCAGGGCCTTGCAAACCACTGTCTGGACAGAGCCAGCAGTGGATTAGACTTGGCTTTAACTGCTTCATGAGAGCCAGTTATTAAAGTTTCAGGAATTTTGTGAGGTGGTTGTTAAACTCAGCCATTGTTAAAAATTAAATTATACAAACTTACAATTAAATAAGTTACACTAAAAATAAGGGTAGTTAATACTAAAAGATCATTACTACCTAATCATTTTATTGCATTTTACTATTTATTTGTCTATGCTATTGAGGTTGCTTATGTCTATTGTTTCTGAATATTGAAGATACTACATAAGAGTGTCTTACCAGGTATCTATTCTTTTTTTTTTTAAAGATTTTATTTATTTATTTGACAGAGATCACAAGTAGGCCGAGAGGCAGGCAGAGAGAGAGGAGGAAGCAGGCTCCCTGCTGAGCGGAGAGCCCGTTGTGGGGCTCAATCCCAGGACCCTAAGATCACGACCCGAGTGGAAGGCAGAGGTTTTAACCCACTGAGCCACCCAGGCTCCCCACCAGGCATCTATTCTCAACATCTAGTCCAGTGAAGTTTCATTGGCAACTTGAAATTAGCCATGATGGGAATATTCACAGTATGGAAATTGATAAACACTATAAATTGGGGCTTGGCTTATAGTTGTGTCGATTGTATAGGCTTAAAAAAGGAGATAAGAAAAATGTTAAAATGCAGTTAATTGAAAAGTGTGGGTGTCTATATTTGTTAGATTGTCAATATCATAACATTCGATAATTACCATCAGTGTCAGTAAAAAAATCACTCATCTCACTGTCAAATGAGTTGTTTCACTTTTGTATATTCAACATTTATGTTCAAACTATACTTGATTATAATCACAATTTGAGTTTGTGTCACTACTGTTGACAACAGAATTATAAAAATTGATGGTGGATTTTGTGAGTAAGAGCAAGTCATACTGGAGTTATAGGTGTATGAAATTTGTAATAAAATGTATTATATTGTTTTATTACTTGTATATAGTGTGATATACATCCTTAATATCAATAACATTTATAATAAAGTTATATTTGTACATACGTGCATATTTTTTGAGAGCCAATTGTTAAACGTTGGCCAACAAACCACTATATAAAACTCTGGACTCCTCTTGCCTGGAAGGAGAATTTAGGAGGGCACGTAATTTGTACTCTGCTACTGACTAGCTCTCTGAACTTAGGTAAGATTCATGGATTTCAGTTTATTCCCTTTTAAATGAGAACACTGAATGATTTTTAACCATTTTTTCCATCATGGATTCCCTTAGGAATCTAATGAAAGTTATCTTTCATTAGTTATCTGCAGGAAAAATAGATACACACATATGTCCATACACACACACATTTGCAAACTTTTTCTGGGGATTATGGACTCCTTAAGTCCATTCAAGTATCCCAGGTTCAGCATCTATGCACTCTCTAAATTCCTTTGGCAAAAAAAAAAATAAATAAATAAATTCCTTTTGACTTCAGAGGTTGGAATTTTGTGAGGTGAAAAATGCAACCCAGTAAAATATTTGTAAAAATATTTAGAGAAACTAGTTTTTCCTCCTGCTTTAGCAGCAAAATCAGAGTAATATAAGTTGGAGTTAAATCAGCAAATGAATTTATTTCCAAAAAAAGATAATTGAAGAACAACCCACAAGCTGAACCCACATGGCAAGTCCTCCTGCAGAAGAATCCTTGTTCCTAAATTTGAAATGCCCCACTCCTACTGCACATAAGATAATATTATTATTAGCAGGCAGAAAATTCATCGTGACATAGATTTAAACAAATATTTATTTGCTATTTCTAAAAAGTGAAATGTTTCTATAAGAAAAGTAAGAGCTATGTAGATAAATGGTAATAGGATTTCCAAAGCCTTTGGGGTAAGCAGATATGAAGCAGGGCGTGGGAAACAAGATACACACTTTTCCAAGCTGCATGAAAAACTAATTTCAGTTTCTCAAAGTACTGCTCTGTTTATGAGGGACAGCATATTTCTTCCCCAGGAAAGCAGGAGCCTGAGGATTCATGCATCTCAGCCAGAATCAGTAGCTGCTCAGGTCCAGACTATATGGTGATCACTGAGTGATTTGCAAAGTTCAATTGACATCTTCACTTCGGAGGCCTAAAAACATTCTGGAAGCTAGTCAAGAGCAAGAAGTTTCTACAAAAATGTGTTAGATGTAAAACTGTGATGATAGCCTAAGTGTCCATCAGTCTCCGTAAATTTGTGTCATGGAATTTTCATGTGGCCATTTAGATTGCTATCTATCCACTTGCAAAGACAAGTACGTGTAGGGTAAAAAGGTCAATTACAAAAGTATCTTTGAACATGATTTCATCTAGTAGAAATTTTCAAAAGCATATACATGTCAATATGCATTGAAAAAAAATGGAAGGCTATACAGTAAAATATTAACGGCAGTTACTTCTAGGTGGTACATTTAAAAACATTTCCCTGCATTTTAAATTTTTATTCAATAAATGTATTACTTCCATAATCAGAAAAAATAATAAAATGATTCTCATTAGAAGGATAAGAAGTCCTATTTTGTCAAAGCCATTCATTTTCTAGGTTTTTGCTTTTGTTTTTATGTTTTACCAAAAGGTTAAGCATCCAAATTGTAATTCATATGCACTGAATTTTAACTCTCTTAATATACTCTGTCTTGAATACTTAAGTCCAAACCTAAAATAATATTCATCATTTCTGATAAATTAAAAGGAAATAATCATTTTTGACTCATTGGTACCTGATGTTTGGATTCACACAGACACAAAAATTAGGACGGATATATTTCTCTCTGATGAACACAGCAACCACTGGTTGCCTTTATGACTCTCAATCATTAAAAAATTATTGAACAGGGGCACCTGGGTGGCTCAGTTGTTAAGCATCTGCCTTCGGCCCAGGTCATGATCCCAGTGTCCTGGGATCGAGCCCCATATCAGGCTCCCTGCTTGGCAGGGAGTCTGCTTCTCCCTCTCCCTCTGCATATATGCCCTCCCTGTCTCTCTCTCTCTCTGATAAATAAATAAAATCTTAAAAAAAAAATTATTGAACACCTATTTGTATAAGGTGTACTGAACGATACTTAGTTTCATAATACACATCCTCTGTTCCATATAGTCTAAAATTTGCAGACGTCACATGTGGAGCTGATGCAGAATCCAAGCCCCAAAGAGTCGTCTCCCCAAAAAGTATTAACACATGGACTTCTACATTTAGCTTTAGTGAGTTCTTCCCTTCTTTTACCTCAGTTGAATACACTGCTTCCAGATGGTGTGCATGCCATAGCCTAAAAAAAATTTTCAACTGTCAAATTTTGTAAGCAAAGAGGATCAATTTTGCTTTAAGGACAGGCAGAATGGCTGATGGATTGGTTGGTGTGAAATGACATGTGCCAGGCAGTCTGCTGGCCAGGAAGAAATCTACTTCCACCAAGACATTAAGTAACCTGAAATAAATTAGAGACTTACGGCTTTGAATTCTGAAAACATTTTACACTTCAAATATTTCCCATGAATAGGAAAACTATTCTTTGGGTAACAGCAGCTAAACCACTATTAACTTCCCTTGCTAAGCCCTTTGAATCTGGGTGTTCTGATGTGGGTATTCAGCAGAGGAAGGAAGAAAAAATGAGGTACCAGCAGAGGGTATATTTGGAGATGTTGAAAGCAGAGGTGGATTGATGTGCGCACACACACACACACACACACACACAATTACTTTCCTATCTCAGTATTGTGCCCAGGACTGGCTAGAGACATGGAAATTTGTTTCTTTATACTTTCGTAATAAACACTTGCTATTTAATAGGTAAAAATGAATACCAAAAATGACAAGTGGTTATTAAGATTCCCCTGAAAACGAAATGTGGGTGAGCAGGGGCAGCAGAGAACAGTCATGCTGTCAGGACTTTGCATTTATAAATGCTTAAGAAGTATTTATTGAGTGAAAGAATTAAATATGAGAAAAAAAGATGAATCCAGACATAATAAAGGCAATATTATTAATAACAGTAATAATCACTTTAAATGAAAAAGGTTAAAGATCCTTAAGTAGCTTTCCATACGTCATCAAATTAAATACTCTCTTGTATTCACATTCATGTTTTGAAAGAGTGCAAGACATGCCAGCTTTTCCTCAAGGGGGAAAAAAAAAGCCTAACAAATTAAAATAACAAGCTTTAAACACTTTTCTCTATCTTTGTCATTTTTATCTGCTCTCTCTTCTGAAATGGATCTACTGACATTCTGAGGCATTCATGAATTGACTTGGAGCTATTATTTCCCCTGGTTGACCTTAACATGAATCAGAAACAACCAACTTTTTTTTTTTTTTTTTGCTTTTGTAAATTACACATTCTGGATGGGTCATAAACATTATTTGGGATAAGACCAGTTGGTAGAAACATTATTTGGGATAAGACCAGATATGAGTGAGGCATCTGTCAAAAAAGGAAAAACATGTTTCTGCATCACAATGACATTTAAGAAGAGGCCCATCTTCCATTTAGAAAAGTGCTTTGTACATGTGTCAAGCAAAAACCAAGCAACTCAAACTGGAAGAACTTCTCCTATATTGGAATGCCTGGACATCTCGAAAGGCTGAACCTTAAGTGAACCAATGAATGGATTTTTCAGCCTCTTCATGAGATCTCCAAGCTTTGCCAATCCAGTGAGAAAGAGTAACAATGGATACAGTTATTCTCCCCTCCTGAATTTTATGGGAGAACCCAACATTTTGGATGATCTATCATTCTCTACAAAGGTACCATCACACATATCATGTACCCTGACTTAGAGTCCAAAACAATGAGCTATGTTTTTATGGCTTGAATCTTTTTCTGCACAATAGCTCATGATTACAGGGCGATGCAATAGGATTGTTAGCTGGGTTTATTAAGTTGTTATAAAAAAGGAAATTTATCTGGCTGTTAACCCACTTTGTTTCATAAACTGAATGCTGCATCCCCAAGTGCCGTTGAGTATAACTGACTTTCAATTTGACTATGGTCCAGGCTAAAGGACAACAGATAGAAGGAAAACATTATGTAAACTACTAATAATAATGAAATGTTTGTATTAATCAGATTTGCTGATAATCTGAGGATTAACAAACAAACAAACAAAAAAAGCAAAAATAAAGTTTCCAAATGTATGAGTCACTCCTAAAAGTACAAATATGGTGAACCAACTTAAGTCTGTTTTTATGAGCTCAAGCTCACTATTCTATAATTTTTCAGGGGTTATTTGGAAAATAGACCAACAGTGAAAACCTTTGGACTGCAGAGGCTAAATTATATTGGGAGCAGTGAGCTTTTTAAAAATTACATGCATGCAATAACTATTTTGCTTTTTAACTTGCCTAAAAGGATATCATTTCTATTTAGGATTGGAGGCTCCTCTCAGTAAGGTGCTATTGAATAAATCTGCCTGCCTTCTATGTAGCTGGTCTTTTGCTACCTGCTGTGATCAGTTGATCAAAGTTTTACTTCCATTTTTGCAAACAGCTTCTTTGAATTCTAGATATTTATTCTTATTCTCATTTGAATGCCTGACTATATCTTTGGTGTTTGTGGGAGGCGTCTGTGAACCTTGAATAAGAAACACCATCTGTAGTTCAATTCTTTGGTATAAGGGTCCATTTAGAGAGATTTTTTGGCATTTAAAACAAAACTGCTGTGCTGCCCTCTGGCTGCTTCTGATAAAATTTAATTGAAGAAATCACTACCATGAGTCCCTCAGGTTTTTCTCAGTTTGGGATTTCACAGATGTCTCACAGCCTAGTTGAATATCCACTGATATCAGGTTGGCATGTTTTATTTCTCACAGATAAGAATGCAGGCATATTTTGGAATGAATTAGGGTGATCCTGCTTTCTGTTAAAGTCCTCTGTGTGTGCACAATTGTGGTAATTTTCCAGGCAGTAAAATTGAGTATATTACCTAACAGTCCAGATATGCCATCATTTTCCATTTCACTTCTCTTGGTGTGATGCCTGCATAGCAGGGAAGGGCCAGAGGAAATGCCACATTATTTGCTGTACATTTTGCCAAAGGCAGAAGATTTTTAATTGTCCCTCTCTTCATGCTTTCAAAGGAGGATAAATGACCCATGAAGTAATACTTATAATCTAATTATGATAAAACATCACATCTTTTCATTTAGCCTCACCCAGATACAAAGGGCTTAAATGTGTTCGATACTAACTGAAGTGCACATCTTTATCAAGCCCACCCAGATAGCAGAAAAAGAGTTTTCTTTTGATATTCAAACAGCAGTTCGTTTCTTCCTCTTCCGAGATGACAACAGTCTATCAAATTTACAAAATTTTACAATAATTTACTTAGATTTTTAAAGGTCCATTTGTCAAAACCTCTTTTTAAAAGAATCTTTAAAATCTAAAAAGTGAATGTTAAGAGACTTCCGGTATTAACTCTAACACATAAAGAGGTTAGAAGTTGTCACTTCCATCTTTAGAATAAGAAAAAGTTGAACAAACTTAAAATCAGGGAGTTTTCTTGGACCATTAGAGAACTGAGGTCACAGGCCAGACAGCCACTCTGAAATCCAGAGATAAGAGAATACAGAGAAACACAGTCAAGATTAGCTAATGCAAAGCAAAAGCCACTGGAGCCATAAATTGATAGGAACACTTGGTTATTTTGGTGAATTGCTGGAGGTAGATTAGTATGAGAATGAGTAATTCTTGGGGGCTGCAGTTTTAGGGTGCCCCCACAGTTTCATGGATTTTACTTGCAAGAACAACACCAGGTTCTCACTATGAAGAACTAAGAAAAATTGCCACATATCTTTCTCAAAGTTTGGGGAGAAATAATCATTTAAAAATGTGCTCTGTGTGTTCTCCATAACAAAGGGCTACTCTCTCCTGAAAGAGACTTTAGCTGGGCCTTACAGCGGTCTCCTTCTCACCCAAGAAGGGCAGGGAGAGGGAATAAAATGTAAGAAATGCTTGCAAAATTCACATCCCAGGAATACAAGCTCACTAAAAACTGGAATTTAATTTTAAGATTATAGAACACTACTCATAACCCACTCCTTATCGCCACATTAACGAAGTTTCAGTGTGGATTACAGCTGAAAGAGCTGCAAGATCCAGACTCCTTAGAAGGAGTTCTTAGGGAATCATAAAGACAATCATAACAAATTCAAGAGCACTAGAGGAATTTGTAGTCCATGGCACCTCAAACATTAAATACATCAAACATTAAATACAGCCCAACTCATAACCAGATTAACATAAAATCTCACACTAAAGAGATTTACCCCATTTCTTATTATAAGCTGTGTCTGGCTTTCATCAAAAAAAAAAATCACAAGATATACTAAAAGGAAGTCTAAAGAGACAAAGCAAGTACCAGAACGAGAATCAGATATGACACAGATTGTGTAATTATCAGACTGGGAATTTAAAATACATTTGATTAATATATTAAGGTGGAAAAAGTAGACAACATGGGAGAACAGATGAATATTGTAAGCAGAAAGATGAAAATGCTAAGAAAGAATCAAAAAGAAATGCAAGAAGTAAAAAAAAAATTGTAACTGAAAGGAAAAATGGATTTTTCAATAGACTAAAAAGCTGAGGAAAAAAATCAGTGAATCTAAATATATGTCAGTATAAAATTTCCAAAATGAAATTTAAAAAAAGAAAGAACATATTATTCAAAAATTGTGGGACATAGTCAAAAGGTATGATAGTATATTTAGAATACCAGAAAAAGAAGAAAGAAAAAAACATGTGAAGTAATAATGGCCAAGAAATTTCAAAATTTAGTGAAAGATATACCAAAACACAGTTCCAGAAATTCGGGGAACACCAACAGAATAAATGTCAAAAACTCTCTATCAAAATGTAGTGATCCCAAGGGGCATATGCACCCGAGTGTTCGTAGCAACAATGTCCACAATAGCCAAACTATGGAAAGAACCTAGAAGTCCATCAACAGATGAATGGATAAAGAAGATGTGGTGTATATATATACAATGGAATACTATGCAGCTATCAAAAGAAATGAAATCTTGACATTTGCAATGATGTGGATGGAACTAGAGGGTATTACACTGAGCGAAATAAGTCAATCAGAGAAAGACAACTATTATATTATCTCCCTGATATGAGGAATTTGATAGGAAGGGTGGGGGTTTGGGGGTAGGGAAGGAAAAAATGAAACAAGATGGGATCAGGAGGGAGACAAACCATAAGAGACTCTTAATCTCACAAAACAAACTGAGGGTTACGGGAGGAAGGGGGTAGGGATAGGGTGGTTAGGTTATGGACATTGGGGAGGGTGTGTGATATGGGGAGTGCTGTGAAATGTGTAAGCCTGACAATTCACAGAACTGTACCCCAGGGGCAAATAATACATTATATGTTAATTAAAAAAATTCTGTATCAAAGAATAACATATTCAAACTCCAGGGAAAACAAATGCAAAAGAAAAAATCTTGAAAGAAGCCAGATTGACGATAGAAACCTCACCTATAGAGTGAACAGGATGAGAATTATAGTGTAATTTTCTTCAGAAACTCTGTGAGCAAGACGAGAGTGAAGTGAAAAATTTAAAGTGATGAAAGAAAAAAAAAAACCTAGAATGATATATACAGAAAATTAGCCTTCAAAAGTGAAGGAGAAATAAAGATTTTCTCAAAACAAACAAAATTTGAGAAGAGACACTAACCAAGATGATGATACAGGAGGTCTCCAAATTCCTCTCCTTCCATAAGCACTCTGAATATACAGCTACACAGGGACCAAGAGGATCTGAAATAAGTCCAGAAACCAACTAATGACTCCTACACATTGGGAAAATGAGAAAATATCCACACGGAAATGGGTAATAAAAGTTGAGACCCACTCTCACTGTAAATACCATTCTCAGTATGGCACCACAGGATCAGGAGGGAACCACTAACTCCCAGCTTCTCCCTGAAGAGCAAAAAGTTTTTTTTTTTTTTTTTTTTAAAGATCTTATTTAATTATTTGACAGACAGAGATCATAAGTAGTCAGAGAGGCAGGCAGAGAGTGAGGAAGGGAAGCATGCTCCCTGCTGAACAGAGAGCCTGATGCAGGGCTCAATCCCAGGACCCTGGGATCATGACCTGAGCTGACGGCAGAGGCTTTAAACCATGAGCCACCCAGGCACCCCTTGAAGAGCAAAAAGTTTTGACTTGACATTTAATGTCTCATCTCTTAAGATTCCTACTTGAGGGACTGCCCCCCAAGACTATCTACCCTGAAAGCCAATGACTCATAAGACTATAGCAAAGGAAAAATTGTTACTGGAAACACAAGTATTTGCAATGATTATCCCCCCAGGATTCAGAAGGAATGGGCAAAATTGCCCATCTTCCAATTTTTCCCTGGAAGGGCTCAATCTGTATGTTTTAAAAGCTGCCACTTGAAGGATTCTAGTTTAGTCCACATCTAGAGGCTGGCTGCAGTTCTCCCCAACACTGGGAAACTGATGGACAACTCCACTGCCATCACCCTGTAGCCCACACAAGGTTGCCCATGCCTCCTTGGAAGGAGATATGCCTTCCAAGCATCTATGCCCCAGCTTTTGCACTGCCCCCCCAAGGGATGGATTCTTGGATTTTCAGGCTCTGAAAGCCAATGGTGATTCCATTCACAAGTCCCAAAAGACTGCTGCAAAGTAAGGAGTTTATAACTGGCTACTGCTCAGGACACAGTGCAGAAGGAGTAGGCAAAATGTTTGTCTCCCAATTATTCCTTGAAAGGGATGCATCTGAATACCTCAAAAGCTGCTGCCTTAGGGTCTGACTTCTCATATAACAAACATCTAGAGACTGGTTATTATGTAATGATACAGAGGTCAATTCATCAAAAGGTATAACATTAGTAAATATGCACCCAACATAGGAGCACCTAAACGTATAAGGCAAATATTAACAGATTTGAGAAATGGACAGCAATACAATAAGAGTAGGAAACTTCAATACCTACATTTAACAATGGACAGATTACCCAGACAAAAAATCAATAAGGTAACATAGGACTTAAATTGCATGTTAGAGCAGATTGTCCTAACAGGCATATATAGAACATTAGACCCAGTAGAAGCAGAATATACATTTTTCTCAAGCACACATGAATACTCTACAGCATAGATTATATGTTAAGCCACAAAACAAGTTTTAATAAATTTAAGAAATTGAAATCATTCCAAGTATCTTTTTGCAACTACAACGGTGTGAAACTAAAAGTCAAACACAAAAAGAAAATAAGGAAATTCAGAAATAAATGGAATTTAAACAACATCCGATTGAAAAATTAATGGGTCAAAAATAAATCAAAAGAGAAATTTAAAAAATATCTTGAGACATGAAATGGAAATGCAACACACTAAGACTTTTGAAATGCAGCAAAATTAGTGCTGAGAGAAGTTTATAGAGATGAACACATATACTAAGAAAAAAGAGAGATCTTGAATAAATAACCTAACTTTATACTTCAAGAAACTATAAAAAAAAGAAAGTTAACTAAGTCTGAAGTACGAAGAAAGGAAATAAATACCACAGTGAAAGTAAATGCAATAGAGCTACAAGGACAATAGAAAAGATCAGTGAAACTAAGAATTGGCTTTTGAAAACAAAAACAAAATAGACACTTTAGCTAAACCGATGGGGAAACAAAGAGGACTCTAATAAAATTAGAAATGAAAGAGGAGACATTACAACTGATACCACACAAATACGAAAAACCCTAACAGACCACTACTGAATAATTATAATACAACAAATTGAACAACCTAGAAGAAATGAACAAATTCTTTGAAACATACAACCTACCAGATAGAAAATCTGAACCAACTTATTACTAATAAGAGTACATCAGTAATCAAAAACCTGCGTATAAAGAAAAGTCCAGGACCAGATGGCTTCACTGGTGAATATAACAAACATTTAAAGAAGAATTAATATCAATACTTCTCAAAGTCTTTCAAAAAAACAAAAGAAGAGGAAACACTCTACACTCATTTTATTAGACCAGCATTACCCCAATACCGAAGTCAGTCAAGGACACTAGAAGAAAAAAGGATTATAGGCTAATATCTCTGCTGAACATAGATGCAAAAATCCTCAACAAAATATTAGCAAACCAAGTTCAATGGTACTTTAAAAGTATCATACTCTATGATCAAGTGGGATTTATTCAAGGATTTGGGGATGGTTCAATATCGTCAAATCAGTCAGTATCATTATACTACATTTTAAAAAAATGAAGGGTAAAAATTATATGATCATCTCAATAGATGCAAAAAAATTTAACAAAATTCAACATCCTTTCATGATAAAAAGTCTCAACAAACTGGGTAGAGAAGGAACATACTTCAACATAATAAAGCCCATATATGACAAGCCTATGACTAACATCGTACTCAATGGTGAAAAGCTGAGAACATTCTCTCTAATATCAGAAACAAAATAAGGATCTCCACTCTCACCACATTTATTCAACACAGTTGAATAAGTCCTAGCAGTCCTAGCAGAAGTCCTAGCAGAGTCATTAAGCAAGTAAAAGAAATAAAAGGCATCCAAATCAGAAATGTAGAAATAAAAATGTCTCTATTTGCAGATGACATAATATTATACAGTTAACACTAAAGAATTCATAAAAAAAACCTGTTAGAAATAATAAACTAATAAAACTAATAAACAAATTCAGTAAAGTTGCAAGATACAAAATCAATATGCAATAATCAGTTGCAATTTCCATACAGTAACAATGAAAGATCAGAAAGAGAAATTAAGAAAACACTCATTTACAATATCACAATTTACACACATTTATTTATTATTTATGTAATAATTATTACACACAATTATCACACATTTACAATATCACCAAAAAGAATAAATACTTAGAAATAAATTTAACTGAGGAAATTAAAGATCTACACACTGAAAACTTTAAGATATTGATAAATGAAATTAAGACACAAACAAAAGACATTCTATTCTCACGGACTGGAAAAGTTAATATTGTTAAAATGTACAACTACTTAATATATACTAGGGATTCAGTGTAATCCCTATCAAAATCCCAATAGTATTTTTCACAAAAGCAGAAAAAATCTATCTTAAAATTTGTATGGAATCAGAAAAGATCCCAAATAGCCAAAACAATCCTGAGAGAGAAGAAAGCTGGAAGTTCCTGATTTCAAACTATATTACACAGCTATAGTATTCAAAAGAGTATGATATTACCAAAAAATAAAAATGAAACCAAACAAACCAAATCTCCCCACCAAAACCAGACACAATAGAAGAGAATAGAACCCCAAAAATTTTCCCAAAGATGATGTATAGATGGCTAACAGATACATGAAAGGTGCTAAAGATCACTAATCACCAGGTAACTGCAAGTCAAAACACCACTGAGATATAGCTTCACACATGTTAGAATAGTTACTATCAAAAAGATAAGAAATGACAAGTAAGGATGTGGGGAAAAGGGAACTCTTCTTCACTATTAATGGTAATGTAAATTGGTTCAGCCACTGTGGAAACAGTATGGAATTTCCTTTGAAAATTAAAAACAAAGCTACCATATGATCCAGCAATCCCACTTTTGGGTATATATCCAAAGGAAATGGAAACAGGATCTCAAAGAGATATCTGCACATCTATGTTCATTGCAGCATTATTCACAAGAGCCAAGATATGGAGATAATCTACATATCTGTCAACAGTAGAATAGATAAAGAAGATGTCATATATACATGGAGAATTATTTGTAGTGGTATGGGAAAAAATATATCCATATCTGTGTCTATCTATATCTATATAATGGAGGATTATTTGGCCACAAAAAAGATGGACATCTTGACATTGGTGACAACATGGATGAAACTTGAGGTCATTATGCTAAGTTAAACAAATCACACAAAGGCAAATATCATATGATATCATTTACAGGTGTATTCTTAGAAAATGAACTCATATAAATTCTACTAGAAGGCTGGTTACCAGGGTCTAGGGATTGAGAGAATGGGGAAATGTGGGTAAAAGGGTACAAACTTTGAGTTAATATGAAAATGTTTTGAGGGTGTAATGTATAACATGGTGACTATAGTTGATAGCCCTATTATACAAGTAAAATTTGCTGAGAGTAGAATTTAAATGTTCTCACAAAAAAAGAGGTTTAAAAAAGAGAAGAGTAAATATGTGAAGGGATGGATATGTTAGTTGATTAAATGGGGGAATCCTTACACAATATATACATATATAAAGTCATAACATTGTAAACTTCAACTATCCTACAATTTCATTTGTCAATTATATGTCAATAAAGCTGAAAACAGTCTTACTTAAAAAAAAAAAAAAAAACTGACAGAAGAGGAAGAGTTAAGATGGTGGAAGATTAGGGGACCCTAAGCATGTCCCATCCCATAAACACAGCAAAATAGTTATCAAATCATTCTGAACATCCAAAAAATCTATCAGAGTTCTAAGAGAACAAAATCTGCAAGTCTACAAGTAGAAAAGCGACCACCTTTTGGAAGGTAGGAGGTGCAGGGAGTTGAATTGGGAGAGATACAGCTGTGGATAGGCTAGCAGGAAAGGAGCCTGCTTAGGGAGGCTACCACAAAGTGCTAAAGCAAGGGAGTGCAAAATCTGAACTTTTGTTTTCTGCTACAAAGGCAGATGTGTCTGGCTTAAAGGTGTTCAACTGGTGAAGGGGGCAGAAACCCAGGGGGGACACTATGGTCTCAGGATCCACTGGGTCACAAGAAGAACAAGTAGCACCTAAGTATTATGCTGTTCCAGGCATAGAGGCAGGGAAGCTGGCTGAGAACAGTGACTGTTGGTGCTGGATTCTGCTCTGTTTTGTCCTAAACTGCTAACCACTGAATGATCATGTGCCTGCTTCCCTGGGATGGGCCCAGAAAATGACAAAAACCTGGTGAGACCCTCCCTTATAAGGAGGAACAGAGCAAGTCTGCTCCACAGGAGTCCCCAAAACTTAGAGCTTTGAAACACAGTTGTGCACCTCACATTAAAAAAAAAAAAAAAAAAAAAAGTTTGGCCACAGGCAGGGTGAATGCAGGGTTCCAACAGAAACTGGTGGACACAAGAGTGATTGATTGCTCTTTTGTGAGGGCTCACTGAAGAGTGAGTGAACTTTCAGCTCCAGGGCTAGGGAACAGGGCGCCACCATATTCATCCTGCCCATCAGTGTTGAAAGACCTCAGGGAGCAAAACAGTGCCACCTGGTGGTTGCTGGAGCCACTTACACCAAGTCATGCTTCCACAAGTAAGGAGGCACATTTCCTCTAGGGCAAGTCCACCTGAGAATCAGGGCAACAGGCCCCTTCCTCAAAAGACTAGTATGAACTCGTTCACACCAAGTTTGCTGATCATAGAGTGCTGCAAATCTTCAGCTCCTAGGGGAAAATATGATCTTGCTGCCATTTTACTTTTATTCTTTATTTTTTATTGTTATTTTTTCATTTATTTTCTTATTTTTAAATTCTTTTTAAAGTTTTTATTAATGAATACTTAAAATTTAATTTTTATTATGAAGATTTAAAATATGTGTGTGTGTGTATATATATATATATATATATGGAGGTTTTTGGTTTACATTTATTTATTTACTTGTTGGGGGGATCCAGATTCTTTTTTTTTTTTTAAGATTTTATTTATTTATTTGACAGACAGAGATCACAAGTAGAGAGGCAGGCGGGGGGGGGGGGAGCAGGCTCCCCGCTGAGCAGAGAGCCCGATGCGGGGCTCCATCCCAGGACCCTGAGATCATGACCTGAGCCGAAGGCAGAGGCTTTAACCCACTGAGCCACCCAGGCACCCCAGGATCCAGATTCTTTTAACAAGGAGACCAAAACAATTCCAGGATCTAGGTTTTTTATTTCTGTTGTTTCTTGTTTATTTTGTTTATTTTTTCCTTGGCAAAATGACAAGATGGAGACATTTACCACCAAAGAAAGAACAAGAAGTAGAACTCACAGCCAGTATTTAATCAATATATAAGTAAGTAATATAAGTAATAATAATGTAATTATTATTATTTTAATAAATATATTTTATTTATTATTTATTTATATATTTATATATATTTATATAATTAATAAATAATAATATTAATATATAATAATGTGTAATAATATAATATATTATTATAATATAATATAAATACTAATATAATAATATAAAATATAATAATTATATTATAATAATATAAGTAATCAAGATATAAGTAAGATGTCTGAACCAGAATTTAAAATAATAATTATAAGGGCACCTGGGTGGCTCAGTTGATTAAGTGTCTGACTCGGTTTCAGCTTAAGTCATGATCTCAGGTTCCCTCCCTCTGCCACTCCCCCCACCCCAATCTCGCTCTCTAATAATTAAAGAAAGAAAATCTTTAAAATTTTTTTTAAAACAAGGATTATAAGGATACTAGCTGGGCTTGTAAAAAGCATAGAAAATCCCTTACTGCAGAGATAAAAAGAACTAAAATCTAGTCCAGGCCAAAATTAAAAATGCTAAAAATGAGATGCAATCCCAAATGGAGACCATAAAAACAAAGAAGGATGAAATAGAGGAGTGAGTCAGTGACATAGAAGGTAAAATTAGGGACAATAATGAAGCCGAAAAGAAGAGGGAAAGAAAGGTAATGGGCCACAAAGGTAGACTTAGGGAACTCAATGACTTATTAAAATAATAATAAAATAAAATTTAAAAATAGAATAAAAATAAAAAAGTTAAAATAAAATAAATAAAAATAAATTAAATTAAATAAATTTAAAAATGAAAAAAAATTAATAATATTTGTATCATAGGATTCCTGGAAGATGAAGAGAGAGAAAAGGGCAGATTTATTTGAACGAATTATAGCTGGAAGCTTCCCTAATCTGGGGAAGGACACAGATATCAAAATCCAGGAAACACAGAGAACTCTCACTAAATTCAACAAAAACTGACCATCACCAAGGCATACCATTGTCCAATTCATGAAATACACAGGCAAGGAAAGAATCCTGAAAGCAGGAAAGGGAAAAAATAGTCCTTAACCTACAAGAGGAGACAGAGAAAGCTTGCAACAGATCTGTCCATAGAAATGTGGCAGGCCAGAAGACAGTGGCAGGAAATAGTTAATGTGCTGAATGGGAAAAATACACATCCAAGAATTCTTTATTCAGCAAATCTGTCATTTGGAACAGAAAGAGAGATAAAGAGTTTCCCAGACATAAAAAAAAAAGGAGTTCATGACCACTAAACCAGCCCTGCAAGAAATTTTAAGGTGGACACTTTAAGTGGAAGAAAAAAAAAAAAAAAAAGACCAAAAAGCAACAAGGACTAGAAAGGACAGAGGACATCACCAGAAACACCAAGTCTGCAGGTAACACAATGACACTAAGTTCATATCTTTCGATAATCACTATGAATGTAAATGGACCAAATGTTCTAATCAAAAGACAGAATATCAGAATGGATTTAAAAAAAAAAAAAAAAAAACAAGAGGGATACAAGGGTGACTCAGTCAGTTAAGCATCCAACACTTGATTTTGGTTCAGGTCATGATCTCAGGGTGCTGGGATCAACCCCGCATTGGGCTTTGCTCAGCAGAGAATCTACTTAAAGATTTTCTCTCTCCCTCTCCTTCTGCCCCTTCTGCTCACACACACACTCTCTCTCTCTCAAATAAATAAACTTAAAAAAAAAAACAAAAAAAAAGACAAGAGACTCATTTTAGACCTAAAGACACCCACAGATTAAGAGTGAGGGGATGGAGAACCATCTACCATGCTAATGGGTATAAAAGAAAGATGGAGTAGCCATACTTACATTAGGCAAACTAGATTTTAAAATTAAGAGTGTAACAGGAGATGAAGAAGAGCATTATATCATAATTAAGGGTTTATCCATCAAGAATGTCTAACAATTGTAAATATTTATGCCCCCAACTTGGGAGCATCCAAATATAAAAATTGATTAATAATAAATATAAAGAAATCCATTGATAATAATGCAATAGTGATAGGAGACTTATAACACCCCACTTACAGCAATGGATAGATCATCTAAGCAGAAAATCAACAAGAAAACCATGACTTTCAATGATACACTGAACTGGATAGACTTGACAGAACTTATTCAAAACATTTCATCCTAAAGCAGCAGAATATACATTCTTTTTGAATGCACATGGAATATTCTCCAGAATAGATCACATACTGGGTCACAAATCAGCCTTCAACAAGTACAAAAAGACTGAAATCATACTATGCATATTTTCAGACCACAACACTATGATACTTGAGGTCAATCACAAGAAAAAATTTGGACAGACCACAAATACATGGAGGTTAAAGAACATCCTACTAAAGAATGAATGGGTTAAACCAGGAAATTAAAGAAAAATAAAAAAAATACAAGGAAGCAAATAAAAATGAAAACACAACAGCCAAAACCTTTGGGATGCAACAAAGGCATCCTAAAAGAGAAATATATTGCAATACAGGCCTACCTCATGAAGCAAGAAAAATTGCAAATACACAACCAACACTTATACCTAACGAAGCTAGAAAACAAACAGCAAATAAAGTTTAAAGCCAGAAAAGAAAGAGAAATAATAAAGATTGGAGCAGAAATAAGTAGTATAGAAACAAACAAACAAACAAAACCAATAGAATGGATTAATGAAACTAAGAGTTGGTTCTTTGAAAGAACAAACAACATTGATAAACCCCTAGCCAGACTTATCAAAAAGAAAAAAGAAAGGAGCTAAATAAATAAAATCATGAATGGAAGAAATCACAACCAACACCACAGGAACACAAACAATTGTAAAAGAATAGTCTGAAAAATTATATGCCAACAAACTGGACAACCTGGAAGAAATGGACAAATTCATAGAAACCTACAAACCCCTAAAACTACAACAGGAATAGAAAATTTGAACAGACCTGTAACCAGCAAAGAAATTGAATCAGAATTCATTTTTAAAAAATAGTAAAAAGGGGTGCTGAGTTGACTCATTAAGCGTCTGACTTTTGATTTTGGCTCAGGTCATGATCTCAGGTTTGTGAGATTGAGTCCTGTGTTGGGCTCTACATTGAGCATGGAACCCATGTAAGAATATCTCTCTTCCTGTCCCTCTGCCCCTCCCCCCTGGTCTCTCTTCCTCTAAAAAAAAAAAAAAAAAAAGAAAAGAAAAGAAAGAAAGGAAGAAAAGAAAAGAAGCTAAATCAGTAATCCAAAATTTCCTAACAAACAAAAGGCCAGCACCAGATGGATTTCCATGGGAATTCTACCAGACATTTAAAGAAGAGTTAATGCTTATTCTCCTCAAACTGTTTCAAAAAATAGAAGTGGAAGGAAAACTTCCAAACTCATTCTGTGAAACCAGCATTACCTTGATTCCAAAACCAGACAAAGACCCCACTAAAAACCAGAATTACCGGCCAATATCCCTGATGGCATGGATATGAAAATTCTTTTTTTTTAAGATTTTATTTATTTATTTGACAGACAGAGAGATCACAAGTAGGCAGAGAGGCAGGTAGAGAGAGAAGGGGAAGCAGGCTCCCTGCTGAGCAGAGAGCCCAATGTGGGCCTCAATCCCAGGACCCTGAGATCATGACCTGAGATGAAGGCAGAGACCTAACCCACTGAGCCACCCAGACACCCCAGGATGTGAAAATTCTTAATAAAATACTAGCAAATCAAATTCAACAGTAAATTGAAAGACTTATTCACTAAAGTCTAGTGGGATTTATGTCTGAGCTGCAGGGATTGTTCAATGTTCATAAATCAATCAATGTAATACTCTATATTAATAAAAGGAAGGATAAGAGCCATATGATCCTATCAATAGAAGCAGAAAAAGCATTTGACAAAATACATCATCCCTTCTTGATAAAAACCCTCAACAAAGAAGGGATAGATGAAACACACCTCAACATCATAAAGGCCATATACAAAAGACCCCCAGCTATATCATCCTCAATGGGGAAAAATTGAGACCCTTTCCTCTATGGTCAGGAATAAGACAAGGATATCCACTCTCACCATTACTATTTAACATTGTCCTGGAATTCTTGGCCTCAGCAATCAAACAACAAAAATAAATAGAAGTCATCCAAATTGGTAAAGAAGTCAAACTTTCACTATGTGCAGATGACATGATACTCTACGTAGAAAACCCAAAAGACTCCACCAAAAAAAACCAAAACAACAACAACAACAAAATCACCCTAATTCATGAACTTAGTGAAGTTGTGGGATATAAAATCAATGTGCAGAAATCCACTGCATTTCTACACACCAATAACAAAGCAGCAGAAAAGAAATCAAGAAATCAGTCTCATTTGCAACTGCACCAAAAACAATAAGGTACCAAGGAATAAACCTAGCTAAAGAGGTAAAGGATCTGTGTTCCAAAAACTGTAGAACACTTATGAAAGAAATTCAAGAGGACATAAGTAAAAGGAAAAACATTCCATGCTCATGGATTAGAAGAACAAACATTGTTAAAATGCCTATACTACCCAAAGCAATCTATACATTTAATTTACTAATCCCTATCAAAATACCACCAGTATTTTTCACAGTGTTAGAACAAACAATCCTAAAATTTGTATGGGACCACAAAAGACTCCAAGTAGCCAAAGCAATTCTAAAAAAGAAAATGAAACTAAAGGTAATCACAATTTCAGATTATAAGCTATATTACAAAGCTGTTATCAAGACAGTATGGTACTGGCACAAAAACAGACACTAGGATCAAGGGAACAAAATAGAGAACCCAGAAATGGACCCTGAACTCTATGGTCAACTAATCTTCAACAAAGCAGGAAAGAATATCCAAAGGAAAAAAGACAGTCTTTTCAACAACTGGTGTTGGGGAAACTGGAAAGCCACATGTAGAAGAATGAAACGACCACTTTCTTATACCATACACACAAATAAATTCAAAATGGATGAAAAGCCTAAATGTGAGAAATAAAACCATCAAAATCCAAGAGGAGAATACAGACAGAAACCTCTTTGACCTCAGCCTTATTAGACATGTCACTGGAGACTAGGGAAACAAAAGCAAAATGAACTATTGGAACTTCATCAAGATAAAAAGTTTCTGCACTGTAAAAGAAATAACCAACAAAAGTAAAAGGCAGCCTACAGAATGGGAGAAGTTTACAAATGCAAATGACATATCTGATAAAGGGTTAGTATCCAAATTCTATAAAGAATTTATTAAACCCAACATCCAGAAAACAAATAATGTTGTTAAGAAATGGGAGGAAGACATGAATAGACACTTTTCTGAAGAAGACATCCAGATGGCTTGCAGACACTTGAAAAGATGCTCAACATCACTCACCATTGGGGAAATACAAACCAAACCCAGGATGAGATATCACCTTGCACCTGTCAGAATGGTTAAAATTAAAAACACAAGAAACAGGTTTGGCAAAGATGTAAAGAAAAGGGAACCTTCTTGCACTGTTGGGAATGAAAACTAGTTGGAGCCACTCTGGAGAACAGTTCGGAGGTTCCTCAAAAAGTTAAATGTATAACTATCCTACAATCCAAAAACTGTACTACTAGGTATTTACCCAAAGGTATAAAAATAACAGATTCAAAGGTGTACATGCACCTAGATGTTTATAGCAGCATTCTCAACAATAGCCAAACTATGGAGAAAGCCCAGAGGTCCATTGACTGATGAATGGATCAAGAAGATGTCATATATATATAGTGATACACACACACACACACAGCCATAGAAAACATGAAATCTTGCCATTTACAATGAAATGGACAGAGCTAGAATGTATTGTGCTAAGTGAAATAGGCAGTCAGAGAAAGACAGAAGACAAAAACACTCATATGTGGAATTAAACAAAGAAAACAGATGAACCGAAGGGAAGGGGGAAAGAAAAAAAAAAAAGAAAAGAAAAGAGGGAAACAAGCCATAAGAGACTCTTAATGATAAAGAACAAACTGAGGAGTTATGGAGGGATGTGGGTGGGAGATTGGCTAAATGGGTGATGGGTCTTAAAGAGGACACTTGTGATGAGCACCACGTGCTGTATGTATGTGATGAATCACTGAATTCTACTCCAGAAACCAATATTGCAATATATGCTAACTAAGTAAAATTTAAATTAAAAGGAGATGAAGAAGATTTTTTAAAATTTTAAAACTGACACAATTTATCATCAGAAGTTCTTCAGAGAAGAGCAAGTGATATAAGTCAGAAATTTAGATCTATGTTTTTTTAAAAAGTATCAAAGAAAATAAATCTAGATAAAATATAAATCCTTGGGCACCTGGGTGGCTCAGTTGGTTAAGCGACTGCCTTCAGCTCAGGTCATGATCCTGGAGTCCCGGCATCGAGTCCCGCATCAGGCTCCCAGCTCCACGGGGAGTCTGCTTCTCCCTCTGACCTTCTCCTCACTCATGCTCTCTCTCACTGTCTCTCTCTCTCTCTCTCTCAAATAAATAAATAAATAAAATATTAAATATATATATATATAAATCCTTTATTTTTTTACTATTAATTGAAAAAATAAATGTTTGTTCAAAGTAATAATATTTAACAATATACTGTATGATTATAGCACATGAATAAGTGAAATCAGTGATAACAATTTTGTAAGGGACAGAAGGGAAGAATTGAGGATTGAGAATATACTGCTCTGAGAGGCAGTATAGCATTATCTAAAAGATTAATTATAAATGTGTATTGCAAACTAGCAGAACCACTAAAACATTTTAAAGAGAATATTTTAAAAATCAATACCCTAAGGGAGGAGAGAAAATGAAATCATATAAAATGTTCATTAAAACCAGAGGAAGCAGAAAAAGAAGAGGGAAAAGAGAAATAGAGAATGAATGCAACAAACAAATCAGTTTGAACACAGTACACATTATTCAAACTATATCAATAATCACTTTAAATGAGATTCTAAAAGAATGTAATCTTGCCATTTGCAACAACATAGACCCGGAGCGTATTATGCTAAGTGAAATAAGTCAGACAGAGAAAGACCAAATATCAAATGATATCACTTACATGTGGAAGTTAAGAAAAAAAGTAAATGAACAAACAAAGCAAACAGACTCTTATACAGGGAACAGTCTGGTGGTTGCTAGAAGAGAGGTGGGTGGGGCAATAGGTGAAATAGGGGGAGAAATTGAATGATCTAAATGTTACTTAAAAGTCAGAGATTTTCAGAGTAGATACAGCCAGCTATAAATTTGTCCACAAGAAATTCACTTTAAATATAAAGACATAGTGTGGTGCCTGGGTGGCTCAGTAGGTTAAAGCCTCTGCCTTCGGCTAGGGTCATGATCCCAGGGTGCTGGGATCGAGCCCCGCATCGGGCTCTCTGCTCAGCGGGGAGCCTGCTTCCACCTCTCTCTCTCTCTGCCTGCCTGCCTCTCAGCCTACTTGTGATCTCTGTCAAATAAAAATATATACATATATAAAGACATAGGGGGTGGATAATGATAAACTAATCATGCTAATACTAATGTTAATACTAATCAAAACTGGAATAGCTGTATTAATTTCAGGCGAGCAGACTTCAGAACAAAGAAACATATAAAGAACAAGGAACTAAAAAAAAAAAAAAACCTAACTAAATGGAGAGGTATATCATGTTTATGGACTGAAAGACTCAATATTGTTAACACATTAGTTTTTCCCAACTTGATCTACAGATTCAATGAAATTCCAACCAAACTCATAGCAAACTATTCTGTAGATAGGGACAAACTGATTCTAAGGTTTATAAGAAAGGCAAAAGACTGAGAACAGAAACACAATTCAGAAGAAGAAGGGCTATGAGTGGGGGAAGGGAGGGGAGGAAGAGATATTTAACTTCAAGACTTACTATAAAGCTATAACAATCAATGCAGCATAGTATTGTTAACGGAATAGACACATAAATCATTGGGACTGAACAGAGAGCCGAGAAATAGAACTACATAAAGTAAACTGAATTTTGACAAAGAAGTAAAGACAATTCAGTGGGTAAAGGATACTTTTTCAATAAATGTTACGGGAACAAGTGCACAATCATGTGCAAAGGAAAAACTAATCTAGACAGATTTTTCATCCTTCACAAAAATTAACTCAAAATGGATCATAGATCTAAAAGAACTATAAAACTTCTGGAAGAAAACTAGGCAAAAATCTAGTTGACCTTAGATTTGCGATAAGTTTTTAAATACAACATCAAAAACCTGAACCATGAAAGAAAAATTGGTAAGTTGAACCTTATTAAAATTAGAAATATCTACCCTGTGAAGAGACTGAAAAAACAAGCCACAGTGCAGGAAGAAATATCTGATACAGGAATTATGTACAACAGATACAAAGAATTCTTAAAACTTAACAATAAGAAAAAACTTAATAAGTTAATAAATTAATAAAAACTTAATAAGGAAACCTCAATTTTTAAGTGGGCAAAAGATCTGAATGGACACCCCAATAAAGAACACATACAGATGACAAATAAGCATATGAAAAATGTTGAACATCACTTATTCTTAAGGAATTGCAAATTAAAATAACATACCACTATGTATCAATTAGGAAGGCTAAAATTCAAAATATTAACAATATTAATACTAGTGACATTGTAGAACAACAGAAGTTTTATTTATTGCTGGTTTAAATGCATATGGTATAGCCACTTTGGAAGACAGTTTGGGAGTTTTCACAAAGCTAAACATATTCTTACCATATGATGCAACAACTGCAGTCCTAGGCATTCATTTAACTTATTTGAAAACTTGTTTACACAAAAATCTACATGCAAATGTTTATACCAGCTTCATTCATAATTTCCAAGCCCTGGAAACAACCAAAATGCCCTTCAATAGGTGAATATACAAAATGTGATACAACAACCATATAATGAAATGTTATTCAGTAATTAAGTGAGCACAAATATTCGTAATAGTATTATTTACAACAGCCAAAAAGGTAAAAGCAACCCAAAGTCCATCAACAGATGAGAAAAAAAAAAAAGTGGCATATATATACAATGGAATATTATTCAGCCTTAAAAATGAATGAAATTCTGACACATGCCACAACAGAGGCAATCCATGAAAACATTATGCTAAGTGAAAAAAGCTAGGTATAAAAGACAAATATTGAATGGTCTCACTTATATGAGTTTCCCTAAATAGACAAATTCATAGAGACAGAAAATAGACTAGGTATTACTAGGGGCTGAGGGAAAGCAGAATGTTCTGGGAGATATTATATAATGGGTACATAGTTTCTCTTGGGGATGGTGGAAAAGATCTGGAAATAGTGATGATGGTTGTGCAACAATGTGAATGTGCTTAATGCCACTGAATTGTATACTTAAAAATTGCTAAAATGGTAAATTTTATGTTATGTGTGCTTCACTACAAATATATATGACATAATAAATGTGCAATAAGTAGTTGTCAAAAGAGGGGAAAAATGAAATGAGCCATCAAGCTGCAAAAAGACATGGATAAATCTAAAATGCATATTGCTAAGTGAAATGAAACAGTCTGAATAGTCCACATAATATATGATTCTAATTATGTGACACTTTTTGAAAAGGGAAAACTATAGAGACAGTGAAAAGATTAATGGTTGGGGCGCCTAGGTGGCTCAGTGGGTTAAAGCCTCTGCCTTCGGCTCAGGTCATGATCTCAGGGTCCTGGGATCAAGCCCCACATCGGGCTCTCTGCTCAGCAGGGAGCCTGCTTCCTCCCCTCTCTGCCTGCTTCTCTGTGATCTCTGTCTGTCAAATAAATAAATAAAATCTTAAAAAAAAAAAAAAGAAAAGATTAATGGTTGTCAGCGGTTTGAGAATAGGAGGGAGGTTTAAATAAGCAAAGCCTAGGGGATGTTTTGAGGCAGTCAAACTTTCTGTGTGATACTGTGAGTAGTGGATTCATGACATTATGAGTTTGTCAAAACCCATGGCATAGCAAAGTGAGTGAATCTTACTTTTTACAAATTAAAAAATCATTTAAGAGGTAGGAGAATCAGGATAGAATACAGACTATGACCAAAAAAAAAAAAAAAAAAGTCTAACTACATTAAAAAGTATGAAACAATTTCACTAAAGGAGATGAGGGGAAATGTGTGCTGACCTAGGTATTTTTGGAAATAAGTGGAAGCTGTAAGACTAAAGATAAAAGGAATTGCACAGCAGCACTGTGCTCTAGTTAATAAAGGTATTTCCCACAAGAGTATGGGTTCTGACACTGTTATACGGGTATATTGGAAAAATTAAGTAAGTATATTATGGATGATGACAGGTTTCTCATTGTTGGAGTACAAAATATCAGATAAGCAAGGAAAGAGGCTAGAATGATTAATGTGGTTATGGGCTAATGCTGGAGATGTCAGTAATAACTCATGTTTAACTTCATATAGACACAGATGGAGAAGATATATATATATATATATATATATATATATATATATATATATATATACATATTGCTTGTAGACACTTAGAAAAACCTTCCCACATACATCATTTTGCTAGGTCAGCTGAAAGGGCTTACAAGCAATTACACCCCATTATCAATTAGCAGAACCAATACCTAAATCCTGGTTTCTAATACCATTATCCAATTAAAAGAACCAGAACTACTTGGAAAAATACCTGATTCAAGGACTAGGACAGGGAATATAAAACAAGAGGAGACTGAAGTATTTTGAAGTCTCAGAAAGTAAGCAAGTGCTCAAAAAACAAATATAAAAACAAACAAAACTTCACAACTGATATATTTATGTCAAAGGGACCTAAGAGCTAACTAAAACAGATTCCAATGGCCAAAGCTGAAACAATTAAGCAATAAAATAAAAAAAAGTTGTATTGTAATATAACCCAAAGTATAAATGAATATGCATGAGTACATATTGATATAAATAAATTAAATAATTATATAAGTAAAGAGGTAAGAGAGAATAAATGTCTCTCATGCAGAAGAATTCCATATAATTTATCCCAGAAGATAGATAATCCACCCTTAAAGAAGAGGAGCACAAATCCCTACTCCTTAAATGTGAAGTGTATGTGTGACCTCCTTCCAAACAGGACAGTATGGAAAGGAGGGAAAAAAAATAAGCTTACAGTGGAGAAACCTGACAAAAAGTACTTCAGCCCCGTGATCAAGGTCAATATCGACATGATACATCAGGCTGATAGTAGATACTCTTGATATCTCATGATGGAATGGCCATTTACCTCTGTGTTCTTCTTCCCCAAAACCCATGATACAAGTCTACTCATGAGACAAACATCAGACAAATTACAGTAGAGGGGCATCCTACAAAATACTTAACCAGTATTCCTCAGAACTATCAAGGTAATTTAAAAAAAAAAAAAAGGAAAGTCAGAAACACTGTTACACCCAAGAGAAGCCTAAGGACCTAAGGAAATATAACAACTATATATTATGTGATATATCTGTTTTATATATATACATATAATGTGCATATATATATCCCATATATATATGGGATTCTGGAACAGAAAAGGGACATTAAATGAAAACTAATGAAATCTGAATAAACTATGGTCTTTGGTTAATCTTATCAGTATTGGTTCATTAACTGTAACAAATGTGTAATAGTAATGCAAGATGTGTATAAGAAGGGAACTGGGGGTGGAGGTATAGGGGAATTCACTGTACTGTTCTCTTTTCAGTTACTCTGTAAATCTAAAATTTCTAAAAAATATTCTTTTTTAAAAAAGCAAATATTAAAATATTGAGAATAGGAAAGAAGAATTACTCAAATTATTATTATTTTTCTAATTCCTGAGTTAAGAGTTACAAGAAAGGAAAGTGAAGAAATACTATATGGTTTTACAAAAACAAACTAAAGTCTTTACTGAAACTTTGCAGAATAATTCACCTTTAGCTTAAGGAAACAATTTCTATTGTGCATTAAGATTAACTCAGATATTCTCAGATATCTCCACAAATTCTGATTTATCCATCAGCTCTCTTGGAAGGATAATTTAACTCCTACAAATTTAACACTGTGCCATGTCTCTGGCTATAACAATAATCAAATTCACCCTACATGTTCAAGGAACTCAGTCTCATGAGGAAAACCAAATATAAATAGAAAACTATAACAATATGATCAGATCTGTAACAGCAGGATGATTGTGCTATGGAAACACAAAAGAGGAAGAGACAAAGGATGGAAGAGTCTTCACAGAACAGGTAACATTTCTTATGAGCCTGCAAACTTCAGTGGAAATGCAGACGGCTCACAAGTGAAACTGGAATGCCCTCTACCTTCTACTTGTTGGGTACAGATGACAACGTGTACAAAGACCCTGTTGCCTATAGGAGCAGGCTTTTTAGGAAATCTGTGTGATAGTGGTGTGAGAAAGCGGCCATCTTATGAAGCGGCTTTACTGATCTGATCAGGCTGGCTTCTCTCTCTTACCAACACAACCAACTTCAGAGAATTCTCAACCTATCTTTTGCAGGGGAGCTGAATGCCTTCCCTGAAGCTCTAGCTATTTTTGCCTCTTTTAGAACTTTTTTTTCTTCCTGGAGTTACACACATGCAACAAACGCAACTCCCTTCCCAGTACTATAAAATGATTGCTGCAGGTGCCTTGCATTCTTTCTCTTCTGTGGTAGGAGAGAAAATTTGAGTTCCATTATTATTGTTAAATAAAAGATAACTTCTGATCTGGGTGCCATCTGGAAACACTGTCTCTTAATATTCAGAAGTTATTTATTCTGCTTAATTCTTATGTTGCTTTTCCAACAAAATCTTTCTTTGCAACATCTGTGGTTTTTCTCATTAACCATCTTCTGTTCCCTTATGTGTAGATTCATTAAACAAGTTTGCAAAAGGAATAAAGTTTGTTCATCCATTTATTCAAAAACATCTATTCAAAAACGTTGATTGAGCACCTATTACTTTGTTCTACAAACAAACTTAGATGGCTATAGTCATTAAAGAAATGCTCCATGCTAAAAAGGAAAAGAGGAAAGGGAAAGGAGGGAAGGGAGGGGAGAAAAGAGGAGGGGAGGGGAAGGGAGGGTAGGGATGGGTGGGGAGGAGAAGGGAGGGGAAGAGAGGGCAGGGCAGGGCAGGGCAGGGAAGGGAAGGGAAGGGAAGGGAAAGGAAGGGAAAGGGAGGGGAGGAGAGGGGAGGAAAGGGAGGGGAGGAGAGGGAAGTTCTATGTTAGAGAAAACAAACTGCAAGATCTTCATGGCCTACCTTTGTTCTCATTCATTTAACTTACTCACATATTGGTGCTGGACTGGCAGATAGACAGGAACCAGGCTCCTTTGATCTTGTGGCTCCACCTTCCTTTAGGGCCTCAAAACCTCTTCACCTCCATATGGCAGATGGGAAGGAGAAGACAGACAAGGCACATCAGCTTCAACACTACGCCAATTTCCAAGTGATATATCAGTTCCCCCTACATTGTATAAGTGAAAATTAGTCACATAGTCATAGGTGGATTGGTGGGAGTGCATGGGCAAGTTGGAAAATGTAGCCTCTGGCTGGGCTTCCCATTTGTTCCAGTCACTGGTCCACACCGCTGGAAACAGAATATGTGTCTCTGGTGGATGGCTAACTATCTCCGTCACCCTGCTGGAAATCCTAAAACCAATCTGACTTGTTCTCATATACATGAGAATCCCCAGCCAAAGAAGACAGAAAGAATAAATGTGTGACCAAATTCTTTCCATCTCTGCTAGTTCACACCTTCTGTGAGTTCATTAAAATAGCTAAAGAGAACCCAAAGAGCAAGTGCAAAAGCTGTTTGCTAGAATCCATACACATGGGCACTGTTTGGAACAGAAGGTGATAGCCAACAATTTGTCTTTCTGCCACAGACTACAAAAAAAGTATGTAGGTCTATGTTATATAACGGAGTAGCCCATTTCTGATAATAAATTCGCAGGCTGCAGGGATTAGACACCCCATCACCTAAAGTCCCATTACCATAAAGTATGAGTGTGTACCCTGCTTCTCTGTGACTATATAAATAGGCTCAGTATCCAACTTTTCTTTAATTAAAGACGATCAGATATTTATGTATCTCTCATACTTGAGGTTTCCAGGAGGCTGAGGGTTGACAAAATGTGTGCTTGAGTGAATCGTGGAAGGCACTGGGGATTGTCTCTTCCTGCTGTGCCATCTTGCCCTGGGAGTTCCAGCAGAGAATCAGGAGTGTCAGTGCGGTGTTTGCCTGACTGTGGATTCTGATCAGCTAGTTGAGGATTTTTGCATGAGATAGAGCCATAATGGGAATGATGGGGAAGGACAATAAACTTCTGATCTGGCACAAGGAACATCAACTGTTATTATATAATTCTACTGTGAATAGGAAAATGAAATTCAGCTTATCGGGAGGCTCCTGTAGGCCCCAGATTCACATGTCCATTGAAGGATAATTGTTGTTCGCCCTTCCCATGTTTCTGCACCTTCCAGTTGGTTTGTCAAGGACTTAACTCCATTGCCTCCTGACACATGGAGAGATGTTAGCATTTGCCCTCTCTCTTTGTGTTTTAACTTGTTCCTTGTCAAGGGAACAGGGAACACTCACTGACTAATGAAAGTTTGGTATCTATCAAGGTATTTTTCTGGCACCTTGTTTTCTTTTTATTTGTTGATTTTTTCTCCCTTTTTTGTTGTGTTTTTACCAGAGTTGCTGAGCTGAAGATAAATGTGGACCTTCTTCCACCTGCACTGTTGCGGTGGTCCTCCTCTCTTTTTTGCTTCCAAGCAGAAGGACCACCTACGTGTGGCCCTGTCTTCTAGGTGAGAGGCTAAGGCTTCTGGTCCCTGAGGCAGCTGAATCTCCTGAAAACCCCATATGTGAAGAGGTTATGATCTTCCACTTTTAGGTGAGAAAACTCAGGGTCTCTTTTTGTGGCAGTCTTCCCACCAGCGACTTACAAAGTCTAATAGGATGCTGCTATGATGACCTCATACTCAGCCACTTTCTCTAGTCCTGATTTTCCAAGAAGCCCTGTGTTTTGGGGACTACTGAGCCATCATTCATGAAGTTAATGTTTTGATCCCAGTAACTCTTTGGGTCTGTTCCCTACTAGAGCCTGAAGGGAAGAATGATGAGAGATTGGAATCCCCACCCATCAACACAGACAGATGAGTTAAATTAAAGGTCCAAAAATAATCCAGTTAAATCCTACTGTACACTCCCAAATTTCAAAATATAATCAATTATATAGAAACTGTACCAGCTCAAGACAATCTTTTTCTACCCCTTTGTCTTACCAAATAATTAAACCCATATCATTTGTTATTCATATACTTCAGAGGGAGCAAAAAAACAAAAGAAGAATTGTGAGATTTATTACTGTGGTTTCTGGATGTCAGTTCTAATGTTTGGTGACTATCCAGTTAGGATGTGACATTTGTCTTTAGTAGCAGCAATTCATCCTTCCACTTCCCTTTGAAGCAATACATCATTGCTCCACCAATTTTCATATCATGGTGTGTCCTCAAGCATGAATGTCCTTAGGCAAAATTAAAAGGTGGATTCTCTAGGGACACCTGGGAGACTCAGTCGGTTAAGTGTCTGCCTTCAGTTTAGGTCATGATCTCAGTATCCTGGGATCGAGCCCCACATCGGCTGAGCAGGGAGCCTGCTTCTCCCTGTCGCTGTGCCTGCCAATCCCCCAGCTCATTTTCTCTCTCTCTCTCTCTCTCTGTCAAATAAACAAATAAAATCTTTAAAAAACAAAAAAAAAAAAAAGAGGAAAAAAATAAAAGGCGAATTATTAGCTGAGGTGGTGGGAGGAAGAGAGAGATGGTAGGCTAAAAAATACTACATTCATTATTTTCTATATTCAGAGAAAAATCTGATTATGAATAAGTCCCTTAACTGAGTATCAGGGAAGAGAATGACTGATTCTGTTTCTCTATTGGGGCGGGGGGGGGAAGGCAGTGGGGACATCTAGAAGAAAAACACTTGTAAACAAGAAAGGAGTGTTCAGATCACAACATCTGTATCAGACACCTCAGGTGCCTTGTCTTCCCCTTTTATTCCAGTTTTGTTGTTGTTGTTGTTGTTGTTTTTTGCTATTCTTTTTTTTTATTTTGTTATGTTAGTCACTATAGAGTACATCATTTGTTTTTAATGTAGTGTTCTATGATCCATTGTTAGCATGTAACACCCAGTGCTCCATGCAATCCATGCCCTCCTTAATATCCATCACCAGGCTCATCTATCCTCCCATGTTCCTCCCTTCTAAAATCCTCCATTTGTTTATTCCAGCTTTTGCTGTTGCAACCAGCTATGTATAGAGACAACATCATGGCTTAGCTGCAAATGGGATTTCTGAGCACCTGCTGGAAACGTCTCAGCCATTCTCATGCACATGCACACCTGGGAGTATGAGCTATATTAGAGCAATAGAAATCCTTGAATAAACACTGTCCTCTTACCAGCAGACTTTTAAAGAGTACTTTTAAAGAGTACCTTCTTTGCTACTAATAAATATTGAGATGCTCTGATTATCATGACTACCTATAAACCATTAGCATAAAAGTACCTGTGCATCATAGCAATCATAAAATTTCTAACCTTCTAGAATGGAAACTGCTGCTATCCCCTTGCCACAGAGATCAGATCAATGACTGTTGTGCAGTGGAGGCTTCAGTCAGAACATGGTCTTCTCCTCCAACTCCCATCCTCCTCAACCATTGCCCCAGGTCCTAGGCATTTGGTTAAGAGATGAGCACATTTGACCTATTAGTCTACTCAGGCTGGAGTTCAGCATTTTTTTAGATGGCTATGGAAAGCAACTTTTTCTTTTTGCTGTTGGAACAAACAAGATAACATGCATCCCTGCAAGCTACTGGCAGCCATTCTATGTTCATGAGACAAGCCGACCTCAAATCAATACTGTAGAGAACAAAGTAGGGACATGGAAAAGCAGTAGGTGGTCAGTGACATCACTGGGCCATTGGACCAGCTCTTTGTCTGATGCACCCATACTCTAAACTTTTAAGTTATAACAACAAATAAACTCTTATTTCTATTTAAGACAGTATGGGTTTTCCATAACTTTCATACATACTCTTTTTTTTTAAGTTTTTATTCATTTATTTGAGAGAAAGAGAGGGGAGAAGGTCAGACAGAGAAGCAGACTCCCTGCGGAGCTGGGAGCTCAATATAGGACTCGATCCCAGGACTTTGAGATCATGACCAGAGCAGAAGGCAGCCGCTTAACCAACTGAGCCACCCAGGCATCCCACTTTCATACCTATTCTTACTAATATATTTAATTTGAAAGTCATGGAATTTTGCAAGTTTTTAAAAGTCTTTTCATCAAACATGGTTATAATAAAATAAGACAATTTTGATTATCAGGAAAATAAATTTACATTTGTATTTTATTTCAAGATTACCAGATAAATAAAACTTTATTGGATAAGACTTGAGGATATCAGAACTTATTTTTTTAACCATAGAATATTATTAATCACTAAGTGTTTCAAGAAGGTTCATGAATTCTTAAGCATTATGAAAATTTTACTTTTAAAAATGATGCACAAACACTTGTTCCATTCCCCAGGACATTTTCATCCAGGATTTGTTCAACTATATCTTCTAGTTCTCTCTCTCTCTCCACCCCCTCAAGGATCCCAATAATTCTGATAGTGGAACGTTTCATGGCATCATTTACTTCCCTAATTCTGTTTTCATGACTTCTAAGCTGCTTGTTCCAGGCCTCCTCCTGATCCTTCTTTTCTGTCAGTTTGTCTTCTAGATCACTAATTTGGTCTTCTGCCTCATTTACCCTAGCTGTTAGAGTATTTAGATTAGATTAGATCTATTCGTAGAATTTTTTAGTACTGACAGATCAGCCCTCACTTCTGCCATTGGAGTATCTATGTTGCCACTAGTGGTCTTCTCCAACCTAGCCATTGCCTGGATAATTGGTACCCTGAATTCCCTTTCTGACATACTGTTTATGTCCATTTCCAATAGTGCTATGGCAGAGGGCGCAGTCTCTGAATTTTTCCTCTGTTGGGTGTTCCTCCTCCTAGTCATTTCAGTGAGAGGTGGTTGAGGGGATATATAGCTGAATATATCAAACATGATCCAGGCAAGGTGTACCTTGGAAAGTTTCAGAGCAATTGGAAGTCACCACCAAAAAGCAAGAAAAAAGAGAGAGAAAGAGAAAAAAAGAAAAAGCCCAGCCAAAATGAGCCCCAAAAGTAAGATTTATAAGGCACAAAAACGAAAACTAACAAAAATACTAAAAAAAAGTAAAAGTAAAAAGAAGAAAAACCTAGCCAAAATGAATCCAAAGAATAAGATTTACATAGCACAAAAACAAAAATAAATACACAAGAAATACTGACAAAAGAATAAAATGGGAAGGTGGTTATAAACCCTTGAATTGGCCCAGGAAGATTACTTCAGTTCTTCCTGGGTAAATCTTGTTATTTTTGTTAAATGACTCAACTTTCCAGAGATACAGGGAAATTAAAACTGGTTTATATATAGGAGTAGTATTCAATAGGGAAAAAAGAATACCTTGAAGCTTATATCTATATATATATTCAAAAAAAAAGAAAAAAGAAAAAGAAACACAGGTATATGTATGAAAAAAAGTTCAAGTACAAAAAAAATTTCAAGTTAAAAAGTTATTATGGATTGGGGAGGATATGTGATATGGTGTGTGCTGTGAAATGTGTAAGTCTGACCATTCATGGACCTGTACCCCTGGTTATATGTTAATAAAGATAATTAATTTAAATTTTTTTTAAATTAAAAAAAATAAAAAAGTTATTATGGAGTATGTTGTATTAAACATCTAGTTCTAATGGTAAATAGGTTAAAAAAATAAAAGAACAAGAGTCATAAGAATGAATTTTTTTAAAAAAGAAAAGTTGTATCTATGAAATATATACAGGTTTGCAGGCAATACCAATACCAAATATAAGAATGAATTTTTTAAAAAAAGAAAAGTTGTATCTATAAAATATATACAGGTTTGGGAGCTTAATATATTGTTTTCCCCTGATGTTGGTGTTTTACAGTTTAATGGGGAACCTGTGGTTGTTGTTCTCTTGTTCTTTTGGCTTGTCTTCTGGGGGCAGGACCTGCTGTGTTGTTTTTCACTCAGTCTTGCTTGGGCTGCATAGCCCTACCCCCTGTCAAGGGGCTGGGCTCTGTGGAAACAGGTTTTTCAGGCTTTTGTTTTCTTGAGATTTTTGTTCTTTGTTGGCTTTTTGCAGCTTTTTGGAGAGTTGGTGCAAAGTAAACTGTCCACACCCAGTCCTCTGCCTCAGAGAGAAGCCTCAGTCTGCTCCCCTCTGGATGGTCCAGAACACACAGACTCCCCCTCTGCAAACTCCACTGTACACTACAACCTCCTACAAGCACTGCACACTCCCAGTCACCACCTCAGTGGTTGCCGGAGGCCCCTGTTTGTCTCTGTACCCCCGTGCCACTAAATCCATGAGTGATACTGATCCAGGTGAGCCCGATCCCAGTGACTGCTATCGCTGGACTGCTGTCTGGAGCCCACACCCATGCCAGGTGTGCTCAGATCCCGAGGCAACACAGGTCTCAGAAGGCTGCAGTCTCAGGAGCTGCTGGCAGAAGACATGAACAGACACTTCTCCAATGAAGACATACCCATGAAAACATGTTCATCATCATTAGCCATCAGGAAAATTCAAATCAAAACCACACTGAGATACCACCTTACACCAGTTAGAATTAACAGGACAGGAAACAAGTGTTGGAGAGGATGTGGACAAAGGGGAACCCTCTTACACTGCTGGTTAGAATGCAAGTTGGTGCAGCCACTTTGGAAAACAGTGTGGATATTCCTTAAGAAATTAAAAATAGAGCTACCCTGTAACTCTGCAATTGCACTACTGGGTATTTACCCCTAAGATGCAGATGTAGTGAAAAGAAGGGCCATCTGTACCCCAATGTTCATAGCAGCAATGGCCACAATCACCAAACTGTGGAAAGAGCCAACATGCCTTTCAACAGACAAATGGATAAAGAAGATATGGTCCATATATACAATGGAATATTAGGCCTCCATCAGAAACAATGAAAACCCAACTTTCTTATAAACATGCATAGGACTGGAGGAGATTATGCTGAGTGAAATAAGTCAAGCAGAGAAAGTCAATTATCATATGGTTTCACTTACTTGTGGAGCATAAGTAATATCATGGAGGACATTAGGAGAAGAAAAGGAAAAGTGAATTGGGGGAAATCACAGGGGGAGATGAACCATGAGAGACTGTGGACTCTGAAAAACAAACTGAAGGTATTAGGAGGGAAGGAGGTGGGGCAATGGGTGAGCCTGATGGTGGGTATTAAGGACGGCACATATTTCATGGAGCACTGGGTATGGTGCATAAACTATGAATCTTGGAACACTGAAAAAATAAAAGAAAACTTAAAAGTAAAAAAAGAAAAAAGAAAAATGGTGCATATATTGGCATGAAAGTCTTCTCATTATTGTTACTTTTGCTAGCCCCAAAGTATCAGTGTCACCCATTCCCCCTGCTACTAGAACCACAGCTGTTTGCATATTTTTTCTCTGCTCTCCCAAATTTTAACCAGAATACTGACAGAAGGCAGTTGAATAAAAGAATTTGGAGTTTACCTAGTTAACCTTCACCATGCCAGTGCATTGGGATGTCAAACAACTTCTTCAAACTCATGTTTTCTCTCCTGGATTTCCTATAACCAAAAATTTATAGTACTAAGCCTGAAAGAAAAATTCTATAACCTTAAGAAATTATGTCCTAAGGTTTATGGATAAAAATAGAACAAAAAATGAAATTTATGTTTCTTCAGAAGGTCGCAAGAATGGGGTCAGTAGAGAAATACCCTTAGGAGTCCTGAAGCCAGTTCTTCCTATTACCTTACTCATGCTTTTATTGCCTTTTTTTTTCCCTCTTAAATATGAAATGTATTTGCAGGTACTGCACACTCTGTAGAGAAATGAAAGCGACAAAGATTCCTGCTGTGACATGAAAAGCATGAAATATACTGTCACCTAGAGCAGCGTATCCAGCCCTTCCTGGAACAAGAGCACCATGGGCTCTGAAAAATGGGAATTAAGACAGAGGAGTGAAATGGTAGGGGTAGGGGGTGGGAGGGAAACAATAGAAGGGGCAAGATGAGGAAAAGAGGGAGAAAACAAGTGTAGGGGGGTGAAAGGAGACAGGGAGGAAGAAACAGGCTAGAAGAAAGAGAGTATATGTTTAGTAAGACAAACTTAAAATTACAAAAGCATTCAAGTAGCTGTCTATAAGACAGAAAGAGACTATATGGCGAGGATTTGCTTCCATGCAGGACAAATGTCACCATGATGTGCTACTCAACTAGGGGGTTCGATCCATTTTCTGTCACTGGTTTGCTGAGAAAACTGC
The DNA here is from genome assembly GCF_002288905.1 of Enhydra lutris kenyoni. Lineage (NCBI taxonomy): Eukaryota > Metazoa > Chordata > Mammalia > Carnivora > Mustelidae > Enhydra > Enhydra lutris. The sequence continues at coordinate 14,584,769 of NW_019154096.1, forward strand.
AGGGGTCATGTGGCTTATGACTCTGGGGGCAGACACTGAAGGTGTTTCATAATACGTCTCCATTCTTTCAAATGCAATGGGATATCCCTTTACTCCCCACTGTGAAGCTCTAGCCCTACATATGTTTCTTTCCTACAACTTCCAGAGAGTCATTTGTACCTTCTTACCTTTGGCCACACTGCTGCCTCTCTCTGGATTATCCACCTCATTCTCCACACACATGTCCATGGAAATCCTAGCTGACCAAGAGGATATCCTTCCCATTCCACCTCCTCCCAGAAGTCTTCCTTAAACATTCCAGCCTCAACTGATCCCTCCCTTCTCTACAGCCTGGCTAAACTCAGTCTGGATCATTCTCTTCCTAAAACAAGCTGGGCGGTGGGGGTGGGGGGGGGGAGGGCAGGGAGTGAATGAAGCAAATAAACTGTGTCATTCATGTCCCTTCTTAATCACTCCTGACCTTAATCTATTGATTATTTCATTATAAAGCTTTCTCCTTTTATATACATTGCACACTGTAGACAAATAAGAACATAGTAGACCCAATATCAGAAAAGAGACTTAATACTGGGAATCTTCTGCAATTCTACCTTCAATGGGATAGTATTTCTTTAGTATAAATCAAAAGAAAAGACTGTTCAATTTGAGAAATTCCTCTTTGTATAAACATGGTTGTAGAATTCAGATTCTAATAAATTCAGTGTTTTAAAGAAACATCTTCAGCCCAACTTTTAAGAGACAGAAAGCAGAATAAATTAAGCATTGATGAGAAGACAGCTTAATTTTTTTACAAAACTAATTTTACAATATATTGTCTTAGCCCATTTATGCTGTTATAGCAAAATACCACAGACTTCGTGTCTTATAAACATCATAAATCTATTTCTTGCAGTTCTCAAGGCTGGAAATCTGAGATTGGGGTGTCAACATCATCAGGTGAGGGCTGTCTTCTGTGTCACAGACTTGTTGTGAAAGTGGCAAGGGAGTTCTGTGCACCTCTCTTTTCTAAGGGCATTAATCCCATTCATGAGGCTTACACCATCAGCCCCCAAAGGTCTGCCTCATAATATCATCACATTGGGTATTTGGATTTCAACAACTAAATTTGGAGGAGAACATAAACATTCAGACCACATCATGTCTTCACCATACATTTGACCATTACAACATGATTCTAAAGAAAATCATTTCTGTAAAAATATTTGAGGGCTTCATCAGTTTTCCAAAGGGTTTCTCTTACTATTTTGATAGTCAAATAACTTCCTTTTGAAGTGCTTCTCATGTCATCACAGAATTTTTCCTTCAAGGGAGGAAGAGGGCAATGCTTATCTGGGGACTTCCACTGGCCCAGGGTAGCTCACATCACCATGGTTGTCTGCTTGAACACTACCAGAACCTTTTTGTCAGGACTTTAAGAGTCTCCAACATCAGTTTATTATCAATTTATTATCATTTTGAAATTTTTCATATTTTGTAAGATTAGAAATATCACTTTATGACTGTATTATCAGATATTACGCAGCAAATTTTTTCATCAAAAAGAAAATGACTTGAGTTTGTTTTGTGAGATTAAGAGTCACTTATGGCGCCGTTTCAACCTGTACCCTAAAGTGAGCTGATTATCTACCAAAGAACTCCGATCACCCATGAAATCAGCCTGAGATCAGAATTATACACTTCTGGATCTCTACAAGGGCAGAAGACGCCAGTGGGCACGTAAAGCTGAGTGGGAATATTGGACTGATATCGGAAGATAAACAAAAGGGGGAGGAAGCCACCAGAGGCGACCGATTGGAAAGTAATACCCCTAGTAAGAGAGTGCCCTGCATCTGGGGACCAGCATTAACTTGGAGACTGGTTGAAAGCACCCAGAAAGAGCAAAGGATTGCGGGAAGGGGGGGGAATTGTGGGAATCAGGGCGGCTAGGGACAGGGGCTTAAGTCCCCTGACCCAGGACAGCCTTCCCTGGCGCTGAGCCAGAGAGAGTGAGGCGGAGAAACCAGGTCTGGGTCTCTGAGCCACCAGCATGCCCGAGAACGTGTGGGGTCCGGCTCCTGTGAGGGGCTGGGAGCCTCACCAGACAGCAGAACACCGAGCCGTGCTACAGAGCCTGAGACGTGCGCGCAGCCCTCATCCTCCCCTGAGAGAGGTGCGTGAAGGCCCACCCGGCGCTCTTAGACCCGCGCCATTGTTTCAGAGCCTGAGATGCATGTGCGCCCCAAACCCTCCCCTGAGAGAGGTGCACGAAGGCCCAGCCTGGTGCTCTCGGACCCGTGCCCTGCTCTCAGAGCCTGAGACGTGTGCGTGACCCACAGCCTCCCCTGAAAGAGGAGCGCGCAAGTCGGGCGCTCTTAGACCCAGAAAGACCAAGCACTCCCAGCCTGGGCCAGTGGGAAAATCTCAGTGTGCGATTGCTGCTTGGAACCTCTCTGGTGGTCTGGAGCTGCCCAGACAGCCGCTGCTGCTGTGATTTTGGGTACAAGCAGAAGATCCTGCGTCCCCAGGCACTGCGACTCGGAACCTGCTCTGCCAGCAGCCAAGGGGGAATTTATATGGACTCTGCAACACCCACAGGGGACCAGACTGAGGCTTCTCTCTGAGAGGGGGGTCAGGGTGCGGTTTGCTTTCCTCTAAACCTACAAAAACCATCAAAAGTGGTCAATGTGAGGGAAAAAAAAAAGTGAACAAACATAAAAACCTCCAGAGAACAAAAGCCTGTTTCCCATTGACTGAAAACCCATGTGGCAGGCCCCTCCCCCAGAAAACCAACAAGGATAGAAAAAGGAAAAAAATAAAAAAGACTACAAGAGAACAACCACCACTACTTCATAGGACAACTTTTATTTTTAACTCGTTCCCACTATTCTGGTTCATTTTTTTTTTATATAGATAATTTTTTAACCTATTTACCATCACAGTGAGATGTCCAGTACATCAAATTCCATAATAACCTTCTAACCTGAACTTTTTGATACATACACCTGTGTTTTTCTTTTGCATTTCTATTTTTTAATTTTTTTTCCTAAATTTTAGTTCAGTTTAGTCTAGTTTATTCCCTTTTCATTTTTATTTTCTAATATTCATATAGAGTTAAACTTCAAGGTAATCCCCTTTCCACAATCTATGCTACCCCTATAGGTAAACCAATTTTTAATCCCCCTCTATCTTAGGAAAGTTGAGTCCTTTAACAAAGATATCAAGATACATCCAGGAAGAATCAAACAACCTTCCTCGCCCACACTGAGAATTTATAACCACTCTCCCATCTTTTTCTTCTGCCAGTGTTTCTGTGTTTGTCCTGATAGTATATAAATCTTATACTTGGGGTTCTTTTTGATGAGGTTCTTCCTTTATTTGCTTATATATATATTTTTTTCTCTTGTCATATACTTTTATCAGTCTTTTTGTTTGTCTGTTTTTGTTTGTATACTTCATCAATCTGACCTTGGGGCCCATTTGGGCTGAACCTTTTCTTTTATCTTCCCATTTTTTCCTGTCTCTCTCTCTCTCTCTTTTTTCTTTTTCTTTTCTTTTTTCTCTCGTTTGGGTGGGGAACCCTGATTGCTCAGAAGCGTTCCAGGGTGCACCTTGACTGCACCACAGTCAATACATCCAGCTACATCAGTTCAGTCATCTCTCACCAAAATGACTAGGAGGAGGAATGCCCAACAGAAGAAAAATACAGAGGATGGGCCTTCTGCAACAGAGCTAACGACTATCAACATAGACAATATGTCGGAAAGAGAATTCAGGCTAACAATTATCCAGGCAATAGCTAGGTTGGAGAAAGCCATGGATGACCAAACGGAATTGATTAGGGCAGAACTGAAAGCGACCAGGGATGAAGTTCACAATGTTAGGGCAGAGCTGAAAGCTACCAGGGGTGAAGTTCACAATGCTCTCAATGAGTTCCAATCTAATCTAAATTCTCTAAAAGCTAGGGTAACTGAGACAGAAGGTAGAATTAGTGATCTGGAGGACAAACAGATTGAGAGAAAGGATCAGGAGGAAGCCTGGAACAAACAGCTTAGAAGCCACGAAAACAGAATCAGGGAAATAAATGATGCCATGAAACATTCCAACGTCAGAATTATTGGAATCCCTGAAGGGGAGGAGAAAGAAAGAAGTCTAGAAGATATAGTGGAACAAGTTCTTCATGAAAATTTTCCCAATCCCGCAAATGGAACCAATGTTCATGTACTAGAGGCCGAACGATCTCTACCCAAGATTATAGATTCCAAAAAATATCAAGGCACCTCGTAGTCAAATTGAGGGATCATAATTGTAGATACAATCTCTTGAAAGCCGCTAGGACAAAGAGGCTCCTCACTTACAGAGGAAAGCCCATCAGAATAACGTCAGACCTGTCCACAGAGACCTGGCAAGCCAGAAAGGGCTGGCAAGATATATTCAGGTCACTAAATGAGAAGAACATGCAGCCAAGAATACTTTATCCAGCAAGACTGACATTCAAAATGGATGGAGAAATAAAGAGTTTCCAAGATTGGCAAGGCTTAAAAGACTATGCAACCACCAAGCTGACACTGCAGGAAATATTAAGGGGGGTTCTATAAAAGAGGAAAAATCCTAAGAAAAGCATTGAACAGAAATATAGAGACAATCTACAGAAAGAAAGACTTCAAAGGTAACACGATGTCAATAAAAACGTATCTATCAATAATCACTCTCAATGTGAATGGCCTAAATGGGCCCATAAAATGACACAGGGTTGCAGATTGGATAAAACGACAGGACCCATCCATATGTTGTCTACAAGACACCCATTTCAAACCTAAGGATACACCCAGACTGAAAGTGAGGGGATGGAGAAGCATCTTTCATGCCAATGGGCCTTAAAAGAAGGCTGGGGTAGCGATTCTCATATCAGATAAATTAGATTTTAAACTAAAGACTGTAGTCAGAGATACAGAAGGACACTACATCATTCTTAAAGGGACTATCCACCAAGATGATCTAACAATTGTAAATATCTATGCCCCCAATATGGGAGCAGCCAATTACATAAGAAAACTGTTAATCAAGATAAAGAGTCATATTGATATGAATATATTAATAGTAGGGGATCTTAACATGCCTCTCTCAGAAACAGACAGATCATCGAAGCAGAAAATCAATAAAGAAACAAGAGCATTGAATGACTCATTGGACCAGATAGACCTCATAGATATATACAGAACATTCCACCCTAAAACAACAGAATACTCATTCTTCTCAAGTGTACATGGAACCTTCTCAAGAATAAACCACATATTGGGGCGCCTGGGTGGCTCGGTGGGTTGGGCGGCTGCCTTCGGCTCAGGTCATGATCTCAGGGTCCTGGGATCGAGTCCCCCGTCGGGCTCTCTGCTCAGCAGGGAGCCTGCTTCCCTCTCTCTCTCTCTCTCTCTGCCTGCCTCTCCGTCTACTTGTGATCTCTCTCTGTCAAATAAATAAATAAATAAATCTTAAAAAAAAAAAAAAAAAAAGAATAAACCACATATTGGGTCACAAATCAGGACTCAACTGATACCAAAAGACTGAGATTATTCCCTGCATATTCTCAGATCACAGTGCTTTGAAACTGGAGCTCAATCACAAGGAAAAGTTCGGAAGGAACTCAAACACCTGGAAGCTAAAGACCACCTTGCTTAAGAATGCTTGGATCAACCAGGAGTTCAAAGAAGAACTTAAACAATTCGTGGAAACCAATTCGGTCCAAAACCTATGGGATACAGCAAAGGTTGTCCTAAGGGGGAAATACATAGCCATCCAAGCCTCCCTCAAAAAAATTGAAAAATCCAGAATACACCAGCTGTCTCTACACCTTAAAGAACTGGAGAATCAACAACAAATCAAACCAACTCCACACATAAGAAGGGAAATAATCAAGATTAGAGCTGAGATCAATGAGGTAGAAACCAGAGATACAGTAGAATGTATCAATGAAACTAGAAGCTGGTTTTTTGAAAGAATCAATAAGATTGATAAACCACTGGCCACACTAATCCAAAAGAAAAGAGAGAAAGCCCAAATTAATAAAATTATGAATAAAAAGGGAGAGATCACAACTAACACCAAGGAAGTAGAAACAATCATCAGAAGTTATTATCAACAGTTATATGCCAATAAGCTAAGCAACCTAGATGAAATGAATGCATTCCTGGAAAACTATAAACTCCCAAAATTGAACCAGGAAGAAATCGACAACCTAAATAGACCAATATCTACTAACGAGATTGAAGCAGTGATCAAAAACCTCCCAAAAAACAAGAGCCCAGGACCTGATGGATTCCCTGGGGAATTCTACCAAACTTTCAAAGAAGAAATAACACCTATTCTCCTGAAGCTGTTTCAAAAAATTGAAACAGAAGGAAAACTTCCAGACTCTTTCTATGAAGCCAGCATTACCCTGATCCCCAAACCAGGCAAAGACCCTACCAAAAAGGAGAATTTCAGACCAATATCACTGATGAATATGGATGCTAAGATTCTCAACAAGATCCTAGCAAACAGGATCCAACAGCACATTAAAAAGATTATCCACATGGACATTGGGGAGAGTTTGTGCTATGGTGAGTGCTGTGAAGTGTGTAAATCTGGCGATTCACAGACCTGTACCCCTGGGGATAAAAATATATGTTTATAAAAAATAAAAAATTAAAAAAAAAAAAAAAGATTATCCACCATGACCAGGTGGGATTCATCCCTGGGCTACAAGGATGGTTCAACATTCAGAAATCAATCAATGTGATAGAACAAATCAATAAAAGAAGAGAGAAGAACCACATGGTCCTCTCAATTGATGCAGAAAAAACATTTGACAAAATCCAGCATCCATTCCTGATTAAAACGCTTCAAAGTATAGGGATAGAGGGAACATTCCTGAACTTCATAAAATTTATCTATGAAAGACCCACAGCAAATATCATCCTCAATGGGAAAAAGCTCGCAGCCTTCCCGTTGAGATCAGGAACACGACAAGGATGCCCACTCTCACCACTCTTGTTCAACATAGTATTAGAAGTCCTAGCAACAACAATCAGACAACAAAGAGAAATAAAAGGAATCCAAATTGGCAATGAAGAAGTCAAACTCTCTCTCTTCGCAGATGACATGATTCTTTATACGGAAAACCCAGAAGACTCCACCCCCAAACTACTAGAACTCATACAGCAATTCAGCAACGTGGCAGGATACAAAGTCAATGTACAGAAATCAGTGGCTTTCTTATACACTAACAATGAAAATACAGAAAGGGAAATTAGAGAATCGATTCCATTTACTATAGCACCAAGAACCATAAGATACCTGGGAATAAACCTAACTAAAGAGGTAAAGGATCTGTACTCGAGGAACTACAGGACACTCATGAAAGAAACTAAAGAAGGCACAAAAAGATGGAAGACCATTCCATGCTCTTGGATTGGAAGAATAAACATTGTTAAAATGTCTATACTGCCGAGAGCAATCTATACTTTTAATGCCATTCTGATCAAAATTCCTCCGGTATTTTTCAAAGAGCTGGAGCAAATAATCCTAAAATTTGTATGGAATCAGAAGAGACCCCAAATCGCTAAGGAATGTTGAAGAACAAAAATAAAACTGGGGGCATTGCGTTACCTGATTTCAAGCTTTACTACAAAGCTGTGATCACCAAGACAGCATGGTACTGGCATGAAAACAGACACATAGACCAGTGGAACAGTGTAGAGAGCCCAGATATGGACCCTCAACTCTATGGTCAATTAATCTTTGACAAAACAGGAAAAAATATACAGTGGAAATAAGACAGTCTCTTCAATAAATGGTGCTGGGAAAACTGGACAGCTATATGCAGAAGAATGAAACTCGACCATTCTCTTACACTGTACACAAAGATAAACTCAAAATGGATAAAAGACCTCAATGTGAGACAGAAATCCATCAGAATCCTAGAGGAGAACATAGGCAGTAACCTCTTCGATATCAGCCACAGCAACTTCTTTTAAGATATGTCTCCAAAGACAAAGGAAACAAAAGCGAAGATGAACTTTTGGGACTTCATCAAGATCAAAAGCTTCTGCACAGCAAAGGAAACAGTCAACAAAACAAAGAGGCAACCCACGGAATGGGAGAAGATATTTGCAAATGACAGTACAGATGAAAGGTTGATATCCAGGATCTATAAAGAACTCCTCAAACTCAACACACACAAAACAGACAATCATATAAAAAAAATTGGGCAGAAGGTATGAACAGACATTTCTCCAATGAAGTCATACAAATGGTTATCAGACACATGAAAAAATGTTCATCATCACTAGCCATCAGGGAGATTCAAATTAAAACCACATTGAGATACCACCTTACACCAGTTAGAATGGCCAAAATTAGCAAGACAGGAAACAACATGTGTTGGAGGGGATGTGGAGAAAGGGGAACCCTCTTACACTGTTGGTGGGAATGCAAGTTGGTGCAGCCACTTTGGAAAACAGTGTGAAGCTTCCTCAAGAAATTAAAAATAGAGCTTCCCCATGACCCTGCAATTGCACTACTGGGTATTTACCCCAAAGATACAGATGGAGTGAAAAGAAGGGTCATCTGTACCCCAATGTTTATAGCAGCAAGGGCGATGGTCGCCAAACTGTGGAAAGAACCAAGATACCCTTCAACGGACTAATGGATAAGGAAGAGGTGACTTTGTTTTAATATCTGCTTTCCAGGATAAGAATGTAAGTAGACAAACAACATAAAAATCAGTAAGAAGCAGTTTCATATGTCCCAGCAATTAGTTAACATTAGTTAACTAGAACTATGGAGTATTATGCCTCCATCAGAAAGGATGAATACCCAACTTTTGTAGCAACAGGGACGGGACTGGAAGAGATTATGCTGAGTGAAATAAGTCAAGCAGAGAGAGTCAATTATCATATGGTTTCACTTATTTGTGGAGCATAACAAATAGCATGGAGGACAAGGGGAGATGGAGAGGAGAAGGGAGTTGAGGGAAATTGGAAGGGGAGGTGAACCATGAGAGACTATGGACTCTGAAAAACAATCTGAGGGTTTTGAAGGGGCAGGGGGTGGGAGGTTGGGGGAACCAGGTGGTGGGTATTGGAGAGGGCATGGATTGCATGGAGCACTGGGTGTGGTGCAAAAACAATGAATACTGTTATACTGAAAAGAAATTTAAAAAATAAAGAAAGAAAGAAAATGACTTAGGGTGCCCACCTGGCTCAGTCAATAGAGCATATAACTCTTGAACTCCAGATCATGGGTTCAAGCCCCATGCTGGGCATGGAGCCTACCTTAAATATTAAATAAATAAATAAATAAATAAAGTCAGATGTTGCTTAAAAAAACAAAACGCTGACCTGTTGGGCCAGTGTACTTGACAGTGATAAGTAGAAGGGAATAATGTAATATGGGAATTTTTTTTTTTAAGATTTTATTTATTTATTTGTCAGAGGGAGAGAGAGCGAGCACAGGCAGACAGAATGGCAGGCAGAGGCAGAGGGAGAAGCAGGCTCCCTGACGAGCAAGGAGCCCGATGTGGGACTCGATCCCAGGACGCCGGGATCATGACCTGAGCCGAAGGCAGCTGCTTAACCAACTGAGCCACCCAGGCGTCCCGGGAATTTTTTTTTATATATGGCTCTTGTTTTCTCATAGAGCTAAGTAATGTCAGGATCTCAGAAAATAAACATTAAGACCAACAATGTATACTCCCCTTCAGTGTCAAAGTAAGATTTTAGAATGGCCCCATCTACAAATTATTTGTGTCTAGTCTATGAAAAGATAAAAGCAAAAATTGAGAGTAAGGTAAGTAACTTTTATAACAATTTGGCATTACTGGGACATTCAAGTGCATGGTCAGTGAACTCAACTCATTGAGTGAGATATAGTTTGTTTGGGAGGGTGTTGATCTTGTGTAGTGAGTCAACCTACCACAAGCTGTGTACTATGTATGTGCACATGTTGGTCTGTGATGGACTGAGACTTTTTAAAATTGGCACTTCACCACAAACACTTTGAGAAACACTGCTCTATTTTATTCCATAGAGAACCCACTACTAGTTCAGGAAACCATAATCCCTACTCATTTGCCAATACACTTTCCATGGCAAAACAATCTTTCCATGAAGGAAGGACTTCTGGTTTGATGTCTTTTCTTTAAGTGATTAACCCCTTGTTCTTTATCTTTTTTCCTTCTCATTACATTTTATATCTCTAGTTACATTTCACTACTATAAATTTCTAAGAGGAGTGGCTTCATAATAGAATTCCTGACTTACTGAATAGTGAGTCATTGTTGCTGGAAGTATTCAAACAGAAGCAGAACAATCATGGGGTGGGGGTGATTTTGTTAAGGGAAAATCATGTATCAGATAAACTTTAGAATTGTAAAATTCCTTCTGACTCAGAGATTCTACAACTGAATATGACCATTCTATGATAAAACAGTTATTTACCACATTTCTGACCTTAGAAAGGAAAGAAGAAAAAAAATGCCAATTGTGTGATCTGTCCTTTGGTGATATGTGTAGAAGTGGTGGTCCATGACATTCTATATATAGGGTCCCCACTATTTCTGAATTTTAAATTAAGTAACTGTATATTTCTAATTTCTTCATGTTCTAAGCTATGATAAAAGTTTGAAAGGACCAAAAAGTGAAAAACATCATTCCTTGAGAAAAAAAGCATGCTCTAGAACTATATGGAAATATAGTCAGAGTAAATAATTCATAAAATGAAAATTATGTATTTTATTCACTTTGGACTTTCAATGACAAGCAAATATTTAATTAAGAAATATCCAGTTAAAATATCTATCAAAAGCCTCATGCTTTTCTAGTCCTGCCTGCCAGATATTAGCCCTCAGATTCTTTGTCTTAGTCTGGTAAGTGTCTTTGTGATTCCTCTAAGTAGACTCCTGTTAAGCAAAAAAATAAAACATCTGTCTCTCTAGAAACCTTTTGAAAGAAACAGTTGGTTTCCTGGTGTTCTTGATGGCTTGTTTATACAGTGTGGCAATGGAGTCCAAAGTTCCTCTGGTTGCTCTCCCACTCAATGCTTATATACTCTTCACAACTTCCCCAACCAAATGGGGGACTTTTCACTGTTTCCCAAAACAACCTATCACTGTACAACTGGGGCTATTCGTATGTTTTCCTTACATTGAATTAATATCTGCCTTTCTGTAACCTCTACACATTGATTTCAAACAAAATGTTTAACAGAATTTTAAGATGAATGAAACTATTTCCTGGTCCACAAAATCTGCTTTTCCAGGCGAACTCCCATTATTTAGGAATATGATTTTGACCCCTGTTATTATTGTACTGGACATATTCCAGTTCCTTTTTTTCCTCTATTATGAGTTCCCACACACCGATATGGTCCTTTAGGTGTGAACTGCGAGCTTTTAGTGGAATAGGAATTTCCCCCATTTGGGGCTTTACAACCGCATCTGACACCTCCGGCGAACACTTCAGGCAATCTTGGCTTTATCTGTCATGTCAGTTTCCAGGCACTTATTCCAGTGTTTTGTGGACTCATAACCAAGTTCGGCACCTGGTTCTGTATGCATCTCTTGCTTTCCTCCCCATGGCTTGCTGTGATTGAGGCTTAAAGATGATGCAGACCTGCTTGACACCCACCTATGTAACACCCACAGGACCAGCATTTGACCAACATGAGATCTGAACTAGGAGTTAAATTCTCCCACGTCCTTCCCTAAGATGGACCAGTTTAAGTAGCTGTCTGTTGTCCATATGGCAACACCCCAGGAGATAACATGAGGTGGAGCTTTCAGTCTCTCTTGTTATCAAGCAGTGGCCAGGTTTGTAGGGCACCCAACATATTAAGTTTCCATCATTCCCAGCCTCATTCCTTATTCTTGCCGTCCCTACTTTCCTGACAAATAGTGCAGAAGCTTTTGTGTTAGTCTCTGCTTTCTGGGGAACCCAAACTCAAACAATATTTATATAAGTGCAAGCTAAGCCTCATGTGGTCTCTTGTCAACCTACTATCTCATCACACTACTAGCTCATATTGAAAATTAATTAATCTAAAACTCTGAAATCTCTTTCTTTGTTACAACAGTAATAATAACTAGCATTGGTACACATAGTGTTTTGTTTTATGCTAAGTTATTATAGGTACTGTATAGATACTAATTCATATAGCTTCCCAACACTTAAGAGACAATTACTTTATGGTCTCCAATTTGCAGGTGCGGTAGCTGAAGCATGGAGAAGTAAAGTAACTTTTCCAAGGTCACACAGATATAAATGGCAGAGCAGGGATCTGTACTAGGCAGAGCTCCAGAGTCTGTGCTCTATTTATGTCTGTAGCTGTATTTCCACTGATAGATCTTTAAAACCAAGCTGGGACTTTCTATTTATTTCTCTTCAATTTTATCTTGTTAGACTTCAGTTTATCATTTAACTCAATCAAGAATTTCCAGATACTCATTTATCACAGTCTCTTTTAAATATCTTTCCAGTTTCTTATCTCTGTGAAACTTGACTGGTCTTCTATTAATATATTTTGCTGAATGATTAATAAAATGATAATTCCAGCAAGAATGAGAGCACAGTCCTGTGGCAGATTACCAAAAACTTATTTGCAAGTTAATTTATCTTGGTTAATAAATAACAAATTTCACATAACTGTAATGTAGTCCCTACAAGGAGAGTAAGAAAGCTATATTGTCAGTCACTTCATTAACAGCCAGACACAGTAGAATTATTGTCTGAATCTATTGCTCTAAAAACCCTACCAAGACAGCAACTTGCTTTAGTGAGCATATTTCATTTTTGCTGAATCCTTTCTAAGTGATCACCTTATTTCTTAATATTTCTCAAGATATTTCTCAAAATATCTGTTTGATATTTTATTCCATAGTTTTGTTTTGAAGGAAAGTAGGAAAACTCCATCTTCCCTGCTGTTTCTCCTTTTCCCTCACACTTCTAATATACTCGCAACACTTCTGATACTACCTGTGTGGGGATTTCCCACACCAAGCAATTCTCTGTGACACCAGCTGGGTGTCTCACAGTTTAACTCAATTCTGACACTATCTACCTGGAGATAGCATCAGATTTCACAGGTTAAGCACTTAGTCCCCTGAGACCACTATCCACTTCAGCTGTCAATCACGGATAGTAAATCCCCAGGTAGCCCACAACTTCTGTCTGACTTAGATACAAACAGAGATTCCCATGACCACCTTCCCTTGGATTCCATTAATTTTTAGAGCAGCTCATAGAACTCAGGGAAACATTTACTTTCATTTACCAGTTTATTAAAGGATATAGATGCATAGCCAGATGAAGACATACATAGAGCAAGGTCCAAGAGGAATCAACGTACATCATCTCCAGATTCATGGATGTGTTCGACAACATAGAATCTGTCTAAATCCCATACTTTTGGTATATTAATGGAGGTTTCATCATGTAGGCATAATCAATCATTAACTCCATCATCAGCCCTTCTCTTATCTCAAGAGAACAGGAGATGAGTGAAAATTCCAGACTTCTTATAATAATCATGTCTTGGTCTTTCTGGGGACCAGACCCCATTCAGAAGCCCCCAAGAAGCTCACCATAGCCACCTCATTAGAATAAAAGACCCTCCTGTCATCCAGGAAATATAAGAGTTCAGGAGCCCTGTGTCAGGAACTGGGGTCAAAGACCAAATATTAGAACAAAAGATGCTCTTAGTGCTCTTATCACTGAGGAAATGACAAGAGTTTTAGGAGCTCTATGCCTGGAGCTGGAGGCAGAGACCAATACATATTTTTTCTATTATTTCACAAGAGGAATTTCAAGTTCACCAAATAGAAATATCTTCTTTCTTCTAAAAATAATAATAATCTATTTCTTCCTTCTCAGTCTGCTATGTTCTGACTGTTAGCATCCCCCTAAAATTCATATGTTGAAATCCTAACCCTTAAAGATGATGATATTACTAGGTGGGGCCTTTAGGAGGTGCTTGAATCATGAGGGTGAAAACCTCATGAATAAGAATAGTGCCTTACAAAAGAGGATTCAGGGGGATGCCTAGTCTCTGACACCATGTAAAGATACAGAGAAAAGAAGCCTGCAGTGAACCACCTGATCATACTGGCACTCTGATCTCAGATTTCCAGCCCCCAGAACTGTGAGCCATAAATTTCTGCTATTTATAAGCCACTCAGTCTACAGTATTTTGTTGTAGCAGCCCAAATGGACAAAGGCACAGTCTTCTGGTCCCTATGGTTCCTTATAGGGTACAGAAAATGCTTCTTTTTTTTTTTTTTTAAAGATTTTATTTATTTATTTGACAGACAGAGATCACAAGCAGCAGAGAGGCAGGCAGAGAGAGAGGAGGAAGCAGGCTCCCCGCTGAGCAGAGAGCCCGATGCGGGACTCGATCCCAGGACCCTGAGATCATGACCTGAGCTGAAGGCAGCGGCTTAACCCACTGAGCCACCCAGGCGCCCCAGAAAATGCTTCTTACTACCAAGTTATCTCTGTGCCTTGAAGGGTCATCTCGATATCAGAAGACTTTAATTTAATTAGGCCAGAAGAATATTCAATAGAAATCCTCCCTTCCCAGTCTTTCAGTTTGTTTCACAGAATTGACCTTGACCTTTTTATCGTTCTTCAGAATGTACGTAGAACTCACAAATTTTTGTTTCATCCCCAGACCTCTGACATCATATTTACAACTACTTGGAATTCTTTTCATTCTGATTCTCTTAAGTGCTTTTACATTTCATTAAGAAACTTGACTATCACTAAGATTCTTTCTTATTCAACTACAATCAACCACAGGAAAGTAGCTTGAGAAATAACCGTCTTCCCAGGAATATTCTCTCCACCCTCCTTGGGAGAAAAACTATCTACTTCCATGGTATTTTAGAAATGCTTTTTTTCTTTTATATTTTGATTATTAAAATTATCTTCTACTTTATAACTTATTTATAACTCACAATCCATTTTAAAATAAGTTCCTTATGTTTAATACCCAAGTACAGGTTTTCAAACACATACTCAGCCTGAGGCTGCCATGTATATCCCAAATGGAGCCACCTCCAGGAGGCAGATACAAAAGCAGTGCCAATATGAGGCAGACACAGAACAAAACTTAATACCCCAAGGGTGTTAAGATTTTTGTGATTTATTTTCATTTCCATTCCTGGGGTGGTAATAAGAACCATGGATCAGATGACTTATTTCCTGATGACTTATTTCCTGATGGTTTATCCTAAACCATGATCTGCTGTGAAGTTCTGTTCACCTTGCCTCTCCTATGAAATAGAATGATTACACTTGGATCTTTTCGTTGTGGTGGTGGTATTTTGTTTTCTGAGAATGAGCAGGTGATGTATACGTCATGCTCAGGAGACATTCCTTCTTGAAGCTTTTGCCACCAAACCAGAATGCACATCAAACCATGTACAGGAAAAATTAAAGGCCAGGCTGATTTTGGAAAGGCAAGACCAAGGTCAGCTCTTTCTACTGGTGCAGAAGACCATTTGCTGTTGGAGACATTATAGGTAAAAATGAGAGATAAGGAGTTAATTCTGACTGTTGAAAAATATCTTTTTTTTTTTTTAATCATCATGTTCAATTAGCCAGCATATAGTACATCATCAGTTTTTGGTGAAAATTTTCTACCTCTATGGAAATCGATAATAGCAATGATTAAGAGCTCAATGAATATTAGAAATTATTTTTATCATTATAATTTCCTACCATCAGTAGGAAATATTCTGTTTTTCTTTTTTAAACATTCAGAACCAGTCCTAGATAAGGTCGTGAAAACAACTTTATCTTTAGTGCTTGTTAGCACTTTGTCCTATTCAGGGCCTCCACTTGGGCCCTGTTCTTCTCCATTGTGATCCATGTTTCAAATTCCTCGATATGTCAGCTGGACAGGAGCAACTGCTGATCTAAAGACCTATTCAAATTCTTCCCAAAGATATTTAGACTCTGCAGCATGTTCAGGAAAATCTCTGACCTTGGGCAAGTGTTAAACTACCTGGGAGTTGGAGGTAGGAGGGTTTTGAGCACCTTCAGTAATGACCGTCTCTCTACCTGAGTGAGGCGCAATGAGCAAGACCTAGTTTTCTACCAGATTACATAATTCTGGGGTCGATGGGGTGCCCCTGGATCAGTGAGGTGGTCTCTGTGATATATCTTGGTCAGCCTCATTCCAGGGTCCAACCTCAAGCTCCTGATCAAACTTTTCCAGGGGAAGCACCTAGAAGTCCAAATTTCTAAACAATCTCAGCAGGCAAGTTAGAAAACCCTG
This sequence comes from Enhydra lutris kenyoni, assembly GCF_002288905.1. Classification (NCBI taxonomy): domain Eukaryota; kingdom Metazoa; phylum Chordata; class Mammalia; order Carnivora; family Mustelidae; genus Enhydra; species Enhydra lutris. The sequence goes on from NW_019154096.1 coordinate 14,601,056, forward strand.
CATTAGGAGATACTGCCTCTTGCTTTGGCAGCCATTTTCTGGAAAAAGATGCCAGACAGCTACTAAGGTCCAAGACCTCAGAACTAATACATGGTAGGGCTGGGATTTGAACCAAGAGCAAACTCTTTCTGTGTTGAGAAGCGGTCTGAGTCAACTAGTCCCTCTGCCCTTTGCAATCCCTTTGGTTCCTTCTTTTTAGGAAACAGAGCAGAAGTATTGAAATAAAGGATCCTTCCTGATCTGAAATTCTTTTCTTCCTGAGAGTGGGGATACTAGTCACTATGACAAGCCCCTATGACACAACCCAGACTTATGCCAAGCCCAAGTGATATTGCAAACTCACCAATCACAAATGCTATATTTAGGACACCATGATCAAACCATTCTCTTTGATGTTTACCATTACTCTGTGAAAGGAGATGGAGAACAGACAGTACAAATAGCTCTACAGTGGAATGGACCTGGGTTTGAGTCTTGCCTCTGCCACTTGCTAACATCTTACTCCCACCATTTGTTTCCTCATCTATAAAATTGAAGTATTCACACATAGCTATTCTATTGCATTTTTGTGTGCCCAGCACACAGGAGGTATTCAGCAAAGTGTTTCCCCTATACACAAGACCTACGTAAGAGAAAAAGCAAGAAATACATTGTGGAACTTGGGGTCATAGGAAAAGTAAGGACAGCATGCAGCTGAATACTCTGTCTTCACAGCAATGAAACCATCCTTTCTCCCCTAATGCAGATCTGCTCTATAAAAAAGTATTTACAGGTGTCTGGGTCTATTGTCTGTACAGGAAGCCACCAGGCCCAGAATAAAGAAGTGTCCAGTGTCATTTTCCTACCCCATATTTGTAGACAGGGAGATCATAAAAGAGCTAATGACAGCTTTCAAGATCTTTCATACAATGGTACCCTAGATGACATCAAATGCCAAGCTAAAAACTTTGAAGGATAATTAAACCTTTAGACTTGGCAACCAGAGTCTAAGCCCTGTGCTTCTGTTATTGTGCCTTCCTTCCTTCCTTCTCTCCTTATCCACCAAGAGGCAGAGCAGAGGTAAGTGTCATTCAGAGTTCTCATTTTCCTGGAGTACCTAATACACATAGTTTACACTTAACCTGAGTACTAGGAGACAGGCATGAGGAGATATAACAACACATAGCATTTGATGGAGCAATTTCACTTCTGCGGATCCTAGAGCAGTGGTTCGCAAAGTGTGATTCCCAGGACCAGTCATTTTAGCATCACCTGGGAACTTGTTAGGAAAGCAATTTCTTAGGCACACACCAGACCTACAAATCAGAAACTCAGGAAGTGGGGCCCAGCAATCTGTTTTTACAAACCTTCCAGGTGATCCATACATGCTATAGTTAAAAGAACTACTGTTCTAGACATAGCATTGTTCCCATCTGAGAAGACATATATATTAAGTATTTTACAGTGTTGCTTATAATTGCAAAGTAAAAGGGAAAAGTGTGGAAATAGCCTAAAGATCCAACAAAAGGAATGTAGTAGATGATCAGGGGATATCTATGTAATAGAATACTATGCAGACATTAAAAAGAACAAAGCACCTTTATATGTTCTGGTGCTAAGATCTCTAGAATTAACAGCTAAATTTAAAAAAAAGCAAATTAGAGTATAATGTTCCATGATTTATATTTAAATATTTATATATTAAATATATTAATATAGTTAGATATTAAATATATACTTAGAAATTGATATTTAGACATATAGTATGTAAAGCAAGAATTGCGCCATGGACTAGAAACTTGTAGAAGTTCTAGATACCAGAACTCTAGGTTCTGAAGGACCTGAGGTCCACACACTATGGGAAGAAAATGAAATGAAATGAATATCATTTAAATGTATTTGGTTTGGTTGATAAACTGTTAATACCATGCACCTTATTACATTGCACTGCCTTTCTGCAGCAAACCAGGTGGCCTAGAGTACTCAGCCATGTCCTATTATCAGATAAGATGTAAAGGACCAGGGTTCTTTGCTCATTACAAGTTCAGTAAGAGACAATGTGAGAATGGCCACACACATGCACATACCTTCACACATACACACACTAAAACCTCCCATCACCTTAGGCTACTTTAATTAAATGTAAAAGCATTGGAAATGTTTAGCTGCAGAAAGGAGACTTAAGGAGATGTGACAGTTGGCTTTAAGTATCTAAAAGGAAGATGGATTAAACAGATCTATGTTTAGATTCAGAGGACAGAACTGGGATCATAAATTTTAAAAAAGTTAAAAGAACACAGATTCCAAATCAATATAAAAATATTTCTAACTACGAGAAAAGAATTTAAAAATAGACCTGGATGCCTCATCTAGTAGTGAGTTCCCTGTCACTAGATGTGTTCAACCAAAAACTGTGTTTAAAAAAAATTAAAGTATTGAGGAGATAATTGGATCATGGAAGTTTCTAGTTTCTTTGTTTCTGAAATACTTTAATGCTTCTCTATTCTGCGGCTGTGGCCACAAAATCATTGTATAAGCAGTCAAAATATAAAGCATTTGTTCAGTAGAATGAAAACATCTTATTCTTACTTATTTTGGACAAAAATTTGCTTTCTCCTACTGTGATGGCCTCAAAAGTGCATCATCATTGGGCGCCTGGGTGGCTCAGTGGGTTAAAGCCTCTGTCTTTGGCTCAGGTCATGATCTCAGGGTCCTGGGATCAAGTTCCGCATTGGGCTTTCTGCTCAACAGGGAGCCTGCTTCCCCCCCATCTCTCTCTGCTTGCCTCTCTGCCTACTTGTGATCTCTCTCTCTCTCTCTCTGTCAAATAAATAAATAAAATTTTAAAAAAAATTAAAAACTTAAAAAAAAAAAAAGTACATCATCAATTCAGCCAGACAATGACTTTGACGCTCAGCTTCCCTGAATGCCTAGGAAATGCAGCCCTCTGATGAGGGGTGATCCTGAGAAATTAATATTCAACTTATAAATTAGGGCCACTGGTTCAACAAGAGTGAACTCTCTACAGATGTAAGATTTGGGGTGTTTCATTTTATTCTTTTACATGAAGGGATGATAAGGAGGCCATATGAAAATGTTCACAGGAGATAGGAGTGAGGTCTAAGAGTATTTGAAGGACCATCAAATATAATAAGAGCACTCAGATTGTCCCTAGGGTCAAGCTGAGGCCCATAGCAAATGTGACGAGAACGATGAAAGATGAATACACTAGGGGGTAGGGATCTCAGGAGTTGTCTTAGAACTCTACTGTCGCAACATTTGTACTCCAGAAAGGACTAACATTATAACTAACCACTAATCACAGCTACCAGAGACATCTATTCTATCCACTGGACATTTATCCTCCTAAATCTTTTACCGTGGACTTATATATGTATGTATGTGTAAAAACTTCTGTAGAAAATTACTGTATTGTTTTATGATTATTACACAGTTTTACAGTTTGCTATTTTCACTGCATAGTATACCTTGAGGATATTTTTCTGTGGATACAAACAGGTCTATTTCATTTCTATGCTGCATTGTATTGCTATGCCACAATTTATATAATCATTTTTCTATTGATGGACATTTCTATTGTTTGCCACTGTTAACTACCATGATCAATGTTGCAGTGAGCTTCTTTGCAAGAATGTCTAAGTCTTAAATTATAAACATTTTTTTAAAGATTTTATTTATTTATTTGACAGAGAGAGATGACAAGTAGGCAGAGAGGCAGGCAGAAGGAGAGAGAGAGGGGAGCAGCCTCCCTGCTGAGCAGAGAGCCCGATGCGGAACTTGATCCCAGGACCCTGAGCTCATGACCTGAGCTAAAGCCAGAGGCTTAACCCACTGAGCCACCCAGGTGCCCCTAAGTTATAAACATTTTAAATTATAGGAGATACTACAAGATAGAAAGATAGTATTATTAAATGTAAATTTCTGTGTTAAAGGCAAAATTTCTCTCTTATAAAGGAGCTCATATATGCATCTTTTTTGCTTTTTATTATCATCAAATTCCTCTTCCACTGGAAACTGTGAAAGCATGGCATAGGTGGACCATAGGGCTTGCTGCCTTGCCTAAAGTGCCCAAAATTCTACACATGTTACCAAGGAGCTTCAAGCATAACAAAATTCCTGGATTGTATCACCACACTTAACCTGTGAGTGTGCTGAAATATGTGTGACTTGGGTACAGGCACTCAATGGCTACCCTTTAAATGTGGAAGGCTCACTTTCTTTTGGAGTAACACAGGCACCCTCATTGCATGATTTCTCTCACCTGGGAGTATCTATGGGTATCATATGCTAAGTCTCACAGGGTTTTTAAAACAACCCATGGGGGTGAGAGAAGTTAACCATGTCTTAACCATGATTTTAACCCATTACTTGCCAAATTCAATTAAAACTCATTATACAGTAAGTCACATAAAATAAGCCCCTTCTCCCCTTAAAAAAAAAAAGGACAATGAAATAAGTTTGCCACATATTATTTATGAGTTGCCTGGCCTTCAGAAATCAGAAGAAAAGGACTTATACCATATAAAAGTATATACCATATTAGGACTTATCCTATATAAAATAGATGAAATAATTTTCTGAGTTGATCACGATGTCAGTATAGAAGGCGCTTGAATGTCCATCCTCTGGTGGATACACTGAATGTACTTCTACACATGGAGAAATAACTCTGAAAGAAATCTGAAACTAGCTGACTGTTATCCACTCAACAAATAAGAAAATACATTGAAAGGGGTAAGAAAGACTGAAACACATGCTTGCCTTAAATCCCACCCCTGGTACAGTGTTATGCAACTAGGAAGGAATCCCCAACTCCCAGCTTCTTCCTAAGGAGCAAAGAGTTTTGACCACACACCTATGCCCCAAGTTTTAAGACTCCCATCCAAGAGACAGGACCCCAAAACACCTCTGAAAGCCAGCAGGTCTTGCATTCATAGGAACCATAAGACTTTATCAAACAAAGAGGCAGTTCTTAGTGGGCATGCAAGAACTCAAAGCAGCTATTCTTCCGGTAATTGTCACACAGAAGAAAATACCTGACAAATCACTGGATTCCGGTACAATGACTCCCTTATTCAAGATAACTGAAAATATTGGCTTAGTAATGATAGGAATGACAGCTGATGACAGATCCTGGGTACAAAAGGCATGCTAAGAGGCAGCTAATTGGAAATAAAAGTATGGCTGGCTCTAAGATTTTCTGTGGATATGCTGCATAAAAGAATTGCTGATGTTTCTCAGGTCTACACACAGAATGCTTAAATGAAGCCTCCTGGTTTTTGTGTAGTTTTCATTGGTATAACGAAGTATACACTCCTTAGGTGTACAAGTGTGATCTTCAAGGTTCAATTAAAGCCACTGCAGCAGGAATTAAACAGACCAAGTCAACCAGCTTCCTTGGGGGAAAAAAGTGAAGTTCTCAAAAAACACCACCTAAGTTATACCTCAAGCATCTAGAAAAACAGGAGAAAACTAAAACCAAATTTAATAGAAAAAAGGAAGTAACATAGATCACAGCAGGCAAAATTAAGCAAAGATGAAAAAGACAATAGAAAATATCAATGAAACTGAGCTGGGTATTTTGGTAAAGATAAACAAAATTGACAGGCCTTTATTTACACTTGGGAAGACCACAGAGTTGCCAAGAAGAGAGAATATAGTATGTTCTTCTTCCCCAGGAGCCATAAGAGTCCAATAAACAGCCATTGTTGTATAAGGCAAAGTGGAGGAAGGGGAAGTCACATATGCCTTTGATAGCATGACCCAACAACCTGGTTGAATCTGATTTCATACCCATCCAAAGCTGCACAATATGTAAATTAACCTCTGTAGAACATTCAGATTATTCAAATAATTCAAATTATTCAAATACCAACACTTCCTCTCCACAATGACTTACTTGAAATGGATAGAAGTTGATACTTTGAGTCCTTTTGGATGAATCAGTTTCCTGTCTCAATAACACCATTCCTTTGTGCATAAATGCATATCAAACACAAATCACCTCAATTTTAATTTGGGTCACATGTCATTTTCTTCAGCGGGAACAATAGGGAGTCACTGTGAACTTTATACTCTAAGTCTCTATTAAAGGTACTCATTCTACGCCAATTCTAATTATGCATACTCTGTCATTTGAATACTTTCATGAAGAAAAAATAATGAAGCCAAGAGTCTCACATTCAAAGTTAGTTGGTGACTATATTACAATATACTAAAAACTACTAAACATCCACTCATTTTATTTTTTTTTTCATCCACTCATTTTAAACATTAGCTGACCATGTTGAAAATAAAGAAATCTAATATATTACTTAAAAAATAGGGGCGCCTGGGTGGCTCAGTGGGTTAAGCCGCTGCCTTCGGCTCAGGTCATGATCTCAGAGTCCTGGGATCGAGCCCCGCATCGGGCTTTCTGCTCTCTAGGGGAGCCTGCTTCCTCCTCTCTCTCTGCCTGCCTCTCTGCCTACTTGTGATCTCTCTGTCAAATAAATAAATAAAATCTTTAAAAAAAAATAAAATAAAATAAAATAAAATAAAATCAGGGAGGAGTCAAGATGGCGGAGAAGTAGCAGGCTGAGACTACTTCAGGTAGCGGGAGATCAGCTAGATACCTTATCTAAAGATTGCAAACACCTACAAATCCAACAGGAGATCGAAGAGAAGAAGAACAGCAACTCTAGAAACAGAAAATCAACCACTTTCTGAAAGGTAGGACTGGCAGAGAAGTGAATCCAAAGCGATGGGAAGATAGACCGCGGGGGGAGGGGCCGGCTCCCGGCAAGCGGCGGAGCAACGGAGCACAAAATCGGGACTTTTAAAAGTCTGTTCCACTGAGGGACATCGCTCCAGAGGCTTAACCGGGGTGAAGCCCACGCAGGGTCAGCGTGGCCTCAGGTCCCGCAGGGTCACAGAAGGATCGGGGGTGTCTGAGTGTCGCAAAGCTTACAGGTATTAGAACAGGGAAGCCGGCTACAGAGACAGAGCCGAGGAGTAAGCTCTAAGCTCGGGGTTACCTTGAACCGGTCGCAGGCTCGGTCAGCTCGGAGCACGGCCAGAGGCAGGGTGACGGGAGTAAATCGGCGCTGTTCTCTGAGGGCGCACTGAGGAGTGGGGCCCCGGGCTCTCGGCTCCTCCGGGCCGGAGACCGGGAGGCCGCCATCTTCATTCCCGCCCTCCAGAACTCTACGGAAAGCGCTCAGGGAACAAAAGCTCCCGAAAGCAAACCTGAGCGGATTACTCAGCCCGGCCCCTGGTAAGGGCGGTGCAACTCCGCCCGGGGCAAAGACACTTGAGAATCGCTACAACAGGCCCCTCCCCCAGAAGATCAACAAGAAGCCCAGCCAGGACCAAGTTCACCTACCAAGGAGTACAGTTTCAATACCAAGGAGAGCAGCGGAATTCCAAAGGAGGAGAAAGCAAAGCACGGAACTCATGGCTATCTCCCCATGATTCTTTAGCCTTGCAGTTAATTTAATTTTTTTTCTTTTTCAATTTATTTTTCTTCTTCTGCTAAATTTTTTTAACTTTTACCCTTTTCTTTTTTAACGTTTTTTAACTAGTTTATCTAATATATATATATATTTTTTCCTTTTTATATTTTTTTCTTTATTGGTTTTCTTTTTTTAATTGTTTCTTTCTTTTTTTTTTTTTTTCCTTCTTTCTGAACCTCTTTTTATCCCCTTTCTCCCCCCTCACGATTTGGGATCTCTTCTGATTTGACTAAAGCATATTTTCCTGGGGTTGTTGCCACCCTTTATTATTTTACTTGTTCCTTCATCTACTCTTATCTGGACAAAATGACAAGGCGGAAAAATTCACCACAAAAAAAAGAACAAGAGGCAGTACCAAAGGCTAGGGACCTAATCAATACAGACATTGGTAATATGTCAGATCTAGAGTTCAGAATGACGATTCTCAAGGTTCTAGCCGGGCTCGAAAAAGGCATGGAAGATATTAGAGAAACCCTCTCCGGAGAGATAAAAGCCCTTTCTGGAAAAATAAAAGAACTAAAATCTAACCAAGTTGAAATCAAAAAAACTATTAATGAGGTGCAATCAAAAATGGAGGCTCTCACTGCTAGGATAAATGAGGCAGAAGAAAGAATTAGTGATATAGAAGACCAAATGACAGAGAATAAAGAAGCTGAGCAAAAGAGGGACAAACAGCTACTGGACAATGAGGGGAGAATTCGAGAGATAAGTGACACCATAAGACGAAACAACATTCGAATAATTGGGATTCCAGAAGAAGAGGAAACAGAGAGGGGAGCAGAAGGTATATTGGAGAGAATTATTGGAGAGAATTTCCCCAATATGGCAAAGGGAACAAGCATCAAAATCCACGAGGTGCAGAGAACCCCCCTCAAAATCAATAAGCATAGGTCCACACCCCGTCACCTAATAGTCAAATTTACAAGTCTTAGTGACAAAGAGAAGATCCTGAAAGCAGCCCGGGAAAAGAAGTCTGTAACATACAATGGTAAAAATATTAGATTGGCAGCAGACTTATCCACAGAGACCTGGCAGGCCAGAAAGAGCTGGCATGATATATTCAGAGTACTAAACGAGAAAAACATGCAGCCAAGAATACTATATCCAGCTAGGCTATCATTGAAAATAGAAGGAGAGATTAAAAGCTTCCAGGACAAACAAAAACTGAAAGAATTTGCAAATACCAAACCAGCTCTACAGGAAATATTGAAAGGGGTCCTCTAAGCAAAGAGAGACCCTAAAAGTAGTAGATCAGAAAGAAACAGAGACAATATACAATAACAGTCACCTTACAGGCAATACAATGGCACTAAATTCATATCTCTCAATACTTACCCTGAATGTTAATGGGCTAAGTGCCCCAATCAAAAGACACAGGGTATCAGAATGGATAAAAAAACAAAACCCATCTATATGTTGCCTACAAGAAACTCATCTTAAACCTGAAGACACCTCCAGATTTAAAGTGAGGGGGTGGAAAAGAATTTACCATGCTAATGGACATCAGAAAAAAGCAGGAGTGGCAATCCTTATATCAGATCAATTAGATTTTAAGCCAAAGACTATAATAAGAGATGAGGAAGGACACTATATCATACTCAAAGGAACTGTCCAACAAGAAGATCTAACAATTTTAAATATCTATGTCCCTAACATGGGAGCAGCCAACTATATAAACCAATTAATAACAAAATCAAAGAAACACATCAACAATAATACAATAATCGTAGGGGACTTTAACACTCCCCTCACTGAAATGGACAGATCATCCAAGCAAAAGATCAACAAGGAAATCAAGGCCTTAAATGACACACTGGACCAGATGGACATCACAGATATATTCAGAACATTTCATCCCAAAGCAACAGAATACACATTCTTCTCTAGTGCACATGGAACATTCTCCAGAATAGATCATATTCTTGGTCCTAAATCAGGTCTCAACCGGTATCAAAAGATTGGAATCATTCCCTGCATATTTTCAGACCACAATGCTCTGAAGCTAGAACTCAATCACAAGAGGAAATTTGGAAAGAACCCAAATACATGGAGGCTAAACAGCATCCTTCTAAAGAATGAATGGGTCAACCAGGAAATTAAAGAAGAGTTGAAAAAATTCATGGAAACAAATGATAATGAAAACACAACGGTTCAAAATCTGTGGGACACAACAAAGGCAGTCCTGAGAGGAAAATATATAGCGGTACAAGCCTTTCTCAAGAAACAAGAAAGGTCTCAGGTACACAACCTAACCCTACACCTAAAAGAGCTAGAGAAAGAACAAGAAAGAAACCCTAAACCCAGCAGGAGAAGAGAAATCATAAAGATCAGAGCAGAAATCAATGAAATAGAAACCAAAAAAACAATAGAACAAATCAACGAAACTAGGAGCTGGTTCTTTGAAAGAATTAATAAGATCGATAAACCCCTGGCCAGACTGATCAAAAAGAAAAGAGAAAGGACCCAAATAAATAAAATCATGAATGAAAGAGGAGAAATCACAACTAACACCAAAGAAATACAGACAATTATAAGAACATACTATGAGCAACTCTACGCCAACAAATTTGACAATCTGGAAGAAATGGATGCATTCCTAGAGACATATAAACTACCACAACTGAACCAGGAAGAAATAGAAAGCCTGAACAGACCCATAACCAGTAAGGAGATTGAAACAGTCATCAAAAATCTCCAAACAAACAAAAGCCCAGGGCCAGATGGCTTCCCGGGGGAATTCTACCAAACATTTAAAGAAGAACTAATTCCTATTCTCCTGAAACTGTTCCAAAAAATAGAAATGGAAGGAAAACTTCCAAACTCATTTTATGAGGCCAGCATCACCTTGATCCCAAAAGCAGACAAGGATCCCATCAAAAAAGAGAACTACAGACCAATATCCTTGATGAACACAGATGCAAAAATTCTCGCCAAAATACTAGCCAATAGGATTCAACAATACATTAAAAGGATTATTCACCACAACCAAGTGGGATTTATTCCAGGGCTGCAAGGTTGGTTCAACATCCGCAAATCAATCAATGTGATACAACACATTAATAAAAGAAAGAACAAGAACCATATGATACTCTCCATAGATGCTGAAAAAGCATTTGACAAAGTACAGCATCCCTTCCTGATCAAAACTCTTCAAAGTGTAGGGATAGAGGGCACATACCTCAATATTATCAAAGCCATCTATGAAAAACCCACCGCAAATATTATACTCAATGGAGAAAAACTGAAAGCTTTCCTGCTAAGGTCAGGAACACGGCAGGGATGTCTGTTATCACCACTGCTATTCAACATAGTACTAGAAGTCCTAGCCTCAGCAATCAGACAACAAAAGGAAATTAAAGGCATCCAAATTGGCAAAGAAGTAGTCAAACTATCACTCTTCGCAGATGATATGATACTCTATGTGGAAAACCCAAAAGACTCCACTCCAAAACTGCTAGAACTTGTACAGGAATTCAGTAAAGTGTCAGGATATAAAATCAATGCACAGAAATCAGTTGCATTTCTCTACACAAACAACAAGACAGAAGAAAGAGAAATTAAGGAGTCAATCCCATTTACAATTGCACCCAAAACTATAAGATACCTAGGAATAAATCTAACCAAAGAGACTAAGAATCTATACACAGAAAACTATAAAGTACTCATGAAAGAAATTGAGGAAGACACAAAGAAATGGAAAAATGTTCCATGCTCCTGGATTGGAAGAATAAATATTGTGAAAATGTCTATGCTACCTAAAGCAATCTACACATTTAATGCAATTCCTATCAATGTACCATCCATTTTTTTCAAAGAAATGGAACAAATAATCCTAAAATTTATATGGAACCAGAAAAGACCTCGAATTGCCAAAGCAATATTGAAAAAGAAAGCCAGAGTTGGTGGCATCACAATTCCGGACTTCAAGCTCTATTACAAAGCTGTCATCATCAAGACAGCATGGTACTGGCACAAAAACAGACACATAGATCAATGGAACAGAATAGAGAGCCCAGAAATAGACCCTCAACTCTATGGTCAACTAATCTTCGACAAAGCAGGAAAGAATATCCAATGGGAAAAAGACAGCCTCTTCAACAAATGGTGTTGGGAAAATTGGACAGCCACATGCCGAAAAATGAAATTGGATCATTTCCTTACACCACACACGAAAATAGACTCAAAATGGATGAAGGATCTCAATGTGAGAAAGGAATCCATCAAAATCCTTGAGGAGAACACAGGCAGCAACCTCTTCGACCTCAGCCACAGCAACATCTTCCTAGGAACATCGCCAAAGGCAAGGGAAGCAAGGGCAATAATGAACTATTGGGATTTTATCAAGATCAAAAGCTTTTGCACAGCAAAGGAAACAGTTAACAAAACCAAAAGACAACTGACAGAATGGGAGAAGATATTTGCAAATGACATATCGGATAAAGGGCTAGTGTCCAAAATCTATAAAGAACTTAGCAAACTCAACACCCAAAGAACAAATAATCCAATCAAGAAATGGGCAGAGGACATGAACAGACATTTCTGCAAAGAAGACATCCAGATGGCCAACAGACACATGAAAAAGTGCTCCACATCACTCAGCATCAGGGAAATACAAATCAAAACCACAATGAGATACCACCTCACACCAGTCAGAATGGCTAAAATTAACAAGTCAGGAAATGACAGATGCTGGCGAGGATGCGGAGAAAGGGGAACCCTCCTACACTGTTGGTGGGAATGCAAGCTGGTGCAACCACTCTGGAAAACAGCATGGAGGTTCCTCAAAATGTTGAAAATAGAACTACCCTATGACCCAGCAATTGCACTGCTGGGTATTTACCCTAAAGATACAAACGTAGTGATCCGAAGGGGCACGTGCACCCAAATGTTTATAGCAGCAATGTCTACAATAGCCAAACTATGGAAAGAACCTAGATGTCCATCAACAGACGAATGGATAAAGAAGATGTGGTATATATACACAATGGAATACTATGCAGCCATCAAAAGAAATGAAATCTTGCCATTTGCGACGACGTGGATGGAACTAGAGGGTATCATGCTTAGCGAAATAAGTCAATCGGAGAAAGACAACTATCATATGATCTCCCTGATATGAGGGAGAGGAGATGCAACATGGGGGGTTAAGGGGGTAGGAGAAGAGTAAATGAAACAAGATGGGATTGGGAGGGAGACAAACCATAAGTGACTCTTAATCTAACAAAACAAACTGAGGGTTAATGGGTGGAGGGAGGTTGGGGGGGTGGGATTATGGACTTTGGGGAGGGTATGTGCTATGATGAGTGCTGTGAAGTGTGTAAACCTGGTGATTCACAGACCTGTACCCCTGGGGATAAAAAGATATTATATGTTTATAAAAAATAAAATTTAAAAAAAAATAAAAATTAAAAAAAAATAAAATCAGAAATATAAATAAATTGCAGACTCTGTTTAAAATCCCTGTCTTGTAAACAAACATTTAATAGACTTTTCAAAAATTTTAAGTCCTTTTCTTTTTCCTACAGAGACTTCAGTAATAGGAAAGACCAATTGCTGAATCATGAGTCAGTAAGCCAAAAATTCATTCTCTTTTGGTCAGATACTTAACTTCTCAGGGGCTTAGTTTTCTTTCTGAAATTATAAAGTTAGGGAGTGGTTAAATTTTTCCAAGTTACTTCCAGTTTTAATAATAAAGGGACCAAGAAAAGTTTTTCAAGCATTAAAAAAGGTTTTAATATCAATATGTGCAGAATTTCATTGTGACATGAATTCACTCGTCTATTGCAAGGATAGTCACCTGTTAATGGTTTAAGAGGCAGAAATGTAAAAGTACTGAAGTTTTCCCACCAATCCACTTATTATATGGGGGGTTTAATCTGATGAGTACTTTTAAAAAAACACTGAAACTCCCTACTATAGACTGAACGTTTGTGTTCCCTCTAAATTTCATATGTTGAGCCAAATCTCCAATTAAGCCTTTTGAGAGGTGATTAGGTCATGTGGTTAAAGCCCTCATGAGGGAGATTTATAACCTTATAAAAGAGGCCCCAAGAGCTCCTTTATCCCCTCTTCCATATGAAGACACAGCAAAAGATGGCTGTGTATGAACCAGAAAGATGGCTGTCATCAGACACCAAGTCTACTTCACCTTGATCATGGTCTTCCAGCTTCCAGAAGTATGAAAAATAAATTTCCATTGTTTCTAAGCCACCCAGTCTATGACAATTTGTTATAGCAGCTTGAACAAACTAAGACAACTCCCAAATTCCCTTCACATGCTCTTCTGTTTCTCTTTTAAATGACTCTTATAAAGATGGTGGAACAATCTCAACATCCCTTCAATGTTTCAGGTATCACCCATGTCAATAAATACCTTCCAACTTCCTCCATTTTTTTAAGATTTTATTTATTTATTTGAGAGAGAGAGTAAGCATGAGAGGGGGAAGGTCAGAGGGAGAAACAGACCCCCTGCTGAGCAAGGAGCCCAATGTGGGACTCGATCCTGGGATTCCAGGATCATGACCTGAGCAGAAGGCAGTCACTCAACCAACTGAGCCACCCAGGCACCCTCAATTTCCTCTATGTTTTGAGATACAATATTCTGCAGGACTGATGGTGATAATTTACAATGGAAGCAATTGACAATATTTGACCCTGGTCAGAAATTACATGGACAACAGTGTAACACAATGCCACCCAGCATTTGTAACATGATTTTTAATTTCTAAGGTATATTCTGGATAAATGTGGCCTGAACAGAGGCTGTTCATCAAGACCCAAGATTGGGCAATAACAGACATTCATTCTGCTTTCGGCCTCACTTCACGTGAGAGAATTGACAATAGAAAAAGTGAAGGAAGATGGCAGGGGTGAGTAAATCAGCAGCTACAACTCATGGCATGGGAAGATGGACAAACTTTGAAGACCTTGACTGTGCCTGTTACTGGACCGCAGTGAGTGCTGCATATAAAACTGATGCTTTTGCAATCCTACTATGCAGTTTTCTACATTGAGTTCCTTGATATGTCCAACCAAAATTTTTATAGTCTATACCTTTATATCTTTTTTTTACATTCATACAACTCAAGAATTTTTCTCAGTCATCCAATTTGAGGAGTTGTGTTGGATTTGGGCAAAGTGACGTAAGGCCACAACTTTTCTCTTTTCATGAAAATTGCAGTGGGGAACTTTTATATAATCTACTTCTTTTTTAAGTTTGTGTCCAATACGTGGACTGAGTCCTAGATAGCTCTAGTTCTAGAGCTTGGACTGCTCTAAATTGCATTACTGAATATTGTTCCTAAACCCAAGAGCACATCACAGTTTTTTAGGGAGGTATTCTAAAATACAGATTCCCTAACCCAGACCTGCTCTAACCCAAACTGTCAAGTTTCCCAGGCCATCTGTTTGTTTTGTTTGTTGTTGTTTTCTTTAAATAGCTTCCTGGGTGTTAGGACATAGCAAGTCTACAGGCCAGATAGGGTTCTGTGGGGACTTGATTGAAACACAGAAGTCTTGGTCCCAGCCTGAGAGCTTAATGCTATGTGTTCTTCACTCAGTTTATGCCCTCTGGATGTTGTTTTTCCCATCTGTAAAATAAGGGAAGTAAATGACCCGTTCTTTATGATTGCTCCAAATCTAACTTTTTGTAAAGCTAGCATAGTCAATAATCAGGATGCTGAAGAAATCAATGAATGCCCTTTAAAAAAAAATGCATAATGTCACTTAATGAACACATTTCATTGGCACAGGAAACTAAAAAGAAATTGTTAGCAGAGTGGGTAAAGATTGATTCAACTGCATTTTTATTTTAAAAAATTCAATTAAACTCTGTCTGTGTGCATAAAATACAATGCAAATTTAATGAGTAGATGAAATATGCATTACAACTCTAGCCATACATTTGTGTTATTGAAATGGATGATTTATTTTTTAATTTTCACAAAGGTATAGGTGTTACCCTATAGATAAGATGTTTTTGGATAGTAACACTGAAGAGTTCTCAAAGGTGAGAAACAGTAGACATATTTTAGTAGATCAATGGCTTATTTTCTTTTTTTTTTTCACTGTAACAGTATTCATTGTTTTTGCACCACACCCAGTGCTCCATGCAATCCGTGCCCTCTCCAATACCCACCACCTGGTTCCCCCAACCTCCCACCCCCCGCCCCTTCAAAACCCTCAGATTGTTTTTCAGAGTCCATAGTCTCTCATGCTTCACCTCCCCTTCCAATTTCCCTCAACTCCCTCCTCCTCTCCATCTCCCCTTATCCTCCATGCTATTTGTTATGCTCCACAAATAAGTGAAACCATATGATAATTGACTCTCTCTGCTTGACTTATTTCACTCAGCATAATCTCTTCCATTCCTCCATGTTGATACAAAAGTTGGGTAGTCATCCTTTCTGATGGAGGCATAATACTCCATAGTGTATATGGACCACATCTTCCTTATCCATTCGTCCGTTGAAGGGCATCTTGGTTCTTTCCACAGTTTGGCGACTGTGGCCATTGCTGCTATAAACATTGGGGTCCAGATGGCCCTTCTTTTCACTAAATCTGTATCGTTGGGGTAAATACCCAGTAGTGCAATTGCAGGGTCATAGGGAAGCTCTATTTTTAATTTCTTGAGGAATCTCCACGCTGTTTTCCAAAGTGGCTGCACCAACTTGTATTCCCACCAACAGTGTAAGAGGGTTCCCCTTTCTCCACATCCTCTCCAACACATGTTGTTTCCTGTCTTACTAATTTTGGCCATTCTAAATGGTGTAAGCTGGTATCTCAATGTGGTTTTAATTTGAATCTCCCTGATGGCTAGTGATGATGAACATTTTTTCATGTGTCTGATAGCCATTTGTATGTCTTCATTGGAAAAGTGTCTGCTTTCAACATTAAACACAAAGTCCTGCACAGAGAGTTAAGTAAACTTATCTTTAAGGTTACTGAAAAAATCTGTGTTCAGCTGGTAAGGTCAGATGGTGCCTCTTATGCCTTACTGAGGAAGTTCACAGGTGTTAAAGAGAGTCAAGCTTAGAAGGGGTCTATAGTGAGGTGGCTACATGTTGGTATGGGGAGGGAGAAATTATTTAGAAAATAAAACAGAAAGAAAAGGAAAGTACTTGAAATTGGGACTCAGATAAGGAACAAAGCATGAAAGAAATGAAAAAGGAAAAAAAAAAAAAGATGAACAGCAAGCCACAATTTGAAGCATGGGCAAAACAAAGATGCTATTTAGCACCACACACCATAAGAGCATCCTTATACATAGTCCAGCAGAAACTCGAGGACTGGGTGTGGAGTCCTAATGTGACCAAGAGGTAAAACAGACTAGACCATGGTCTTTCCATTTGGGATTGGAAAATAACACAACTGTCTGAGATAAGTGACCAAAAAAAGTAAGTGAATTCAAGCTGAAACAAATGGAAAAATCTTACAGTTAGGTGAAATGGAAGTACAGAATGGGAAAGGCAGTCCATATGAAAGAGTAGGCCATGTGAAACCAACTTTGATTGTCAGTGAAGACAGACTACGGCATGCAACTTCACAGGGGTGAAGCTCAATGTATATATTAGATGAAATCAGAGATGCTCTGATTAAAACAGAGGTGGGAGCCCACTCTGCCCAAATTAGAACCCCCCAGCTCCCTTCTACACTTGCCCTCTTATACCCCCTCCATAGTTACCCCTGAGGACCCTGCTTGCAGTTCTATATTCTACTGAACACATTTGAAAACCACTGGGCTGGATCGTTCTAGGATCTTTTCCAACTGGAAGATTCATAGATCCATGACCTAGATATTATCAAAGTCACACAACTCTAGCAGATTAAAGTTAGCTCTTCAGCATTCAAAGTAAGCTCTATGGATGTAAGTTGGAAAGGTTGCTCCCTCCTTTCTTTCAAGAGCCTGGGGAAAAAGATAATGACCCAATTTGTTCTGAGAGATACTTGGAAAAAAGATTGTTTTGCATCCTAGAAAAGTGATTTACTTGGAAGAGCAGTCAGTTATCAGGAATTCCTGACAAAGAGACATTAACAAAAGATAACATTCACTTCCTTGATGATAGTGCACAGAGCAAGAGTCAGTGGATTACCTCTTGATCCCTCTTTTTGATGATAGTTTTATTGAGGTATAATTCACATACCATGTAATTTACTTATTTGAAGTACACAATTTCATAATTTTTAACATATTTAAAGAGTTACAAAACCATTACAATCCCTTTTTAAACATTTTTGTCATAACAAAAAGAAATCCCTTACCTTCCAGCAGTCACCCTCAATCTCCTCAGCCTAGGCAACTGTTAACCTACTTTCCATCTATATAGGTCAGGCTAATGTAGACATTTCACTTACATGTAATCAATCATACAATAGAAGATCTTTTGTGACTGGCTCCTTTCACTTAGCATAAGGTTTTCAAGGGTCATCCATATTGTAGCGTGTGTCAGAACTTCATTCCTTTTTAAGGATGGATATTGTATTAACATTACTGTATGGGTGCACCATATGTTCTTCATCCACTCATCAGTTGATGGACATTTGGGTTGTTTCTGCCTTTTGAAAATGAAGCAAGAGTTTGTGGCTCCATGTTGCCCCATTGTTGTCCCTGCTGCCTTGAGAGATCAGATGAGGAAAAGGGCCACCACAAACTAGCAGGATCTCTGTACTCTCTGCCCTGAGGAGGTTTATGGCAGAGAGGAAAGAAAAAAATAACCTCTAACTTCTTTCCTTTCCTTGTCATTGTTTTCAAAAACCTAAACTCCTTTATCAGCCTATGCTATGTAACCAATGAGGAGAGAAATAAGCAAGAGTCTCTGGGGTAAGTGTGAAAAAGAAGAAGGTGATTCTTGTTTCTAGGGATGATGAAGGCAAAGTAGAGAAAGAGGTTCCAGTTTGGGGGAGCACTGTAGCCTTTTCCTGGCAGTGCCCTGGACTTCTCAACAGAAAACAGTTGCCATTCCCTCAAATGTTGGCAGCAAACAGTAGGGGAAGGCCCTGAGTCAGTGGACAATTCCTTGTGGGGAAATCCTCAGCAGGGACTAAAGTTTAATTCCCAGTTGAACACAGGGCTATAGGGTCAGAGTTCATATGAATGTTGGTTTAAAATTTCCTTCGAAGCTGAGTTTGTAGACTGATTCATACTCACAACACAAGAGACAGAAATGAATCCAGAAGGAGACTAACTTAATAAATAAAGGTGTGAATAGATACAGAAGACCAGTGCCTCAAGCCTCCCCAGTTGGAGGTAAATAGGAGCAGAAGAAAAGCAAGTAAGTAATTCAGACAAGCCCAAAAACATAGCTGCTCTCTGACACCCAGAATGAGATATGGGAGAATATCAGGAATAAATTCTTCAATAACCAAGAGATGCTGAAATATGAGAATACTAGCACCCTGAGCATATCCTTCATGTTAATTTTCTTTGTAACTTGTATTTATCCTGAGCTCCACTGAAGGCTTTTTTTGTTTAAGTAAAAGGCTATAATATAAAAGGTACATGTTGTGCTGAAAAAAATATATATCCTTGTGACTGTAAGTGATTTCTTTGCTTTATTATACTGATGGATTTCTATAATCATAGCTCTTTCACTTCTGCCAAAACTTATTTCATAGCCAACTTGTACCCATCAAAAACCAAATGTGGGTGGATAAATGTGAATTTGGAAGCAAATTCCAGCAATGTCTTAAGATGTGTTTTTAAAAGAAAATTCCCCACCTGCAAGAGGCAAAGTGAAAAGTTCTGTCCTTTGCACCAAAGGAGAGTTTGTTTGTTTGTTTATGATTGACTTTAACTGAATTTCTAGCCTTCCCAGCCACATCATCCATGAACCCCCACCATCAATTTTTTTTTTTAGCCAAAAGGACCTGCTTAGCAAATCCCACTGACATACAAGTCCTCTGTGTCTTTGTGCAAAATGCTCCATTTGTTACACCCATCTACAAAAACCCTCCCCTCTTGGTTCTTCTAGAGCACTTTAAAGGTACTTCTGCTTCTGTACAGATTTTTTTGATAAAAGTCAAATTCTTATTTTTTAAAAATCCACTTAACTGGAGTGCTGGGTGGCTCAGTTGGTTAAGAGTCCAAATCTTGAACTCAGCTCCAGTCTTTATCTCAGGGTCGTGAGTGCAAACCCCGTGTTGAGCTTCATGCTGGGCATGGAGCAAACTTAAAAAAAAAAAAATCCACTTATCATAACAAAAAATAATTTTTAAAATAATTTTTAAAATACACTTAAATGAAGACTCAAATACAGGCCCAATTTTAGAACAATTCTAAAAACAAACTTTTTCTTAAAATGTAGCTTTGATAAAGGAAAAAACCTACAACCAAGAATACTCTACTCAGTAAGGTTATTATTCAGAATAGAAGGGGAGAAAAAGAAGTTAGTACCCAAATGAAATTTAAAGGAGTGTATCACCACTAAGCCAGCTTTATAAGAAATGTTAAGTTTATAAGAAATTTATAAGAAATGTTAAAGTAGGAAGAAAAATAAGAAAAATATGAAAGGAAATAATTTCACAGGAAAAAGGAAACATATAGTAAAGGTAGTAGATTAAACAATTATGAAGCCAGTATGAAGTTTAAAACAAAAAGGTAGTAATATTGATTATTTCTATAAAAATTGGTTAAAGGATACACAAAATAAAATTATGCAAAACATGATATCGTATACATAAAATGTGGAAGGATATAAAAATTTAGTTCTTTTAGAATGTGTTTGAAGGCAAGTGACCATCAACTTAATATAGACTGCTATAACAGAAGATGTTATATATGAACCCAATGGTAACCACAAATCAAAAACCTGTAATACACAAAAAATAAAGAGAAAAGAACATAAGCTAATACTTTTAAAAGCCATCAAATCACAAAGGAAGAGAACAAGAGAAGAAGGAAGGAACAGATTAAAAACTACAGAAACAATCAGGAAACAATCAACAAAATGTCAGTAAGTTCATACCTATCAATAATTACTTTAAATGTTAAGGACTAAATGCTCCAATCAAAAGACATAGGGTGACGGAATTGATTTAAAAAGAAAAAAATAAAATAAGACCCATCTATATGTTGCCTAGAACTGATTCACTTCAGACCTAAAGACACATAGAGATTGAAAGTAAAGGATAGAAAAACATACCATGCAAATGGAAACAAGAAAAGCTAGATAGCAATACTTATATCAGACAAAATAGACTATAAAACAAAAACTGTAGCAAGCAAGAGAAAAAAGAAGCGCACTACATAATAATAAAGGGATCAATCCAGCAAGAGGATATAACAACTATAAATATGTATACACCCAACATAGGAGCACCTAAATCCATAAAGCAAATATTAACAAAATAAAGAGAGCAACTGGCAGTAATAGTAGGGGACTTTAATACCTTATTTACAATAATGCATAAGTCATCCAGAAAGAAAATAAAAAAGGAAACAGTAGCTTTTAATGATACATTAAATCAGAAAGACCTAACAGATATATACAAAACATTCCATCCAAAAACAGAAGAATACATTCTTTGCAAGTGCACATAGGACATTCTCCAGTCTAGATGACTTGTTAGGCCAAAAAATAAGTATCAATAAATTTTAAAAGATAAAAATCAAATTAAGCATTTCTTCTGACTACAATAGTATGAAACTAGAAATCAATCATAAGAAAAAAATCTGGAAAAATCACAAACACATTCAGGTTAAATAACACACTATTGAACAATGAATAGGTCAACCAAGAAATCAAAAGAAATAAAAAAATACATAAAGATAAATGAATATGAAAACATAGCAGTCTAAAATCTTTGAGACATAACAAAAGCAGTTTTAACAAGGAAGATTAGCATGATCCCGACCTACCTCAAGAAATGAACAAACAAACAAACAAATCTCAAGTAAACAACCTAATCTTAAAGGAGCTAGAAAAAGAAGAAACAAAATCCAAAACTAGTAGAAGGAGGGAAACTGTAAAGATTAGAGAAGAAATAAATGAAATAGAAACTTAAGAAAAGATCTATGAATCCAAAAGCAGACTCTTTGCAAAGATAACCAAATTGATAAATCTTTAGTGAGACTCATCGAGAACAAAATAGAGAGGGCTCAAATAATAAAATCAGTTATGAAGGAGGAAAAATAACCAACAGTATACAAATACAAAGAATTATAAGAGAATATTATGAAAAAGCATGTGCCAAAAAATCAGACAATCTGGAAAAACGTGTAAATTCCCAGAAATACACAATCTCCCAAACTGAATCAGAAATAAATAGAAAATTTGAACAGACCAGTTACTAGTAATGAAATTGAATCAGTAATCAAAAAACTGGTCCAGGACCAGATGGCTTCACAGGTGAATTCTACCAAACATTTAAAGAAGAGTTTATGTCCATTCTTCTCAAACTATTCCAAAATATGGAAAAGAAAAACTTCCAAATTTATTCTATGAGGCCAGCATTACTTTGATACCAAAAGCAGACAAAGCACTACAGAAACAGAAAACTACAGCCCAATATCTGTGATGAACATAGATGTAAAAATCTTCAACAAAATATTAGCAATCTAACTTCAATAATACACTAAAAAAACACTCATGCGACCAACGGGAACTTATTCCAGGGATACAGGTATGGTTCAATATTCACAAATCAACCAATGATACATCACAGTAAAATCAGGAAGAATAAAAGCTATATGATCATCTCAATAGATACAAAAAACACATTTGACAAAATTGAACATCCATTCATGAAAAAACTCAATAAAGTGGTTTTACAGAGAGTATACCTCAACATAATAAAGACCATATTTGAAAAATGTACAGCTAACATCATATTCAGTGAGGAACAAGACAGGATTTCCACTCTCACCACTTTTAGTGAACATAATAATGGGAATCCTAGCTGCATCAGACAAGAAAAAAGAAATAAAAGGGAAGAAAGGAATTGAGGGGAAAAAAAGTAAAACTGTTACTATTTGCAGATGACATGATACTATATAGAAAACCATAAAGACACCACAAGAAACTGTTACAACTAATAAATGAATTTAATAAGTTGCAGGATACAAAATTAGCATACAGAAATCTGTTTCATTTCTACACACTAATAACAAAGCAGCAGAAAGAGAAATTAAGGAAACGATCCTACTTACAACTGCACCAAAAAGAATAACATACGTAGGAATAAATTTAATTAAGGAGGTGAAAGATCTATACTCTGAAAACTCTAAGACATTGTTGAAAAAATTGAAGAGGACACAAATGAAATGATATACCATACTTATGAATTAGAAGAATTTAAATTGTTAAAATGTCCATACTACCCAAAGCAATCTACAGATTCCAGGCAATCCCTATCAAAATATCAATAGCATTTTTCATAGCACTAGAACAAATACTCCTAAAATTCATACGGAACCACAACAGACCTCTAATAACCAAAGCAATCCTGAGAAAGAAGAACAAAGCTACAGATATCACAATTCCAGATTTCAATATATACTTCAAACCTATATTAATCAAAATAATATGGTACTGGCACAAAAATAGATACAGAGATCAATGGAACAAAAGAAAGAGCTAGAGATCCCAGAAAAAACCCAAGCCTACATAGTCGATTAACGTATGACGAAGGTGATAAGAATATTAAAAAAAAAAAATACAATCTTTTTAATAAATTGTGTTGCAAAAACTGGAAAGCTCCATTTTAAAGAAAGATACTGGACCAGTTTCTTACACCATGCACAAAAATAAAGTCAAAATGGATTAAAGACCTAAATGTGAGACTTGAAACCGTAAAACTTCTAAAATAAACAAAGGCAATAATCTCCTGGACATTGCCTTAACAACATGTCTATGGATCTGTCTCCTGAGGCAAGGGAATCAAAACCAAAAATAATCTATTAAATCCAATTAAAAATCTAATTGAAATAAATGGTCAGAGGCCCTGAATAGAAATTTTTCCAAAGAAGGCATACAGATACCAAACAGAAACACGAAAAGATGCTCAACATCACAACTATGAAGCTAATATAATATTGTATGTTAATTATATCACAATATTTTTTTAATGTAGCTTGGAGACTATGAACTCTTGAGAGCAGAATCTTATTCTGTCTTGTTAATTGTATCTCCAATGCCTAGAAAATGCATAGTTCAGTAAGTGTTTGATGAATGAATGAATGAATGAATGAATGATTTAAGACCCATGTGTTACTCTATCCTGTTTTGCCTTTAAGAGTATAAAAAGACCAAATTTTATATTTCCTTTTTTCTAAGACATCACCATGGATGTATTGCCTGATGGACACTTCCCACTCAGCCCTTTTCTCTCCTTGAGAAAGTCTCAGGAGTCTTAGCTTGTGTAGACAGGTATGTATGACAGATAATAAGCTGATTATTATCACAGAATGCAAAGTTCAGTACTATTATCAGGTATCTGAGAGGACCAAAAAAAAAAAAAAAACTATTAATAAGCCTGCCTTTAGCTTTCCTGACCTCAGATTAATTTGTCCCCACCTTATTAGTGTCCCATTAGTACAACTTTGTTTCCATCACTGTGGCTTTTCTCAAATCTCAAATTATCCTTCATTACTTAGAGACCCATCACCCAACTAATGCACTTTATTAACATGTAGCAAACCAAGAATATTTTAACTTGTCAGGCACCTCAAAAGAGAGGAAATAATTTTCAGTCTTTGGAGCTACCCAGAAGCATATATTGCTTTTCATTAAAGAAAGGCAATTTTGGCAGGCATTACGTTGGCTCAACTTTCCCTTAAACAAAACCTTGATGCTAATTTCTCCCTGGCTAGCAAATCCATCATGACAATTCGTCTGCTTGGCATTTCACTTTCAAACAGCAAATAGAAACCCAGCTTGAGAATTCTCCTCCAGATCATTTTTGAAAGCAGAAATTCTGGCAGACCGTTGGGCTTGGGGATGTGCACAGGGAGGACCCTGAAAGGCAGGTGCCCTCTGTCGGGAAGGGGTGCATAAGCAGCTTTCTAGCTCTTTGGAAGCTTTAGTTTTCCAGTCCTTCACCCCATTTCAGAGAGAATGCCCCAAAATTGTGTCCTTTCATGCCCTTCTAACTTTTTTCCCCAAACCCCACTTTTTTGCCCCATTCCCTAATCCAACAAAATGTTCAAGGAATGGGTTTGGTGTAGATCAGTATGGAAGATGCCATTTTCATTTCCCATGATTTTCTCTCCTATGACCCTAAGTGACCTCGATCATGGCACTTGGATTCACAAATAAAGCAAAACTTCCCCAATGATGATTGAGATTCTATTGAGCTCAGGGCCAGGGCAACAGGGAGCAGCAGTACCCCTGGGTGGACTTCGAAGACCTCTATGTTCTCAAAGACATTTCCTCCACCTTAGTTCCCAATGGCAGTTCCTCCACCTCAGGTCCAGGTTAGTCCCCAGATTAGTTGAATAAACATCAAGTGAGCCACCACCAATTCTCAGGCCTAAAATGGAGATTATAAAACATAACCCTGCCCTTTTCTTATGAAAATCATAACAGAACAAGACATTTGGCCATCAGTCATTGTTATTAGCTTAGGTCCCTGCTGAATGTGGCATCTGTAAATTTAGTGGGAGTTCCAGAAACGATGCTTAATCTATTTTAATAGTTTATTTTTTATGGAACTATAATTTCACATACCATAAAATCCACCATTTTAAAGTACAGAATCAATGGTTTCTAGTATGTTCACAGGACTACACAACCATCACCACTAATTTAATTCCAGTACATTTTACACCATTTTAGTATATCTAAAAAGAAACTTCATACCCATTAGCAGTCACTTCTTCCCTCCTTCTTCCCATTCCCAGGCAACCAATAATCCATTTCTTGACTCTATAGATTTGCCTATTCTAAACATTTCATATAAATGGAATCATATAATATTTGTTTTTTTATGTATGGCTTCTTTCACTTAGCATAATGTTTTCAAGGTTTATGCATGGTGTAGCATATATTTATACTTGGTTCCTTGTTATGGATGAGTAATAGTCTGTTGCATGGACATACCACATTTTTTTATCCATTCCTCATTTGGTGGACATTTGGTAGTTGCCACTTTTCAGCTATTATGAATAATGTTGCTAAGAATATTCATATACAGGTTTTGCATGGACATAGGATTCCATTTCTCTCTGGGGAATACCTAGGAGTGGAACTACTAGACTATGTGATAAAAATGTTGAACATTTTGAGGAACTGCCAAACCGTTTTTCACAGCAGTTTTCCCATTTTACATTCCCAGTAATGTCTGAGGATTCTGATTTCTCCACATTCTTCCCAGGTTCACTTACTTTTAGGATCTAATTTTCCATGGGTTATGAAACATTTCTAAGTGAAATAGAAATTTCTTCTTTTTTCTTCTTTCTTCCTTCCCTTCTGTTCTTCCTTCTTCTTCACCTCTTGCCCTCCTTCTCTTTTTCCACCTTACTACAAAATCTCTTCCTAAACTAAAGTATAATTTAAGCAACTTCAATTCTCACTAGATTCAGCTAGAAAAGCATGGAAATTTTTGTAGCTCACACAGCAGAGAAATTTTCCTTAAAGTTAATATGACTGAATGACCTGTTTGAAAATTAGCTACCTTGTTCTCTCTGCTGCAGTCACAAATAAAACAACTGGATGGAGTCTTGGGATATGTGTTTTTCTCAAACCTCCCCTGTGGAGAATTACCAGGCCTGTCTTTTCTTAAAGGCCTTTAAAAAGATTAGCTTGGGCAGATGGGAAGGAGGCTGTAATATTCAGAGGCTGAAGGAAAGGAGCCTAATCTTTGAATGTGGCTCCCTCAAGACTTTGATCAGCAGGAATGAGAGGGTTGCAAGTCCTAGAGGGGTGCATAGCCTCTGGAGTGGGAGCTGCAAGAATCCCTGGGAGCATTAGGAAGGTTCACTCTGCCCACCCTGGCACAAAGATGTGGTCTCTACTATGATTGGAGCCACCAACCAACATAAATTCCAGGAGTGATGACAAGGGATTGATAACCCATGGTGCCTACCCTCATTGTCTTAATATTGGACTTTAAGAAAAAGACACTGGAAAGTGGAGATCAGAAAGATTCAATTTGCAAAATAAAGAGGTCATCTTGCACCTTAAACATCACGAAGCATCTTGCACCTGTCTACATCTGCGTTGCTTAGATAAAAAATGTTGTTGTGCCTGTTTTTATAAACAGGTAATAGAGGTTCAGAGAAGTTAAGGAGTTTGCAAAGCTCACATAACTATGAGAGGTAAAGCTGGAATTCAGAGTCTGGCTGGGTAAAAAAAGAAACCCTTTCTTTGTCCACCATACCATCCTAGTCTTAGGATGCCTGGGCATGCAATCTACATTTGAAACTTGGTAGCAATGGGAAGGAAAAAGCCCCCTATCAAGCAGTGTTTCCCAATGGCCTGCACTCCCCTTTCTCAACTAGAGTGGGTAGAAGAGGGCACATTGGGACTTAGTTGCAAGCAAAGGACAGCTAACCTCATCTCTATAAGAAGAGAAATGGTAAGCAAATAGTTCACCCTGTCATTTTCACTGGTCAGGAAAATGCAATGCTTTGAAAAATAAGCACATACCCTACTAAGTACTCTCTAAACTAGGAACAATCTTTAAATTTTTTCTATAATTGCATCCATCAATGTAGATTATACATTGTAACTTTGTTTGGAATCTGATTTCATCTATTGCTTATTTTGTTCTAAACATTCCAACACTTCTAATTTTCTTTCTCTTTTTAAACTAAAGCCAAAAAGATACAGCCATTTTAAAAATTTCATTGCTTCATTCATTACTTTTTTAGTTCACTTTCCTTTTGCCTAAGCAAGAAGCCAGCTGTCAGGATCTTAACCATAGGAGAGACCATTAATCAAACCCCAAACTTGGAGATGATACATTCATAATGTAGCCGCAAATTATTAATAACATCCTCTTCATGAAGCAGAGTGAGACATTAACATGAAAAAATAATTACTGAGAGAAACATATTAGAGTTTGGTTATACTGAAATGGAATGTAAAATTAAACTTACTTGTTATAAAATGAAGAATTGTCCCTAAAAGTTTATATCTTTCCACATTTATATTACTTTGGTTTTTAATCAGCATCTCCTAGGACCTATATTGACACATTTTTTTAAATTTAATGTTTATGTTTTAATATTCCCTTTTATTTCACTTTAAATTTTCATCAGCTCTTTTCTGGGAATTTCTAATATAATGTTTTCCTCATGTTTATCCAAAAAGGAGCAGGGATTACAGTTGGGGTTTATGGTATCTAACGAGAGGGAACCATTAGATGAGGACGCTACTTAAATAATTGAGTTGAGAAATTCTCATGAGAAATGTATTCCTAAATCTGTAAGTGTGTAATTCCATGCAATGGAATAATCTTTGTGACACCTTCAAAGGCATGGTGAATTAACCAATTCCAAGTGACGAAAACCCAATTTAAAATACGTCAAAACAAAAGAGAGAGAGAATTTATTGATCTATGGTATGGAATTGGGAGGGGAAATTTTTTAGAGAAATAGAATTTTTTCTTTTTACTTCCTTCTTCTCTTTGTTCATTCATTCCTTTCTTCCTCCCTCTTCCTGCCTTCCACTTTTTTATTATAGCTGTTCCCAAATGTTGAGATGAGTGTATGTGTCCCCCCCACCACCCCAACAAAGTTCATGTGCTGACGCCTTAACTCTCATTGTGATGAGATTTGGGAACTGATTAGGTTTAGATGAGACTATAAGGGAGTGACCAAATCTGCCTCTGCCACCGGACACAATAAAAGAGTGGCCATCTGCAACCCAAGGAAGGAGATCTCACCAGACACCAACCCTGCTGGCATCTAAATCTTGGACTTCCAGTCTTTAGAAATGTGGGAAATAAATTGCTTTGTTTAAACCCCTTAGTCTGTGGCATTTTGTTACAGCAGCCTGAACCAGCTATGTTACCAAACTAAAACAGATTTCTTTCTTTTTTGTAGCAATTTGGGCAGTTGATATTTTCACTGAATCATAGCTGCTGTATGATAACTGGTAACTTTCTATAGCAGAGCAATTTTTTGAAGTTATTGCTTATAGAATTTAAGAATGAGTTTCAGAAGCCTGAACCTCAGGAATAGGAACTGAGGACTAAACTCAACACCACTCTCTGATCTTATCGCATCTCAGTTTGTTTTTATTAGTTGACCAATCTAATTACCGCCTCCTGGACAGAGGATTTCCCTGTGTGGCAGAAACACAGCTACTGATAGTTTGGCAGTCCTAGCCTAAAGAAAAAATGTGGGTTTTTTTTTCTAGCTGTCAGCAATCAATGTGATCCCAAGGAAGGCCTCTGATTGGCTTTACCTGAGTTACATGGTCATCTCTGTGTCCAGAATCTTTCCCAGGTAGGGGTTTGGGAGGCTGAACATACAGATCCACAGCCATCACCATTCACTACAAATGCAAGGTTCATTTTGTCCACCCCTAACCCTTGGTGGCTAAGTACATCACTTAATTTTAGGATGTAAAGAACTTTAAGTAAATCCCCACATTTTCTGATAACTTGCTAACCTATATAGACATCCACATTGAAAATTCAGGTTCTGCTATAAGCCACACCACTTTAACAAACCCCGGACAGCTTTTCCATGCACGAACTGCCAGGGGCCATGAGAAATCATTGTTATATATTGAAATAGGAGAAGGGACTATAACTTTCAAAAATGTGCTAGTTTATATCTCTATATATTCCTTTATATTTCAACAAAAACTTGGTATTATTGTATCTTTTTAAGTGAGACAACACATGATGAATATTTAGGCCTCCAGCTACACAATTCCTTGATTTTTTTAAAAGATTTTTATCACAGAAGCTAATATTATAAGAGCCCAGGAGCGCCTGAGTGGCTCAGTCCTTAAGCATCTGCCTTCAGCTCAGGTCATGATCTCAGCATCCTGAGATCGATTCCTGCATGAGGTTCCCTGCTTGATGGGGAATCTGCTTCTTTCTCTGACCCTCCCCCTGCTTGTGCACTCTCACTCTCTCTCTCTCTCTCTCTCTCTCTCAAATAAATAAAATCTTTAAGGAAAAAAAAAAAAAAGAGCCCAGCCATTGTCTGTTGATCCATCTGTTTATTGTGGGTGGTGGGAATTAAACAAACCAACAGAAGCAGAAGTGGTTTTTTTCACTAAGTTAAAACTTTTAAGCTTTATGCCACACATATTTAATCATCATCATGAATTTATGAATTTTCTACCAAACTTTAAAGCAGTCTGTTAGTTTGGTAACTGGTCTCCTGGCCGTGAACAAAGGAAAGACACTCCATTTTCACCTGCTATTTGGTGGGTTTGGAGCTTTTTAGATGGCACCAGAGGTAAGTTTAAAATCACATTTCAGGTTAATGTAGCAAAACATAGCTCAATGGCAAACATTGAACAATGGTGTGGGGAACCCAAAGTCACCAGCTCTTGGCAGTGTTATCTCATATCACACTTTGCTAGCTGAGGATCAATACAGAAAATGCTCACAAAATTTGCTCCACAGAGAATGCTTTAATGTTTTTGGAAGATAATTACCACAGAGAAAAGAGCAAGGGCCTTTTGTCAAAAGTGAGATGAAGGACTGAATCTCAGCTCTGCCACACACTAGTAGACAATGTTAATTAAGTCCTCTCACCTTTCAGAGACCCTGAAAGGTAATCACAGTTACTTCACAATGCAGTTGTGAGGGGCACATGAATATGTGAATGTGCTTAGTACCATGTACAGTCCATTTGAAGTGTAAAATAAATGCTAGCTTCAGGGTGCCTGGGTGGCTCAGTGGGTTAAAGCCTCTGCCTTCAGCTCAGGTCATGATCCCAGGGTCCGGGGCTCGAGCCCCACATCGGGCTTTCTGCTCAGCAGGAAACCTGCTTCCTCTCTCTCTCTGCCTGCCTCTCTGCCTACTTGTGATCTGTCTGTCAAATAAATAAATAAAATCTTTAAAAAAAAAAAAAGCTGGCTTCTTTCCACTCTTAAAACTGAAAAAAAAAAAAAAATGGGCCATGGAAAATAAAAGTATTGTGCTCTTCTGTTAAAGAAGAGCATCTGCCCTGATATTTTTATCCCACTTCCTGGTTCCCCAGAGTAAAATCCCAGAGTAAAAATCTGGGATTTTAAAGTAAAGTAAGTAAAAATTTTACTTCCCAGAGTAAAATCCAAAAGAATTAACTATCCTTGCTGTAGCCAATGTCTTTCTCACATTTCTTCTTACCTTCACTGCAATGAGGCTCCCCGACTAGGAAAAAATGCTCTTGATGAGGTCAGTAATGGCCTCTCCTCTTCTCTTTATGGTCACTTCTCGGATGATCTCAACAAATCCTGTGGCCTTAGACACTACCAACTGGGTCGTGATGACCCCTGTATGTTTATATCTAGCTTGGCTGTCTCCTCTGAACTTTAGCTTCTTATATTCAATTGCTTACTCAAAATCCCAACCCAGATGTTATGACAGACATGTGAAATTTAATATGTTCAAAGTTAAACTCTTAATCTCCCCCTTTATAGCCTGCTTCTCTTATGGTCTTCCCATTTTGGTCAATGGAAACTCTATCCCTTCAGTTTCTCCAGACAAAACCCTTGAAGGCATCTGTATCCATGAGCTTTCACTAAATTTTGTTACTATAACAACAACAAAAACCCACAAAATCTCAGCAGCTTGCAAAACAATGCTTTTTACTTGCACATGCTACGTATCAGCAGAGACTGAGCTAGGCTCTGTTCCATGTCTTCTTTGCTTCAGGATCCAGGTTGAAGAGCAGCTCCCCCTAGAACACTGACTGTCTCCTGGCAAGGGACAGAAGAGGTCCCACATGATGGCATTTAAAGATTCTGCTAGAAAGGGCACATCATTCCCATTCCTATTTCACAGGCCAGAGAAAGTCACATGTCCAAGCCTGATGTCAGTCGACTGCAAGATTAATTTTCCCAGAGGGATGGTCCAATAGAAAGGGTCAGCAACTATTCTGGCAATAATACAAGAATCTTTGACTTCTCTTTTTCTTTCAGATTTCATCCAATCCATCAGAAAGTCCTGTAGGTTCTATCTTTAAAATCTATCTAGAGCACAACCATTTCTCACCACTGTCCCCACCATCCCCTGGGCCCTGCATGTCACCATCACACGCCTGGACATTGCAGTAGGTCTTTGTGCTTCTTCCCTTGTCTCCTTACTGCCTATTCTTAACATAACACTCTGGAAATTCTGTAAAAATATAACTTGACCACATAACTCCTCTGCTTGAAATCCCCTTGATAGACCTTAATTTTCTCAAAACAAAGTCAAAGCTCTTACTATGGGCAGTTACTTTTAAGACTTTACATTATCTGACCAACAGCTCCCATTTCTTTTCTATTTGATCTTCTGATCTCCCCTCACTCCTGCCCAACTCCAATCCAACCATACTGAACTTCTTCTTGTTCTTCAAATCACTGGTATGCCCCAGTCTCAGGACCTTTGCACTGGTTCCTTTTGTTTGGAAACCTCTGTGCCTGCCTCACTCCCTCCTACCTTTCAGGTCTTAAATGGAAATTATTAATGACCCCTACTCTGGCCACCTCATTTAAAATTTCAGCTCCTTTCTCCATGCTAATTTTTACTCTGAGATGATACATTTATTATATAAACACAAATTATTAATAACATCCTTTTCATGAAGACAAGCAAGACATATCACAATTCAACTTACTATGTAATTTACTTACTTTTTATTTTTTTATCAT
The DNA here is from genome assembly GCF_002288905.1 of Enhydra lutris kenyoni. NCBI lineage: Eukaryota > Metazoa > Chordata > Mammalia > Carnivora > Mustelidae > Enhydra > Enhydra lutris. Next base: position 14,633,292 of record NW_019154096.1, read on the forward strand.
CCCCTGCTAAAATATAAGCCTCTCAAAGGCAGAATCTTTGTCTTTTTTATTCTCTGATGCATCTAGAAGCATCTAGACCCTTGGATATATCTAGCGAGATTCTCCAAGTAGAACAGTGCTTGGCACATGATAGGTAATTCAATTCAACCACTTGTTTAATGAATGAGTTGAATGAATAAATGAGTCTTGCACAATTTCCTTACTGTGTCTCATCAATTTCCCTTCCTAACATTGTGAAATTTACCTGGTCTGTCACTTAGGAGATATCCCAAATATCTACAGCCAACATCAAAATCTCTTGTAGTTCATTAGCCTTTATTATACCTCATTAATGTCCCAAAAGAAAAATGAGGATTGAGCAAAATTCTTGCTGTCTCTCTAACTGCATAATGGAAGTAATATTAACATTTAAAACACTTGTTTTCTTTAGTTGCTTTTAGATTTTTGGGGGGTTGGGAAAGTTAAATGGAAGAAGTGGGAGCAAGTATTTTAAACCAAAGCTTAAGTTTAGAGAGTGAAAATGAAGCCCCAAATGAATTTATCTAGAAAGAGTGACATCGTAATTATAAACATTTTTAATAGCAATAGCAGATATATACAAAATACCAAACTCAGAAAAAAAGGAAAAATGAGAAATGAAAATATTTCCAAATAATACTGTTATTTTTTATTCTGCATAAGACTCTACAGTTAAACTGAGATGTTTTTGCAGTTCTGCATCTCCTTAGAGGAAAACCAATTTCTTCGGTTATTGGCTCCCTCTTAATCTTTTTAAAATAGATTGAGCCAATCTCTCTCTGTTATTTCACATGGCATCATTGGTAAAGTCTCAGCCAATCACTCCATATAGTAACAGGTATCAAAATAATTAGCCAAGGTGGTGTAAGCATGAACACAAAATGACAGGTAAAATTAGTTCAAGAAAATAAAATTGTATTAGCCACATTTGTTCTGCATATAATAAACCTCATGAACAGATTACTGGAATTCACTGATGAAGACCAAATGTATATCTTCTTCCACAATCAGAAATAAATCAACTGAAAATATTTTAATGGAGATGAGGTGGAGACTATTGTGCAAAATGTACCAGGTCATCAAAATGAATAGTGATCATACCACTAAAAATCTATAATGGCAGAGAATACTAACTATCCACACAAAGTTCATGCTCCTCTTTTGAAAATATGCACTTGTTCCTGGGAAGTGTCTGCCCAGCTAGGAACTATATTACCAAAATTTCTGCATCTCAGTGGTACCATGTGGCAAGCATCACCAATGGAATGGAAACAGAAAGGATGGATACCACTCCTGGGCTCTGTGGTTAGTAACCAAGTGCCTTCCATGCAGTTGCCCCTCTAACAGACTGGAAGCAGACTCGGAGGCCCTAGGGGATAGGCAGCCATAGACAGAAGAGAGGCCTGGGTTCATGAAACACCATGAGGACTAAGCCTAAAGATTAGAAACTCACTTGGACTGATATCTTTTTTCAAAAATCCAAATCTGGAAAAGAAAATTCATGAATAGTTTCCTTTGAAGCATCATTTATAACAAAAATGGAATGAAACTTAATAGCAAGGGAATTGAGTAAATGACAGTGCATTTGCTTAGATTGGTTAGTATGTATTAAATCTGCAGAAAGTTATCTAAAATATACCTTACAGCTGGTGAGATAAGATCGTTACTGGAGAGGTGTTAGATTAGATGGATAGATGTTAGACAGATGACAGATGATAGATGCTACATAGAATGATAGATTAGATAGATAGTTGATGGATAGATATTTACATGATGTTAGATAGGATGATGATTGATAGATGATAGATGGATAGATAATAGAGAGATGATTGATAGATAGATAATAGATGATAGGTAGATGATTGATAAATAGATAGATGATAGATAATAGATAGATAAAAAGGGATGGAAGGGGGCGCCTGGGTAGCTCAGCGGGTTAAAGCCTCTGCCCTCGGCTCAGGTCATGATCCCAGGGTCCTGCGATAGAGCCCCGCATCGGGATCTCTGCTCAGCAGGGAGCCTGCTTCCTCCTCTCTCTCTCCCTGCCTCTCTGCCTACTTGTGATCTCTGTCTGACAAATAAATAAAATATTTTTTTAAAAGGCGGAGGGGAGAAGGAGGGGTAAAAGGAGGGAGGGATAAAGGTAGATAGCAAATGGGCAAATCACATATAGTCTGAACTTTGAAAGAAGAATCAGATTACATTCTGAGCCCACAGTTGTGCACACACACAGACAGGGGTAGGGAGGGAGAGAGAGGGAATGATATGATATTGACTAAGGAGATTTCAGCATTATGTGAAAGGCTAACTTCCCCTTGTTGCAGTTAGAGCTACTGTGATTTTTTTTTTCCTTACCATCTCCCTGAAAGCCAGACTTTACAAATCCGCCTAAGTCCGAAGGAGTTCCAGTTTTCACCAACTACACTTCAGAGGCTTAGAAATGAGTATTTTCCCCTAACATGTACCTTTCTCCATCAGTAGCTTCCTTTCAAGAATGATGTCCTTCTCTTTCCTTCAAAAAGGTCAACTTCTTGAGAGCAGGGCCGTAGTTTGTATACCTCTGCTTCCATACCAATGTTAGCAAACAGTAGGATCTCCATGAACTCATTTATTCATGCATTCTATGAAAGTTTACATGCCTACTATGCATTGGTCCTTTTTCTAGCACTAGGGACAGAGCAGTGAAAAAGTCTCCTCCTTCACCTACTGCTCATGTTTGGAAACATGTTGGGTCGAGGCTACTTGCATTCCTTTTTCACTGACACAGAATCTATCTGAGCATAAAGGCATCACTAAAATACTTTTAAAATAGCCTTAAGGAGCTTTTACCATTACACATTCATATGGTCATTACGATGACCATAAGCAAAAAAAGATAACAAAAAGTGCTGGAGTGACTAACCCTTATGCACTGTTGATGGAAATGGAAAATGGTGTAGCCACTTTAAAAAACAGTCTTGCAGCTTCTCAAAAGGTTAAACAGAGTTACCACATGATACAACAATTCCACTTCAAGGTATATACCAAAGAGGAATGAAAACATGTCCACACAAAGACCTGTACACAAATGTTCCTGACAGCATTAGTCATAATAACCAAAAATGGGAACAATGCAAATACCCATCAACAGATAAATGGATAAACAAATTGTGGCACATCTATACAGTGGAATAGGAACCATCCATTAAAAGTAATGAAATACTGACACAAGCCAAGACGTGGACGGACCTTGAAAACATTAAGTGAAGGAAGCCAGTCACAAGGGACCACATATTTTGCAATTCCCTTTACATGAAATGCCCCAAATAGACAAATCTATAGAGACAGAAAGTAGATTAGTGGTTGTCTCAGGCTGGAGTGAGGGGTAGACTGAAGGAGTTGGCAGCTAAGGGGAGCAAGGCTTCCTTTTGTGGTAATAAAAAGGTTCTAAAATTGATTGTGGTTAAACTGCACAACTCTTTTAAAAGTACTTTAAAAACCATTGAATTGTATGCCTTAAATGAGTAAATTGTATGGTATGTGAATTATAGCTCAATAAAGCTGTTTTTAAAGGTAAAAACAGGTAGTAGTTGTAGCAACAGCAGAAGCAGCTACTGCTTTTAATGAGTAAATTATCTGTGTTTAGTTGGAAGTTGTGTATTTGGAGCCACCATAAAAGGTTCTGCACAAAGCCTGGCAATTATTTTGAGGATCCGAAGCTCACTTCAATACAACTAAGTTGTTTGCAAAAGAATGATTCATCATCAGTTTTACATCTTTTTGAAGAATTGAAAATTGGCATCTGATGACAACAAACTATCTTTTTTTTTTTTTAATGGAAGAAGCATTAGGAAAAAAAAAATCACCAACCCTTTTTTCAGTGGAAATATGATTTCCAAAGTTGCACAGCTGGAACACATCAATCAGCTAAAAAGGTTTCTGCTTCCCTGACAACTGTTAGCAACAATGAGTCAGACAGAAAACAGATCTGTCTTTCTGTCCAGCTGGAATACATTTATTGAATAATACATGAGAAGAGCAACAATGTTAGACTTCTTTCAGTATAAGTTTTAAAGAACAATAACAAATAAATCCCCATTGGATATTGCAATATGAATATTACAAAAGAGTATTTGAAGCAAATTAGTCTCTATTTTTGAAAATGCAAATGAAAACATGAGCTTGACCATTTGCAGCATTCTAAAATTAATCCATTAGCTGAATTATTATGCTGAAGGTCAGACAAGCCCAGAAGGCTGGCCATGATTTGTATCCTGATAATTCCCAAATGACCAGGGAGGAAGGAGCTGTGGCCTGTGGCCTTGAGGAGGCTCAGTTCAGAGCCCAGTCTGGCTGCAGCTTTGCGGCGGGCTCTGAGGGCTGTTCTGCTTCATGCCCTGGTACATGCCAGGTCAGGACTGCTGTGTTTCATCACCACCCAGGCTCTCCTATTGCAGCCCTTGTCCTGTTTATCTCAACACTGTTCCCATGTTGTGACAGGGCCTTCCTGTGGGTTCAGTGTCTGTGTCTGTTGATTCAGAGTCTCACACCATGCAAAGATCACAAAAAGCTCTTTTCAAAAACAAGGGCTCCAGGGCCATCAGGTAAACCCATTCAAACAGCAAAATGGCTTTCACGTTTTATGTAAACAAAGAGGTCCTCTGGGGGCTGATGCTACACACATGGCGTGATTTCTCTATTTTCATCTCTTAGTTCTAAAGAATAAAATCTCATCCGTGGGACATTCCTATATAAATAATGGCAGAGATCCTCAAAGGTAGTGGTCATCAGGTCAGAGCATTGACACACTGAGTGACCACTGTGTGAGCTGGAGACCACAGTCCTCCCTTGCACTTAACCCACTGTGCACTGCCAGGCAAGGCTTCCACTCTCTCTGGTCTCATAAAAACAAGGGATTAAACTTAGATATTCTCTAAGGTCCTTTCTGGCTCTAAAGTGTTTTTTCCTTTAACTCCGCTAAAATGGGCTCTATAGAACCCAATTATTTCTCATTAATAGGCAAAATCATTATTACATGAGAAATTAGCTCTTGGTTACTCATTCCAAGGAAATAATCAGAATTCCAGCAAATGGCATTAGATTTATCTTTTTACATTTAAGATTTCGGCTTTAAGAGTCAATTTCCGAAATGCAAAATGAAAGAATTTAAAACAAGAAGCAGCCAAACATTTCTGGCCAAGACATTGCCTTGGTAGCATCTTGGTTTCTCAAGTCACTTTTTAGACGTTACCCTGAGCTGTGTTTGGCAAATCTGATTGAATAAATGTCTTTTACAGCCAGACTGTGTCCTCTGGTTTCATCTATTATCTGTTCTAGAAAAAGCCATTAAGTCAGTAAAAAGAACTTGTGGGAGGTTTTACTGCAGAGAACGAGTATTTTTCAGGACAAATACTGACCCTACTGAAAGTTTTGATGTAGCAGTTTCAGAAATCAAAGTCAAGGTGATTTTTTTTTAATTTTATTTTTTATAAACATATAATATCTTTTTATCCCCAGGGGTACAGGTCTGTGAATCGCCAGGTTTACACACTTCACAGCACTCACCATAGCACATACCCTCCCCAATGTCCATAACCCCACCCCCCCAACCCCCCTCCCCCCATCAACCCTCAGTTTGTTTTGTGAGATTAAGAGTCACTTATGGTTTGTCTCCCTCCCAATCCCATCTTGTTTCATTTACTCTTCTCCTACCCCCTTAACCCCCCATGTTGCATCTCCTCTCCCTCATATCAGGGAGATCATATGATAGTTGTCTTTCTCCGATTGACTTATTTCGCTAAGCATGATACCCTCTAGTTCCATCCACGTCATCGCAAATGGCAAGATTTCATTTCTTTTGATGGCTGCATAGTATTCCATTGTGTATATATACCACATCTTCTTTATCCATTCGTCTGTTGATGGACATCTAGGTTCTTTCCATAGTTTGGCTATTGTAGACATTGCTGCTATAAACATTCGGGTGCATGTGCCCCTTCGGATCACTACATTTGTACCTTTAGGGTAAATACCCAGTAGTGCAATTGCTGGGTCATAGGGTAGTTTATTTATTTTTTTAAATATATATTTTTTTAAGATTTTATTTATTTATTTTACAGAGAGAGATCACAAGTAGGCAGAGAGGAAGGCGGGGAGGGGGGGAGCAGGCTCCCCGTTGAGCAGAGAGCCCATAGCAGGGCTCCATCCCAGGACCCTGAGATCATGACCTGAGCTGAAGGCAGAGGCTTAACCCACTGAGCCACCCAGGTGCCCCAACAATAGGTCTTTTTGAATGGAGCTAACCATCTGTCCAGACCTTGCCTTGGAAAGACCTAGACTGTAGGCAGTGTAACAGAAGGTTCAGTCCTTCCAAGGTAGGGTCCTATGTGAGCACCACACAGCTGGAAGCCCTGTTCTTGGCACAGAGAAGCTCTGCTCACCCTGGGGATTCTGCAGTGAGAGGAGGAGAGCAGCACACTGGTTTTCTCCCCTTTCAAAGGTGCTTCACTTGGGGGAACCATTGCTCAAGCACATTAAGCAGGCAGACAGAAAACCTTGGCTGTGTTATAACCAGTCCTGTAACCCGGCCTCATTCCACTCAGGGTTAATGGTTGCCCCACCTTCCACTCCCCCTGCAGGGCAAACTGGTGCCTCCCCAAGGAGGATTTTGGTTTAGAGGAGAAGATGGCACCAGAGACTGGGAAGAAAGAAGTTAGTGGGCAGCACAGTGCCTCCTCAGAGCTGTCCAGGCCAAGTTCCTGTGAGCACTGCCAGCTTTCGGCATGATGCAGCAGCTGTTACTTGTATGGATCCTAAGGAGTGAACTCTGCTGTATGTTCAGATCAGCCCACCTTCTCCATGAAGCTTTCTCAAACTCTGAAACCCACATCAGTCTCAACATGGCTGACTTCCTTCAACTTCTTCCCCTTGGAGTGTTTGTCTCACCTACCAACTCCAGTTCTTCATGGTGGCTTTCTGGGAGACTGAGTGGGAGATCATCCTGAGGCAGCCTGGGGCTTAGAAGGAAGGAGGGCCATGGCTGAGGGACAAAGTCTACCCTGAGCCCTGAGCCCAGAAACAAGAGCAGTGATATTCCCACAGTGTTTTCCAGTGGTGTCCTGCTGACCTTATTTACCTTTCCTTCCCAGTAGGGAGATGAAACCCTACCTCACGTATTCTGCTTCCCCTGAATTTTTTCCTGAAGTTTTACCAAGTTGCAGCAGTTCTGCAAGCAGAGTCTGCAGGGCCATCTTAGAAGTTTGCCACAGGCTCTGTAATTGGAACCTCTTGAATCGCGTGCCCTCCCTCCCTGTCTCTTACTCCCTCCCTCTTGCTCCTCTCTGTGTCAGTAGATGATTGGGGTGATCAAGTGACACAGTGGAGAACATCACCATGTGGTGTATCATCAAGGCTAAATTATGTGGTACAGATTGTAGGAATTCAGGGATGATGAACATCAACATGTAGATATTCCCGGTTTGTGAGCAGTTTCTCTCATTCCACTAATACTTGTGAGCTACATACTGTGGCAATGGCTGGGAAATAATGGTGAACCAAGCAGGCAGGGTCTCTGTCCTTATGGCATTTCCAGGCTCTTCCACTCCCAGGTGTGTATTCTAGATACTCCGCAATGTCCAAAGAGCAGGTCTTGGATCCAACCTGAACCACTGAGGGTCAGGGATCTTAGTGGGCATTTCCCAAAAGAGCATGGAAACTGCTGGAAACTGCTGTTTTGATTTTATTTTTTTTCCACCATGATGAGTCTTTCCTATTCTAGAACTTCATATAAATGGAATCATATAGTAGGCGCTGTCTTATGTGCACCTTCTTTAACTCAACATGATCAATTTGAGGTTTGTCCACATTGTTGCATGTTTTAGGAGTTTGCTCTCTTGTATTGCTGAGTGGTATCTATCATAGGGATATGCCAGTTTACTTCTCCATTCTGCTCTCTATGGACACCTGGGAGATTGCCATTGCCTCTGCCTGCTCATGTGGGCTTCCTCCCATGATGAAGAGAATGGTCACTGGAGCCAAACTGACAAAAATTAGAACTACTTGCTGAGTGACACTGAGAGAGAGGTTCAGCCTATCTGATTCTCAGCTTGCTCCCTACAGAGGTAATAGTGGTAATGCTTTGGAGCAGAAAATGGCTCTAAGACCACCTGGAACATAACCAATGCATAATAGAAACTGTTTTTTATGACTGTTGTCTTAGTTTCCTAATGCTGCTATCACAAAATATCACAAACTTGGTGGCTTCCAACAACAGAAATGTATTTTCTCACAGTTCTGAAGCCTGCTGGTCTGAAATCAAGATGCCAAGAGGGCCATGCTCTCAGGTTCCAGAGAAAAATCTGTTCTATGCCTTGCTTTTAGTTCTGCTGTTGCCAGCGAACCCTGGCACTCCTTTGGCCTGAGGACGCATCACTCTCTCGGATATCTGCCTCCATCTTCACGTGGCTTTCTTTCCTGTTTCTCATGTCTCTGTGTCTCTTCTCCTTTTCTTATAAGGACACCATTCATATTGGAATAAGTACTCACCCTACTCCAGTAAGCTCATCTTAACTAATTACAACTGCAACAATCCTATTTCCAAATAAAGTCACCTTCTGAGGTTCCAGGAGGGACATGAATCTGAAGAGGGGAGGACTCTCCAGCCCACTGCAACTTTCTCCCTAACTAAGTTATAAAATCACTTATCTGAAAGGTTTTGTCTTATACAATATTGCTCTTCATCCCTTGTACACACTCAGGGGCCAATAAATGTTTGATGGAGCAGAAATTGATAAAGATGATGGATTTAAGCTATACTTTGAGGATAGATAAGAAGAAAAGATCATACAGCAGGATACAGCATAGATTTTTAGTTTCACTCTTACTGTATCTTTGTGGAAGCTTTGATGTCAGAAACTAATACACTTCCACAAGAAATTAGCATTTTTATATAGTTAATCAGAGATCCATGTTGTTTCATCTAGATTTAATTGAAAATAAAGTTAGAAAAAGATTGGAAATAATTTTCATATTTTACCTCAATTATAATAACACATTTTCTTAATGTTTGTTCTCAGATACAGCAGTGATATGACATTCTGCTGGACCTGGCAAATTCCTCCTAGGAGTCAGAGACTGCTGAACTATACAAACACTACCCCACAGAATCATTAACTTCTCAGTTTTTTAGCTAACAAGGGGGGGAAGATCAAGTTCATTCCATCCTTTCTCCCTCCCTAGTCATCTTGGTGGCAGCTCTTGGTTGGTGGCCACAATGAAGAGGAAAAAGCCTAAGGCAGGAGGATGGTGGCCACAAAGAAGAGGAAAAAGCCATTGACGTCATCAACTCTAGACTCCAACTCATTATGAAAGGTGGAAAGGGTATGCTGGGGTACAAGCAGACTCTGAAAATGGTCAGATATGACAAAGCAAAACCGGTCATCCTCGTCAACAGTTGCCCAGCCTTGAGGAAATCTGAAATAGAATAATACTACACCGTGTCAGCCAAAAGTGGTGTCCATCATGACAGTGGCAATAATGCTGAATTGGGCACAGCATGTGGAAAATTCTACAGACTATGTACACTGGCTAACATTGATCCAGGTTCATTGGTTCTGGCTATCCATTGATCTGGCACCATTAGAAGCATGCCAGAACAGACTGGTGAAAAGTAAATCATGCAAAATTATTCTCTATTAAAACTGGTCAGATCTTATTTTTAAAAAATTAAGTTTAAATTCCTTGTTTAGGGGTGCCCGGGTGGCTCAGTTCATTAAGCGACTGCCTTCAGCTCAAGTCATGATCCTGTCCCAGGATCAAGTCCAGTATCTGGCTCCCTGTTCGACAGGGAGCCTGCTTCTCCCTCTGACCCTCACCCCTCTCATGCTCGCACTCTCTCTATCTCTCTCTCTCTCTCTCATTCTCTCTCCCAAATAAATAAATAAAATCTTTAGAAAAATAAATAAATTCCTTGTTTATATAAGAATAGATATTAATAGGAACCATGTCTGTTCCAATTTCCTTTGCACCTTCTATGTTGTTTATGGAACTTGCTTTCGTGGCCTCACATTCCATAGGAATTGAGTTTGTCAAGCAACAGAAGTCACAATTAGCTATATATTAGATAATACAGCTTCAGTGTTATTATTTATGATGTCCAATGAGTAGGAATATGAGGTCTGCCTGGTTTCTTATGATCTTCAAGACTTTTTAAGATGAAAAGATACATAAGGCCCCCAGTGATGGTAGACCTCAAAGATGCTGAAATATTAAGTAGGCCAACAAAAAAAGATGATTTTCTCATTTTCTATTTATTTCTGCAAGCAACCTGTGTGTAGGAATTCATTTTTCCCCCCAGAGAAATCAATAAAGGTGCTTTTATTTTGAATATAAGCAGGATAAAACCGAAAGTCATTTTTATTTTTTTCTGAACTCACTACAGTTCTGAAGCAGTTCACCCCATTAAAATTAGTGCTCGAAATTTTGCCTAAGTATCCAAAGCAATTCTCCCATCCCATAAAAAAACAATAGTAGGGACAACCATACAGATAACCAAAAAGTCAGTTGCTTACATAATGAGGAATAAATCCCCAAAGGAGCTGCCTACACCCCAAATATGACCCATGCATGCTTTTCCACCTTTCCTGAATTTTCTCCACGATAATCTAGTTTAAGTTCCTAAAACTTGGTTTCGAATTCAAACCCTTTCTGAGAGAGAGAACTAAAAAACACATTTGCCCAGTCAAATGCACGATATTAGATCGTACCTGGGTAGAAACTTGAGGAAAGGGTACCCTACACAGGTGCATGTTCACGAGTATGAAACCTGTATTTGCAACACTACTTGAGTCAGAGAGCATGTCTTTCCTCTTTTCCCTATCTTCACAATAATCCAATAGAAGGTGTTTTGGATTGAGGTTAAATTAACGTAACATAAAATTAACTATTTTAAAGTATACAATTTAGCTTTGTTTAGTACATTCACAATGTTGTGCTGCTCTCACCTCTACTAGTCCCAATGCATTCTAATCACTCCAAAATTAAACCCCTTACCCGTTAAGCAGTTATGCCCCATAACTGCTTCCCTCCCTCCAGCCTTGGAAACTACCAACCTGCATTCTATCTCTATGGATTTACTTTTCCTAGATGCTTCATTGAAATGGAATCATGCAATATGTGGCCTTCCTGCGTTTGACTTCCTTCACTCAGTATAATGTTTTTGAAGTTCACCCAGGTGGTAGCGTATTGACACTTCATTCCTTTTTATGACTGAATAATATTCCACTATATGGTTGTAACATATTTTGTTCATCCACCCATCCATTGATGGAAATTTGGGCTGTTTCCACCTTTTTGCTATTGTGAATAATGCTTTTATAAATATAGATGTGTAAGTTTTTGTCTGAGAACCTGTTTTCAATTCCTTGGGGTATATACCTAGGAATAGAATTGCTGGGTCATGTGGTAATTCTGTGTTTAACTTTTGAGGAAACACCAAACTGTTTTTCACAGCACCTGAACCGTTTTTCACTCCCTACAGCAATGTATAAAGATTCCAGTTTTACCACCTCTTTCCCAAAACTCATTACTTTCTGCATTCTTTTAGTTTGTTTTTATTGTAGTCATTCTCATGAGTGTGAAGAGGTATCTCATTATGGTTTTCATTTACCTTTCCATAAAGATTAATGGTCAAATATTTTCAGCCCATGCTGCAAAGCTGCAATACCTCTATAAAAATGCTGTCATTCTCATGAGTGTGAAGAGGTATCTCATTATGGTTTTCATTTACCTTTCCCTAAAGACTAATGGTCAAATATTTTCAGCCCATGCTGCAAAGCTGCAATGCCTCTATCATGCCCAAACCATTTATGGTTATGAAAGTACAGCCAGGGAATAAATATGTGTTCTTGATTATTAAATATTCTTTTCTAGTTATATTAATATTTCAAAGTGTATTTTTAAGAGTTAGAGTTCACATACTGCAGCCCTTTAGTAAAATAGTATATATTATACATAGTTGTATATGTTTAGTTATATATAATAAATATTATAATATTACAATTAAATAAAATTATTTTTATTGTTGATTTCTTTAATACTTAATTTCAACAAATCTTCCTTCATGGATGGCAGTATTGAAACTACGCCATGGATACACAGTGTTCTGTGTACCATGTTCTGCTACTGTGCTGCTCATTCTGGAAATTATTGGTAACTTCCCATCAAGCTCTCTTCCTCTGGTTGGTTGGCTCGTTCATTTTAGTATCTACAGAGGAAGGTCACATCTCCTAACTAAGGGTTCCCTTCAGGGTGGTGAAAGCCAAGAGGTAGGAGATATTGAACAGTTACCCAGAAGCTTCCCAATCCAATTCTATGGATTTGTAGCACATGACATTGCCAATATTGCTTATAACTGCCATAGGGTTCAACCTAAAGTTTCCATTTTTCAAAGAAACTTCAGGAAACACTAGGTTTTGCTATTTGGACTTCTTTCCATTTGTAAGTTGAAAAAGCCAATTAGTTCCTAACATGTGATTCAAGATTTAAGTAGGTATTCTCTAAATAAAGATAATTCTTTTCTCATACTCAAGCACTAGTTTGAATTTCTAAACAAAAACAGGACAGCTATTTTATACATAAATAAGGAAGGGACTCGTGTTTAAAATTACATTGTCATAAATAAATTTTACCTTGTCATTAAAATGTTTTAAATAATTTAATCAGTAAAAACATCACACATTAATAAAAATTAATGCAACATGGGTTTTATACATCCATTCATACATCAAATAGCAAATTTATTTCCTAGCTCTGGCCCACTGAGAGGACCTAGAAACAGTAACATCCCAATAGTAATGAGTTCATTTAGTGCCTGAAACTTGGTTTCTAAATATCATTATCCAATAAAAAGATCGAAGGATCTTTGGAGAAATAGTTGATCCAAGGCAGGATCAGCAACAATATAAAAATGAGCCTGTACCTCATTTTGTTGTTCATTGTAGCTTTATTTACAGGGCCAAGATATGGAAGCAATCCAAGTGTCCATCAATAGATGAAAAGATAAATAAAAGTGGCATGCTGTATATATACAATGGAATATTACTCAGACATAAAATAGGATTAGATCTTGCCCTTTGTAACAACATGGAGGGAACTAGAGGATATTTTGCTAAGTGAAATAAGACAAAGAAAGACAAATACTATATGACTTCACTTATATCTAATAATACTTAAATACCAATCACTATGGGGGGCTGCCTGGGTGGCTCAGTTGGTTAAGCGCCCAACTCTTTTTTTTTTTTTTTTTTTAGATTTTATTTATTCATTTGACAGAGAGAGATCACAAGTAGGCAGAGAGGCAGGCAGAGAGAGGCAGAAGCAGGCTCCTGGCCAAGCAGAGAGCCGGATGCGGGGCTTGATCCCAGGACCTGGGATCATGACCTGAGCTGAAGGCAGAGGCTTTAACCCACTGAGCCACCCAGGTGCCCCAAGCGCCCAACTCTTAATCTCAGCTCAGGGCATGATCTCAGGGTTGTGAAATCGAGCCCCACACTGGGTTCCACGTTAGGTGTGGAGGCTGCTCATGATTTTCTCTCTCCCTCTCCCTCTGACCCTCTCCATCCCTTCTCCTCCAACTCATGCACTCTCTCTCTCTCTCTCTTAAAAAAAAAAAAATCACTATCAAAACAATATATCAATCACTATGAATCATTATGCTGTATACTTGAAACTAATGTAACATTGTGTGTTAACTATACTTCAAGTTAAAAAAATGAGCCTGGAACATTCTGTGATACCATAAATTAAGGAAGTACTCTCAAGAAAGGATGAGGACATAATGAAAGTCACAGGATCTCCCAACAGCCAAAGTTTGAATAATTTGAGCAAAATGAATAATGATAATGTTGGATTAGAACAAAAATAATAAACTAAATAATTATGATTCCATACTGATATTTAAAAAACTGAATAAATAAATGGGAAAGAAGAAACTATTTTTCCTTACAGAAGAATTCCAGTTAATAAATGTAGAAAACGTGTGGAAAATAGAATATCCCCATTAGAAGCCCACTGTAATAATTGCATCAGGCACAATCTACTAACAGATATTAAAATTAGTGGGCAAAAGTTTAAAAAGAAACAGTATTTGCATAACCTCTATGTATCTCCTTCAAAATAAACATTAATCACAAAAAAAGAAAATAGTAACTCTACAGTGAAAAAACTTGGACATGCCACCTAAGCTGGTAATCAAGGTCACCATCACTAGGAACAAGACTTTCTGACCTGCATACCTTCTTGGGATATAATGAACTGAGAATGGCACATCGCCTGTGTGATATCCTTCCCAATAATGCAAAAGACTTTAGTCTAAACATGAGAAAACATCAGACAAATTGAAGGACTTTCTACAAATCATCTGACCAGAGTTCTTCGCAACTGTCAAGGTCATTAAAGACAAGAAGAAACTTTAAAATGGACCCAGATTGAAGAAGAGATAACTAAAAGCAGTGTGGGTGCTGAATAAAATACTAGACCAAGGAAAAAAGGACATCAGTGAAAAAACTGATGATCTGTCAATAGGATTATTATATCAATGTTAATTTCTTAGTTTTTATCATTATTTTGTGGTTTTACAAGACATTAACATTATAGAAAACTGAGTGAAAGGTATATGAGAACTCTGTACTATATTTGGAAATTTGGAAAATTCAGGAAATCAAATCACTGCTACTACTTTGGATTATATTCTTCCAATTCTCTATGAATGCATGCATGTATATGTGGTATAATCTTTATGATAATGAGATCCTAGAATTCATAATATTTTTCTTGCTTTTAAAAACTTCCTCCCAGCAATACTGAAATATAATTGATGCATAATAAGCCTTACATATTTATGGTATACAATTTACTGAATTTTGACATATTTATACACCAGTAAAACCATAACCACAATCAATGCAATGAACATAACCATCACCCCAAAGAGTTTCCTTATCCCTCCGTATTGGTCCTTAATGTTTTCCCTTTTATCCATCTCTCCACTCTTCTCTGAGGCAACCAAAGTTCTGCTTCCTATTATGACTGATTGCTTTGCATTTCCCAAAATTCTACATAAATGGAAATATAAACTACGTGCTTCCTTTGTCTTAGCTTCCTTCACTCAGGTTAAGTATTTTGAGATTTACATGTGTTGTTGTGTCTATCAAGATTTCATTCCTTGTTATCAGCAGCAGTATTCCACTGTGCAGCTGTAACAGAACTTGCTCATTCATTCACCTATTGATGGACGTTTAGGTTGTTTCAGTTTGGGGCTATCATGAAGAGAACTTCTATGAACATTCAAGTACAATCTTTGGACATACACTCTCTTTCCTCTGGGGTAAACATCTAAGAGTAAAAGGGCTGAGTCATATGGTAAATGTACATGTAACTTTTTAAATGCCAAACTGTTTTCTAAAGCATTTTACACTTCTACAAGCAGTCATGAGACTTCTAGTTGTTTCACATTCTCAACAACTGGTATGGTCAACCATTTCAGTTTTAACCATGCTGCCTGAAGTGCAGGGTCATCTCATTGTGGATTTAATTCACATTTCCCTAAAGGCTAAAATTAGCAAGCCTCTTTACATATGCTTACTTGCCATTCTTATATCATTTTTGATGATGAGTCTGTATAAATCTTGATCATTTTTAATTGACTCATTTCTCTTTTTATCACTGACCTACAAAAGATCTTTTATATATTCTAGGTACACATCCTTTGTTAAGTGTAGGTTTTACAATATGTTCTGCTAGTCTGTAGCTTATCATTTCAATTTCTTAACAATGTTTTTTGACAGAAGTTTTAATTTTGGTGTAGTCCAATTAATAGATTTTTTCTATCAGATTTCATGTTTCTTATATCATATTTAAATTATATCATATTTAAATCTTAGCAAACCCAAAGTCACTAAGAATTTCTCCTATGTTTTCTTCTGTAAGTCTTGCAGTTTTAAATTTGATACTTGGGTCTATAATCCATTTGAGTTCATTTTTACTTATGGATCAAAGTTTTTTGTTTGGTATATGAATAGTTAATTTCAGCACCATTTCTTAAATTGTCCCTTCCCTATTGGATTGTTATGGCACCCTTATCAAAAATCAGTTTCTAATATTATTTTCATATTCTTTCTTTAAATTTTTTTAAGATTTTACTTATCTATTTGAGAGATAGAAAACACAAACAGGGAGAGGGGCAGAGGGAGAGGGAGAAGTAGACCTCCACAGAGAAGGGACCCCAATGTGGGGCTTGATCCCAGGACCCTGGAATCATGATCTGAGCACAATGCAGATGCTTAATCGACTGAGCCACGGAGATACTCCTCATACTCTCTCTTTTGTCCTATTGTTTATTTGTTTATCTTAACATCCAGTCCACACCATCTTGATTATGATACTATATAGTAAGTCTTGAAATCAAGTTGTGTTAGCTATTTAACATTGTACTTTCTTCTAATTTGTTTTGACTATTCAAGGTCTTTTGTACGTCCATATAAATTTTAAGATCAGTCAGTCAATGTCTACTAAAAAGGCTCTGGAATTTCAATTTTAAATGTTTGATTTATAGGTTATTTTAGAGAGAACTAATATGTAATGATATTAAGTCTTTCAATGCATAAACATGATATATTCTTCCCAGCTAACTGGGTCTTCTTTTCCTTTTTCTCAGCAACATTTTGTAGTTTCCAGTGCACAGGTCTTGCACATCTTATGTCAAGTTTATTCTTAAGTACTCTTATTTTTTAATATTATTATAAATGATATTGTAATTTTAATTGTTCATTGCTAGTATATAGACATATGACTAACTTTTGTATATTGACATTTTATCCTACAACTATGATAAACTCATTTATTATAGCAACTCTTTAGTGGACTCTGTAGAATTTTCTACATACAATCCTGTCATCTTCATGTATAGAACAATTTAACTTCTTCTTTTCCAATATGTTTGCTTTCAATTTCTTTACTTTCCAAACAGCTTTGCTCTGTTTGAATTAACAAAAAGGTACCAGGTATTGTGGGTCAAGTAGACATCACCAAAGTTAGCTAGGCTTGAATCGTCTTCTAAGGAGCCACTTAGGAGTCTCACTATAGAAGGAAATCAAAGTAGCAGCAGAGTATGAGGTAGAGGGGAATGGGAGCTGAGAGTAGGGAGATTAAAAGCTGAATCAGGGCCATGCTTCTCACACCAAGGAACAGGTACTGGGGAGACTTTCCTTTGCATGCTTCGTACTCCACATGGCACAGCACCAAAGGCCAGGCAGTCAGTATTGACTAGGGGAGCATCAACCACCAGTGGAGAGAGCAGCACCAACAGTCAGTTAAATAAAAGACTCTTGTCCTCTTTCTTGCTCTTCACTTTTCTAACACAGTGACGGGTTAGAGCCTAGAAGGAGAGGAGGAGGCTAAATGAGCCCATTCTATCCCCCAGTGTAAGAGTGGGGTCTGCAGAATAAAAGATCAGGTAATGCCCACCCCCCCAACCCCACACAAACATACACACTATAGTCCCTATGATATGAACAAGTTTTTCAATCAGATACGAGATTGGAGTTTTAAACAAATCAGACTTCTAATAAACTGTTACCAGGAAATTACGATCCCCGCCCCCCCCCCCAGATGCTGTTAAGACATCTGCTATCCTGGAGAAAAGGGATGTTTAACATAAGTCAATGGGGTGGAGGGGGGAGGTAGTGAGCAGGGTAACAACAGAAAACTAAGATAGATCAATAAACCAGATATATCTGGTTTAAAGATGTCTCTCTGTTAAATTAGTTGATTGAATATAAATAATGAATTTATCGGGATAAAGCCAGTTAAAAAGACCTTCCTAATTTGATTCTGGAAGGTCAAAAAAGTGTTCTAGTGGATCTCATGACCCAGGATCCTTTGAAATAAGTGGGAGGAAACATCGGCAAGTTCTCAAAGCAAAGGGTCCAACACAATAAGATTTATTTAAAATGCATTTGTTGGGCCTCCATTTCTTTGACAGTAAAATGAAAACGATTGCACTAAATTCCCTCTGATCCTCCTGTCCCTATTTTCTTTGCTTTTTCAAAATAGCCAATTCATATCCCCCTATTGCTTCTAAAAAGTTCAGATTTATCTCAAAAATACATGCCTATGAACTTTCACATATGTTGCTCTCTCAGCCTGGAATACCTCTTCCCCACCTACCTCCTAGAAAATATCCCCTCATCCTTCAAGATCAGCTTCTTGAATCCCCTTCTCTCACTGTCCAGGTAGAATGACCACTTGTTCTTCTCTAATTCTCGCCAGTCTCAACTTATTCCTCCATGGCAAAGATTTTTAAAGAGGAGATGGCAGGGGGGTGGATATTGAGTTGTGTCAGCTGTCTTCTCCCTAATCCGCTTCTCTTTTAAGGAGAAAACCCAGCTTCTGGCCAGCTTCCAAGGAAATCTCCATACAAGACTTGGATAATGGAAGAACAAGAAAAGTGAAATCAATCAGAAAGGCTAAGCCAATCTGTGAATAAAGAGATGAGCCTGAGAGAGCATGATGAACAGCAAGAAAGACCACATCGTCAAGTTCATGAGAGGTTGCAATAAAAGGACAAATGGTGCTGGCATATGTGGAGTGGACATGTCTATGCCCCAGAACCACTGCAGTGTGGGGTATATGGAAAGGAGAAGAAATGGGTATTCTGTTCTGCTATGTACATGGATTGCCTTTGGCATTTTTAAAGAAACTTCCATAGAGTTTAAATTGTTTTTCAGTCTTTCCACGTTCAAGCTACTGTGTGAACATGACCTGTAGTGAGGCTGGGGCTTTGAGCTAAGTGGCATCTGTCTTATAAGTCTTAGCAACTTGCAATTATATTTTCACATCTGTTTACTCTTCTCACTTGCTCCCCCACCCATCAACCCCAGATTCTCCCGGAGAGCAAGGACTGTACCTAATTTATTCATTTCCCCTGCCCTGTGAATGAAGGATTCATCTAGAAAAGGAGCCTTTTTCTGGAACTCTACACACAGTCCCCAGGTGGGTTCTAAAGGCATACAAATGGATATGTGCAGAAGGCTTCAGAGCTCTGAGGTCACACAGATTGGATTCTACTCCCAGCCCTGCCACCCACACTAGCTATGGTCCCTCAAACTCCTGAAGTCTTCGCTCTCTCAACTGTAAAATGGTGGACACCACTGCCCCTGTGTTTTATACAGGATTAAACAACATAACACATATTAACTATTAACTGCACTGCCCAACACAGGCAAATGTATACATTACAAAGAGAGATATACAGATCTCAACATAGCATACCTGAATATACGCAAGCGTACAGATATATTCAGCTTCAATTCCGAACCTTCCTTTCGAAATATCCTTCTCTCTTAGATACGTATATATTAAATCTGGTATTTTCTAAAAAGGAAGAAACAGCAATAGTAACACTATCACAATTATTATAAGTATATTTAATTGACTGAAAGAGAACATTAAGCATATGAAACCTGAATGTATACATCACTTTAAATGATTAATCTAACTTGTTTTGCATCATACACATATCTGTCAGGCAAAGGTTAATAGAGAGTTTATGAAATTCAGAATGCAATTAAGTCTCATAGGAATCTCAGTTGGAGGCCATGCCAGTTTCTATGGCAACCAAAGGGCTCAGGCAAAACGTGGGGGGATGGGAGCTAATTCAAAGGCAATATAAGCACATAAATATAGCTCTTGTCTACCTTTTCTTCTGAGCTCCAAAAGCAGTCTTTGCTGCATTTAAATTATTATACAAAAAGAAATATAAATCAGATTTTTTTCATTTCTTAGAATTAAATACACTTTTGCAAAATGTTTAAAGGTGATTCCAATTTTTAAATATATATCAATTCTCTGCATATCCAGTTTATGACGTGTGTCAGGTATGAGTCTCAAATTCCTCGGGGAGGCCAGAGGGAAAATAGAAGAGGAGATTAAAAGAACAAAACAAGATGTCCAGGATGATCAGAATACACTGTGAATAACCTCAACACCAGCTAATCAGGTTTTACTTATGATCTCAGAAGTTGCAATCAGGACAAAGGGAGAAAATATGGTCACAAGTAAAATTGGTTTTCTTGTTACGAATTTCACAACATCATTGAATTAAAAGAGACTGTAGTGATCACCTGATCAAAAACCTTCATATTATCACCAAAAATATGTACCTGAAGAAATTAATTTAACTCCCTAATTTAGTTGTGGGAGTGAGATACCAGCACAGCCTGAAATCTGAGACTCCTGACTGCAACTCACTGTGCATTCTATACTCCACCTTCTTTTGCTTCACTTTTACAAACAAGATTTGGTTCCAAAATTCAGGAACATTCTTAAACCATTTTCCTTCCCAAGTAGCTTCTAACTTTTGAATTCCCTGAATCTAGATTGTTGCTGATGGTCTGATTTGTTTTGTAAAACCAGTTGAATCTTATTTTTTTATACACTCCACCTAAACTCTTAATCTGGCTCACACTTGACAAGCAACTTCAGATTTAGCATGAACCCTGCTTTATGGAAGTTCTGCAATCACTCATCTGTTTTATGCTGACAGTCCAGCTGCTCCAAGTTTATTGGAGGCGGTTTGCCCCTGTATATGTCCTATGTAAGAAGAGACTGAAAGACAAAAGAGAAATTCACATAGGAGCCACCAAACGTTAATAAAAAATAGACATCGTTGTTGTCCCAAATCCAAGTCTCTGAAGGGAAATCTTGCAAGTGGAAATTTTCCCCATGATTTTAAAACTGTGTGTGCTGTATTTATTATGATGTTGTGAGAACCTCAAGACTTTGATAAAGAAGAGTGAGTTGCAGAAAGAAAGAGCCATCTGTGATAACCACGGTGGGAGTGAAAATTCCAGGCTCTCTGGCTGGACCCCCTCTCAGGAATCTCTCCCCACTGTATGTGGTTGATTAGCCCTGGTGAGGCTGAGCAAGCTTGAAAAGCTTCTGCTCTCTGCAGAAATGGGGGCTTTTGTTAGTGCCAGTATCATGATATTTGAGATTGCTATGGAAACTTGGTTGGGATGAACCAAGTCACACCCTCATTAAATAAAGAGTCAAAAACACAGAGTAGCTGAAGGCTCTTGAGAAACTCAAGAAAACCATATTGCATAACTTCATATCTTCATTTGGTGATCTCAAGTTCTTTCTTTGTAAAGGTAAGAGAAAATGGAATAAAGAAAAATTGAATGGCATTATAATTTGGCCAGCACTGTTAAAACAGTGAACTTGTGCTACTCTCTCAATGTTTGCATTAAATAAAGCCTGTAGTTTCTAACTCTGTATCAAATAAATACAATGGAGAGATTCCATAGTGGACAATTCATGATGACCTCTCTCTGTTTCTGTACACATGTAAAAAGAGTGTGTGGCGCTAATGAGGGGACAGGTGGCTGGACTAGAATCTAATTCTCCTTCTCTAAACACTGAGAAAAGATATCAAAAGTACAGATAGAATGCTGTACTTATCTCTGCAAACCACATCCTCTCTGAACTCTTTCTTCTCATTCATAAAATGGAGATAATCCCAGCCAGGCTACCTCGTAATGTTATTATGTGGAGAAAATGAGATCATAATCGGAAGTTTTGATTTTTTCAGAAACTTACCCTGGGTGTAATAGCCACCGTGCTTGCTTTCCCTCTATGTTCTTCTCAGGGACACTTACCCATTCACAGCCTCAACTAATTAGGCAGCTATGTTTTCTCATATGACCATATCGACTTTCCACATGCCCACTCAACCCTAGTTTAGTGGACCCCCTACTCCAATGTCTGGCCAAAGCCATGTGTGGCATTGCTCAAAATGATAAAATAGATCAATCAGACTGACTTTCCCAGAAATGTGAATCAAGACACATGGAGGAAAAAATAGCATGCGAGCAGTGGGAAGTGTCTAAAAGGTCCAAATGGGTTGAGCAAGGTCAAGTTATAAGAAGCATAAGTATGATGAAGGAGGAGTTAGTTGGGAGTAGAACAGAAAAGAGACCTGAGGAGGGTACTGAGTCCCACTGAGAACAAAACACTAGAGTGGATGGGGCTGCCACCATCAGAGCTCCCTAAAACTTGGTAGAAACAAGATTCACCAAATGTTGTCTATCTCACAACCTAAATAATTCTCTGTATCTCCTTTACTGCCATGTTCATCCATTATATAAGTTGATTAATTGGTTAATATCCTTCCTATTATTCAGCATACTTTTTTAAAAATTTTAAGTGTTTGAGCAAAAATTGATTCAAATCAGGTGTCACAGAAGTGGTTAAGACTGCTCCACCAACAGGAGCTCAGAGAGACTTTTATAGAGAAAAAACAAAGCAAAGTAAGGCAGTTACTGATGGCTATAGTTAAATTGTAAACAGCCTAGTTGGATGTTTATGATTGGTTGTCCTTAGTGTTTTGATTTTATAAACTTGAGGCATTTACTAGCTTAGATTTTGGGTTGCTTCCACAGGCTGCCACAGCATTCGAGCCGCATCAGTCTGATGGCCTCCTTGCTTAATTAATTGAATAATTCCCCCTACTTTTAGTCATCCTCTCATATAGGAGAGATTGACCAAAAATTTGATATTGACATCACTCTCAGTCACCCCCAGAGTTAAGTTGTCCTTGTCTCATTGTGAAAGTGATAGGTTATGATGTCAGATCTGTGTAGAATTTTTTTTGCTGTTCATGTTGTCATTCATCTTGGGAGGCCATTTGATGTACTGCTGATGGCTATGAATATATATTTAAGACCTCTGAAAAACAAAGCCCACTAGGGAGACTACAGTTATTATTTGGGGGATAACAATAAGAGACTAGAATATGCTCCAGGGCCGCCATGAATCAAACCAATTGGTATTAAATAAATCAAAAATGTACCTGAGGGGGCATCAACTTATTTTAGCCAAGTGGCTTCTTTATTGATTTCTTATATTTGCTAAAATACCAGATGTGTTGATAAAGTTACAGTAGGACACTTTGCTATGCCATAGACTCTCTCTCTTCAGTCACTAAGTAATCTAAAGCAATACTGTTATCTAAAACCATGTTAGCAAGAACTTCTAGTGACTTTTGTTGGGAAGCTATTGCTTTAGCAGCAGATTCAGAAATAATTGAGAAAGTTAAAAAGCATGCCTTCTCATGCATTAACAGAGAGAAAAAGCAAGTAGCAAAAAGGAAAAAGGAATGAAGTTTTCATATTGGAAATATAAGACCTTGATCCATGATCTTGAAAGAGCTATCCACCACAAGACACCATCTGCTTCTGGAGAGGAACCTCCCCAGTCAATTTTTAGATATCCAGCTGACATGCAGTTCCAACAGTCTGCCAGAGCCCTTTTTAGTTGGGGGATGTGGACCCAAGGTTCAAGGCCCTGAAGTTTAACTGCCATCTGGGTAGAGAGGAAGACCTAGTATGGTCCCTTCCAAGGAGATTCAAGTACAGTCCTTGTTTTTAGTGATTCCAAATCAGAAGGGTGGAACAAAATTCAAAATGTTAGTTTGGAAAGTTTAACCAGATATTCAAATAAACTAGAAGAGTTCAGGATCCAGCTTGGTTTACAGATATATAACAAAATCTCAAAGATAATCAACATAACTAGAACTGATATCTACAAGATTGTGATATAATTTTCTACTGAAAAATTTTATCCTCCAAAATCACCCTCATTTCTATCAAAAATAATCACAGTAAGGCTAATTTGTTTGCAAAATAAGTCTAGTCTCATTAAACTTGTTCGGATTATTTACATAAGTGTATCAAGAATAGTGATTGACCATATAAGATCTTTTAAAATCTGCTTCACTGTAACTTTTATAAGAAATCATAGATCCAACTTTTTTTTTTTTTTTTTTTTTTTTTTAGATCCATCTTTTAAAAGTCTTTTCAGGCAGGGCACCTGGAAGACTCAATAGTTAAGAAGCCAACTCTTGATTTCAGCTCAAGTCATGATCTCAGAGTCCTAGAATCAAACCCTATACTGGGCTCCCTGCTCAGAGGGGAGTCTGCTTGGGATTCTTTCTCTCCCTCTGCCCTCCCATCCCCCACACCCTCCACTCACTTGCACTCTCTCTAAACATAAAATAAATAAATCTTTAAAAATTAAAAAATAAAAATAAAAGCCTTTTTAGGCTAAGAAGCAATGCCAAGAACTCACCATCAGACTTTACCTGGAATACTTAAATATTTGGGTATATTTCTCTTTTCTTGAGGTACCCAAGATATGCTGAGGTGCCTCAGCCTTTCAGGAAGTGACCTTCCTTACTGAACAGGTAAGGCTGCTGGGAATCTTATAGGCAAGGTATCAGGCTAGTTTTTCCAAGAAGATTTTTTTTTACCTTACCTTTTATTTGACAGACAGAGATCACAAGTAGGCAGAGAGGCAGGCAGAGAGAGAGGAAGGGAAGCAGGCTTCCCACTGAGCAGAGAGCCCGACGAGGGGCTCGATCCCAGGACCCTGGGACCATGACCTGAGCTGAAGGCAGAGGCTTTAACCCACTGAGCCACCCAGGTGCCCCTCCAAGAAGACTTTATTGGATCCTTAAGGTTAATCTTAGTTCCCTAACCCTATCTGGTCATATCAGATTTTATGCATATCCTCAAATATTAAATTCAAGTCAAAGCCTTGGTAATATAACCAATGTTTCCAATTGGGTCTTGTTATAAAAAGAATAGATTTTCTATATAAGTATAGTTACTGTTGTAGCATGCAATATTAGTTTCAGGTATACAACATAGTGATTCAATAGTTATATACATTTTGAAATTCTTACTACAATAAGTGTAGTTATCATGTGTCAACATATAAAATTATTACAATATTATTGAATTACATTCCCCATGCTGTTGGAACACAACCCAGATCCTCACCAATGTGACTGGGGTCATGTTGGATCCTGTGAGAAAACTCCAGGAAATGGAGGGCAAGAGTCTTCCTGGGCCCACGCCCAGAATAAACATGGGAGGATTCCCGGAGTGCTTTCATGTCCTCCTTTAGGATCTGCTAAGTTTGGAGAATCCTTAACTTGCTCTTGTCATTTAAAACTAAAAGATAATTGTTGTTGTTCACTTGTCACACTTGATTGCCTGCTCGTAGCCCACATCCCGCAATAGCCCGAATCCTGCACGTAAATCTATATCCTGTTTGTAACCAGATCTTGTGTAAAGTATAAAACCAGTAATTGTAAGAAATAAAGTCTACTGATCAAAAAAGTCAGTAGTTCCCCCATCATTTTGGCTCCGACCAGGATCCCCACCTCACGAAGATGACACTGTGCTATGCTTTTTATCCTTGTGACTTATTAGTTTCATAGCTGGAAGTTTGTACATCTCAATCCCCTTCACTTATTTTACCAATTCCCTCACCTTCTTCCCCACTGGCAACCAACAGTTGTTCGCTGTACTTATGAGTATATTTCTGTTTTATTGATTGTTCATTTGTTTTGTTTTGTTTTGTTTTAGATTGTTCATTTGTTTTATTGTTTTTCTACATATAAGTGAAATCATATGGTATTTGTCTTACTCTGTCTGACTTATGTCACTTAGCATAATACCCTCTAGGTCTCTCCTTGTTGCCGATGGCAAGATTCCATTCTTTTTTTTAATGCCTGAGTAACATTCGTGTGTGTGTGTGTGTGTGTGTGTGTGTGTGTGTGTACACACATACATACATACATACATATCACATCTTCTTTATCCATTCACCTATCTACGAGCACTTAGGTTTCTTCCATATCTTGGCTATTGTAAATAATGCTGCAGTGATTACAGGCAGGGGCACTATATTTTTTGAAATTAGTGTTCTATTTTCTTTGAGAAATACCAAAGAAATGCCAAAATACCAAATCCCATCCAGAAGTGAAATTAGGGGGTCATATGATATTTCTCTTTTTTTTACCTTTTTGAGGCATTTCCATACTATTTTCCATAGTGACCACACCAATTTACATTCCCACCAACACTGCACAAGGGTTTCCTTTTTTCCACATCCTTTTAAACACTTGTTATTTCTCATTTTTTTTTTGATACTAGTCATTCTGACAGGTATGAAGTGATATTTCATTGTGGTTTTGATTTGCATTTCCCTGATGCTTAGTGATTTTGAGCATCTTTACATATGTTTCTTGGCCATATTTTCTTTGGAAAAAAGCTTATTCGGGGGTGCCTGGGTGGCTTAGTAGGTTAAGTAGCTGCCTTTGGCTTATGTCATGATCCCAGGGTCCTGGGATTGAGCTCCATGTTGGGCTCCCCCCTCATCAGGAAACCTGCTTCCCCCCTTCCTCTCCCTGCAACTCCCCCTGCTTGTGCTTTCTCTCTGTGTGTCAAATAAATAAAATCTTAAAGAAAAAAAAAAAAAAAGAAAAGAACAAAAAGCTATTCAGGTCCATATTTAACCAGATTATTTGTTGGGGTTTTTCTTTGGAAGGGGTGTTAAGTTGTATGACTTCTTTATGTAATTTTAATATTAGCCTCTTATTGGATATATCTTTTGCAAATATCTTTTCCCACTCAGTAGATTACCTTTTTGCTGGCAGTTCCCTCACTGTGCAAAGCTTTTTTAGATTGATGTAGTTTCCCTAACACCAGGACCAAGACAACTCTTGCCACTTTTATTCAACATATGTTTCCAGTATTGGAACATATTACTCTTCCAGCACTAGAAGTCCTGTCAACAGCAATCAAACAAATAAATAAATAAATAAATGACATCTAAATCAGGAAGGAGGAAGTAAAACTGGCAATATTTGTAGATAATGTGATACTATATATAGAAAACCCTAAAGACTCGATCAAAAAGCTATTAGAAATAATAAACGAATTCAGGAAAGTCATAGGATATAAAATAGAGAAATCTGTATTTCTATACACTAATAATGAAATAACAGAAAGAGAAATTAAGAAAACAATCCCATTTATAATTGGACCAAAAAGAATAAAATACTTGGGAATAAATTTAACCAAGAAAGACCTGTACTCTGAAAACTATAAGACATTGATGAAAAAATGGAAAACAATGCAAATAAATGGAAAGATATACTGTGTTCATAGATTGTAACAATTAGTATTATTAAAATGTCAATATCATCCAGAACAATTTATAGATTCAATATCATCCTTATCAAAATATTAACAGATAATAGATTCTTATTGAACTTTTGCAAATAATTATATTGTCATGAAAATAAGAATACTCAATAAGTTTCTGAATTCTGGAGGGATCTAGGGGGAAAAAGTAAATTATTCAATTCTTTTTACAGAAATACACTTTACAAAATTACTCTAAGACATAAATAGCTTAAGAGAAAAAGGTTTCCTTAAACCCAAAAAACTAAAACATTAAGGAAAACAATGTTTCAAAGAAAATGTTGTAAAAAAAATTATAATCTTCCTCATCAATTCATGCAATCCCATATTATTAATTCTTGTTTTGTTTGAATAGTTTTTGTATTAGTCCTGGAAATTCTTAACCAGATCAAATTTATGATCTCAAAATCATCAGAAAGCTATATTCCAGAGAATGTTTCAGAACTCTTTCCATGAATCTCTCTAAAGATGAAGAATCTTTGCAAAAGCATCAGAATAACTGACTGTAAATGACCAAAAAAGACTTTAAAATGCACAAGTTAAAAATTTGATGGGAATTCCTTTAATAAGGAAATGTAATTATTTCTGCAGCATACAAAAATTTAGGATAGGGTGGCTTTCATAAATAGCCAGTTATTGGCTATTTAACCAACTGGGTGGCTCAATTGGTTAAGCATCTAATTTGTGATTTGGGCTCAGGTCATGATCTCATGGGTCATGGGATCAACCTCCACATTGGACTCCTTGTTCAGAGGAAAGTTGGCTTGGGATTGTCTCTCTCCCTCTCTCTCTCTAGCCCTCACCCCACTCACATGCTCTCTCTCTCTCTAAATAAATGAATAAATAAATCTTAAAAAATAAATCTCAAAAAAATCGAGGATAATAATTGGACAATAAGAGTATTGACAAATATCTAGAAACTGAACATTTTCCACAATGCCTATATTAGTAACATATATCCATTCACATACAACCTAAAAGGGCTTACCATCACTTCTTATTTGTCAATGCTTCCCATATATTAATTTTTTATTATGTTATATCAGTCATCATACAGTACATCATTAGTTTATCAAATAAACCTAATATATTTAACATCTCTCTTTTACAAGGTGAGAAACAAATCTTTTGAGATTTTTCAGGGATGCTCTGGGATATCTCAAAGTTACCTTGAGGTAAAAAAGACCCCATTTATAATTTGATTTTGGAAAGTTGTCAAAATATCAAAGGTTTGAGCATTTGACTAAATAAGATCTCAGATCATTATGAAATAATACTTAGTTACCTAATTAGCTGAAGTGACAATAGAAGATTTTATAAGCAACTACAGAAGCTTACATAGTTGTGAACAAAACTTGCTCTTTTAACACTGAGAAGACTGGGTTTTCTTATATAATCAAAGACCTAGTAAAGATAACATGAAGCACAGTAAATTATTTTGGTTAGATACAAATGTTTGCTTTCCAGCTAGATTCCCCCAAAACTGAAACAAACAAACAAAAACACTTTTCATAATCTCTTATCAATAGTAGAGCAATTGTCTAAAAAACTTTGTCCTTTTAAAAGAGAAAACTAAATTCCAATTTTGCATTCATGTATTTTTGAAATTAAAAATCACTTTTAAAAAACCTAAACAAAATCCATTCTAATTTTACTCAGTTTGACCAGACATAAAATTCCTTTTCCATGGACCTTACCCAATTTTTGAACATCCATTCAGGTTTTGTCCTATGTTTTTTCCACCTTTCTCATTCTGGAGCAATTGGTCATTCTACTTTCCTTACCTAATTTTCATTCACAGTTATTTACTTTCACCCTGATTATTTCTAAGTAGTTTTAAGTACATATATCAATTTGAATTCTTAACCCTTAAAATCCTTTATTCCTAGTGAAAATGAACAAGTAAGCAATTATAGACTTTCTCTTACATTAGTATTCTGTAACTGGCAAATGTAAAAATACATTTCTTAATTTCTAGAAGTATATTCTTTCTTGTAGTAAAGTTTCCAATGTGGCACATAGCAAGTTTATGAATAGGCCCAAATATCTTTAGTCCCTCTGTAAAAAGAAGCCAAAAGTAGTTAAAACTATCTTCCACAATACATGTTTCAATATTTTATCTTATTTAGAAATCATCTAGATATTCAATGAGTATCTATCATTTAACTTATGTCAATATAAGTTTAAGGTTTCAAGTTACCAAAAAGATTTTGGAGGATATTTTTAAGTAAACTTACCATATAGCATAATTAGTGTTGAGAAGTTTGTTTATGAACTTTCATCTTACTTATGTCTACTTGGTTTACTTCTTAGCAACTATTTAGATTACTCATGAAAACTTCAGGAGACATTAAACAACTAATCATCATCTTAAGTTATGTTTCTTGCTGACAAATTTTGTAACAGAGATACCATGAGCTTATTTGACTTTTAATAAAGGTAGGTAAAATAAAATTATCATAAATAAAAGTATCATATTTAATATTGACGGCTCTAACGACATGCCTGTTTTAATTAAACAACTTTAAACTAGCTTTTCTTTCCCTAACATTATCTTAAATCACATGACCTTGAAAAACATTTGGTTTAGTTTCTATATTTCTGAGAGTATACTTGATTTATATAAATGTCTCTTTGTCTTTAAGCCAATTAAGTAGAGCTCTTTACAAATTAATTTTGGCAAAACTATCCTGAAGTAGAAAAATACCACATATCTGCAACCTACATATATAGACGTACATAAACAAATAAACATTCACAGAGATCTTATAGTTTTTGTCTTAAAATTTTAGTCATGACACAGATATGATAAGGTAAAACTCAATAGTTTAAAAAAGAATAGTTGGATCCAAATTGTGTTTCTGACTGACCGAATAAGTTAAGGTTACCTGCTCAGATGGCTAAAGATTTTACTAATACTTGTGGAAACAATTTTTAAGATTTCTCTTCCACCCAATATCCAAATTAAGAGAAGACCAGGAAGAATATTTACATCTCAAAGGCACAGAAAGAGGATGTACCTTTCTCCAAGAAGGATTTCGTTCCCTAAGTTCAGATCTTTCATGCTGCCGGTAAGACTTTTGAGATGAACAGGGAAGGTTTTCGGATTGGTAGAAAAGATAGGTGGTTTTTCATCATTTCTAGAACTTCATTTCTGTTCTTGTAAAGACTCCATTTGTAAGACAAGTACAATTAAGTCCTTCAAAGAATTGGGTGCAAACTTGAATAATATCTGACCCCCCTAACTACATTATCCTCAGTTTGTTTCTTTCTATCAGGAAGAATAGGGAAAGAACCAAGGAAATGAGGGAGAGCTAAGAAATAGAACTAAGGTAGAGTCAGGAGATAACCTATGTTCTAGATTTATAAGCATATTTCTTGGAATATTTGAGTAAATCCTTCTACAATGGAATTTCAAAATGTTTTTCTTTCCCTCTAGGTACCTAGTTTCATTTTAGCTTAGGGGAGAAGGCCTTTAAAAAGTTCCTTTCAGGCTTTGAGTATCAGCTTCCAATTTGACAAACTTCTGACCACAGAGCTATTTTTAAAAGAAAAAATTCTTTTAAATATCTTGTAAGGTTCTACCTGGAACCAACAGTAAATATTTCTGGCAGTATCAAATAACCTTATGGACAAAAGAGGGGTCCCCAAGTAGGGTACAGTAGATAGTACCCTCCCAAGGACCACTCCCAAAAATAACCAAAAGAAAGAAAGACTTAATTTCCCTGAGAGCTGGCAACACGTGGTAGGACCCTAGCTGCAAATGGGGTGTTACCCCCAATTCTGTCCAGTCATACTTTGGAGGGTCCCAAACTGGTTATTGACCAAATGGTTCCCAGGACACAAAATGAGACAAACAAGAAAGCAATAGCTGTCCCTGGGAGAGAAAAGATTGATAATCAGTATTTTTTCCTGATAATCTAAGTTTGGAAAGGAAGGGACAAGGAAAAACCTTACCTTCCTCTCTCAGCCAGGCACCACAGAGATTTGCAAGAGCTGACCTGGCTAAGAATTCTTACCCTTACCTGGCTTCTGCTAATTTTCCCTAGATGCTGTCTGCAGACTCCAGTGAGTGGGCTGTCCAGGTGATCCTGGACACCAAAAACAACAGAGGGAAAAAAATAACTTTCCTTCTTCCCTTTATAGTGGGCGCCTGTCTGAGACCCCTTTTTTTCTAGGGTATCTCATAAATAGATAAGTTTATCTAGGTTAAAACTTCTCCAGTGTGGCCGCTGTAATTTAAGATTATCTTTGGTAAAGTTAACCTACTTATTCAGTCTTAAAACAAAACTCCAGGGGTGCCTGGGTGGCTCAGTGGGTTAAATCCTCTGCCTTCAGCTCAGGTCATGATCCCAGGGTCCTGGGATTGAGCCCGGCATCCGGCTCTCCGCTTGGTGGGGAGTCTGCTTCCCCCTCTCTCTCTCTGCCTGCCTCTCTGCCTACTTGTGATCTCTCTCTCTGTCAAATAAATAATAAAATCTTTAAAAAAAAAAAAAAAAACTCCATTCACCTGAGGTCTCACCCTGGAGCCAGTGCAGTTTAAGTTGGACCCAGTCTGTCCCCAGACCCAATCCAGCTTCTAAGCCAAACTCAGTCCTTCCTAGAACCCAGTCCTACTACAGACCCAGTCCAGTTTCTAAGTTCTAATCCAAGTCCTGCAAATTTCTGGACATAAACTGGAAAATAAATGCTCAAATAGTTTAAAAGCTTGTAACACAAAAGCTGAAGAGCTAAGAACTGAGATCCAAGATTCAAGAGGGACTTACCCATGACCTCCAGAGGCAGAGAAAAAGCAGTGAATTCTAGGGGCTCAGCAGGTACCTACGGCTGGTTGCTCATTGCTCCTGGAGACTGTTGGGAGTCTTCTTTGGTTTCCTCTTCTTACTTTAGAACTTTAAAAAATTAAACTGCTGGCATATTAAAAATTTTAGTAGTTTATATCAGCAAAAATTGATTCAAATCAAGAGGTGCCAAACCAGAAGTAGTTAGGAGTGCTCAACAGAAAGTCTTAAGCCTACTTAAATGGGCTAATTTGAGTCAGTCTCCATAACCAGAGTCTAACAAGCACTTGCTGGTTAACCTTCATCCTTGGCTTAGAAAAAGAACTTTCTTCAATTGTTTCAGTAACACTTGACTTAACTACCAGGATTAGTTACAAGTTTGTTCTCCCTTACAAGGAACACACACACCCCTACACTATTGCCCTGAGTTTCCAGCATTTTGTCTTGGCTGGACAAGGCCTATTTTTCCCATTTAGAAAGGTAACACACTAAGTGACTAATCCATTAGAAGAGGTTTGCTTATATGAATAGACTTTCCTATCTGTTAAAACAAAGAATACACAGTTCAGCAGTGTAGGGATGAAGGAGTGGCTCAGTGAAGTTAACATGTGTTTTGAGACCAGCTGAACTGTCAAAGAACCAAATTGGGTTCCAAGACAGCAGGAGCCTGGTTTTTAGTTATGGATCAGATCTTCCCACAAGCCATAGAAAAGGCATAGAAGAAAGTATCATAGAATGTTAGAACCAGGGACGCCTGGGTGGCTCAGTTGGTTGAGCAGCTGCCTTCGGCTCAGGTCATGATCCCAGCGTCCTGGGATCGAGTCCCGCATCGGGCTCCCTGCTGAGCAAGGAGCCTGCTTCTCCCTCTGCCTCTGCCTGCCATTCTGTCTGCCTGCACTCGCTCTCTCTCCCTCTCTCTCTCTGACAAATAAATAAAATCTTAAAAAAAAAAAAAAAAAGAATGTTAGAACCAGAAGAGGTCTCTGAAGTCATCTATTCCATCTCATCCCATGGTCAGAAAATGGGTATTGTAGGGGCCTACTTAGCCAGAGCGACTCCATCTCGGTTAAACAGCCATTTTGTTGTTTGTGCAGTAAAACTTAAACTGACCCTGCCCTCCAACCCTGGAACTTACTTAAAAGCAAGTCTGGGAAACCAGTAAAATATGGTCAACCAGTCCCTGATAACAGAGACCAAATACAAGGACGGGTCAGGTCAGGTGGAGATAACAGAGCCCAGAATGCAAGGACAAGTCAGGCCAGGTGGAGACAATCTCATTGACCAGGCTCAACCACATGGCCTTTCCTCTATAAAAGCTAGTCTGTGAAGCTGGGGGTGGTCGCTCTCTCCATAAAAGATGGCCCAGCCGGTCGGTTTGATTCTTGTGCTGGGGAGAAATAAAGCTTTGCTTGACCTTCGCTTTGTATCCGTCTCGCTCCTTTGATCATGGAGCCCATCAGGTATGAAAGGCAGGTCACATGACTTGTCCAAGACACAGCATTGTAAGAAGTTTCCGCATGAGCAGAGAGCACAGGTCCATCTACTCCCTTGGCCTAGACCTTCCCCATTGCACCACATAACCTTGTTAAAATCCATCTCCATTTTGCCATCTCATTTGGTCATTGGCAAAATTTTATCAAGATTACAAAGACCAACATTTTAGAAAAAAAGGTTTGCTGAAGCAACTGTGTCTCATCTACAGGAACACACTGGGGTTTCAAAAGTAGAAGCATGTTGCTTGAGAGATTTATCAAGACTAACAGTTTCTGTAAAGCCAGATTTCTCAGCCTGACCTTTCACAAGCAGAGACAACATCCAGTGTTATTTGCAGGGGTTGACTTATGTTTACATTTAGATAAATGATAGTGAAAAATCCAGTAATATATTTTCCAGAGTTTCCAATTCTGTAGCTCTGAGCAGAGTTGCTTTATCACCTTATTTTCTGTTTGAGGGAAAAGGAGATAATGACCATGAACTTGCTAATTTTCAGATTTGAATCTCCCACTCAGTCTCTGCTGATACATTGATAGTTCTTGGCTTTTTGGCTTTTTTCTCTGCTTTCCTTTCTTTCTCCTTTCATTACTCACAGGATAGTGACTCTCTCCCACAGTTACTTTCATTTTCCTGCCTTCTCTTTCTCACTCCCACAACATGCAAAAAGACACTCACTTTACTCTGCAATCACAGGATTTTTAGCAATTGAGTCCCTAAAAAAACTTCTCTGAGTATTTCAGGATACTTTCTGGATGACTCTGTGTGATTCATGCTGTTAACTATTTAACATTTTTCATTGTTCCAAGCTTCTCTACAAAAAGAGATTTAAAAATAATCCGCCAAACTCAGTTATAACAGCATAATAATGACAATCATGATGATAAACTGCAAAATTTCCAAGGCAAATCCTTTCCATGAGTCCTCAATATCCTTAAATATCTTTCAGTCCTGAAAAACTTAAGTCAACTTTGCAGTTATGCACTAACTATCTGGAAAGCATGCAAATATCGGAAGGCATTTTGGCTAACTGCATTGCACTTGTTAAGTTTGTTTTGGTGATGCTTCAGGGCATTCTATTGCTGTGAAGGTCGGTAGCTGATGAAATGCAAAGTCTCAGTTAATTAATATGTTCTGTCTTTATGAGCAGCACCAAACCAGGAACCTGGACACCAGGCTCCCAGTGCCAGCTTTAGCAACCAAATAGCTATGTAATCTATGTAAATATATTTAACTGCTCTGGGTCTCAGTTTTATCATTTTCTAAATCATGATAAATTTAAAAAGTCTCTGAAGTTCCTTCTAACTCTATAATTCTACATTATGAAATTTGGGAAGGATTTTAAGATCATATAGTGCATAAGAATCATTATTCAATTCAATAAATGTTTATAGAGGAAGGTCTATGGCAGAATATGAAAAAAGAAACTAAGAGAGAACAAAGGAGGGGCGCCTGGGTGGCTCAGTGGGTTGAAGCCTCTGCTTTCGGCTCGGGTCATGATCCCAGGGTCCTGGGATCGAGCCCCACATCGGGCTCTCTGCTCAGCGGGGAGCCTGCTTCCTCCTCTCTCTCTGCCTGCCTCTCTGCCTACTTGTGATCTCTGTCTGTCAAATAAATAAAATCTTTAAAAAAAAAAAAAGAGAGAGAGAACAAAGGACAGAGCAAGACATAATCTCTGCCCTTGAGTTTTCCTCAATCTAGGGGATGGGAAGATGGTATAGGAATCATCAGTCATAAAAACTTGTGTCTGCACTCAAAAAGCATCATGGGGAAGCAGCACTGGTTTATATTGGTGTTAGCCTGATGCCTCTATCACTGCACCCCAAGCTGACCTCCTGGTTTGGCCCATGTGGGCTCAGTCATCAAGGAGTTGAGGCTCTGGTTGGAAATCAGATGGCATATGGTGACACAGAGTGACATCTTCCTAACAGATGTTCAAGGATTATAGAAAAGAGAATGATTAATGTATTTGAGAAATTGGTAAAAATTGGGACAGGAGCCAGGAAAAGAAACTACTTTTCTGATCTGCAACTTAGCTGGTCCCTAAGTTGTCCAGGAACATGAATAACTAGGGACCTTGACAGCAATGAAGAGGACTAGGACACAAACTGAGAGGAAGAGAAGAAGGAGCAGGAAGAAGGCATCAACCCTGGGGACATAAAGAACTGTTATGCAGAAATAACCAGTGGTTTATGTCAGCAAAGAGCCAATTGATTATGTCAGCAAAGAGTCTTTGATCCTGATACCTGCAAGGAGCCCTCAGTGAGCATGAGAGCACGTGACCAGTTTAGTCCTTGTGCTAAAGACCAGAGACACTCATTGCCCTTAACTGTGTCCTCCCCATGGTACTAGACAGCTGACTGCAACAGTAAGTCTAATAAAAGGAGGTGGAAATACACACTGAATAAAGTCGATCAATAGAGCTGGGCAACAGATCACAAAATTACTGAAGGATAAACCCACAACTATTTGCTGGAGTTGCCTTATCTAAGCTACTAGCAAACCCTGGAACTACATCCTTGTAGAGTAGATCCAAGGTGACCTCCTTCCCATACCAACAGATGGTTGTTAACACTACTTCCATTCTCTAGTCTCTGAAGCCAGTAGATCATTGAAGAAAGTGCTACCGGAATATCTTACGATCTTATTTACGGCTGTGAGTTTGTGTGCTGTTTATCATGTCGGGCACTGCTTACCAGCAACAACAACTAAAACATTCATCTATATATTTTTTAAGATTTTATTTATTTATTTGACAGAGATAGAGATCACAAGTAGGCAGAGAAGCAGGCAGAGAGAGAGAAATGAGGAAGCAGACTCTCTGCTGAGCAGAGAGCCCGATGTGGGACTCGATCCCAGGACCCTGGGATCATGACCTGAGCCGAAGGCAGAGGCTTAACCCACTGAGCCACCCAGGCACCCTCATCTATATTTGGACCTCATTATGTCTCTGTGAGAAAATCTAGGCATCACTTCCCTGCAGCCTGGATTTCTGCCTGACCCATACCTCCCATCCTGACTTGTGAATCTGAATAAGGCTATGTGACACATTTACTATATGCCTGTATGGAAAATGGAGACCCCGACTCTCCATAAGCTTTGTGGGGCTGATATAACCATAAGTGGTAACTGCTAAATGTGTTTTGAGGGCCTGTGGTGGGCAGATGCCCGTGAGTTTCTGTGGTGAACACAGACTATGGAGGGCAGCCAAGGCCTCTGGCAGTGTCTTTCCTGAGAATCACTGATGAACAGCAGTAACATCCTTTCAGACATGCATTTAGCTAAGTGCCTCCTGAAATAAAGATCTGGAAACCATCTCAGGTGGTAAAATAAAGCCAGATTGGATTGGGGCCTGTGAGTCATGAGAGGCTGTGTCTGAGGTAAGAGGAGACAATGAGAAGTGACCCCACAAGTCCTGTGAGGTGGAATGAGGGCTCGCAGTGGCATTTCTCCAATATGGCACAACAGTTAGACAGCAGAGGGAAAGAGGCAGGAAAGCCTAGAAAGATTGCTCTGACCCTAGCTTCAGCTCTGTAAAGCTCTCCCTGAACTATCAAGAGACTTGAGGCAACGCCCGTCTTTGGTGAACTTGATCTCACCACTGGCCCTCCCTCACCCACCTTGCTCAGACATGCCCACTTGCTCAGCTCCCTAAAGAAATAAGAAGAAAGCTCTTGCTCTTCGGCTTCGTGGAGGCTCAGGAATGAAAGTGACTGCTCAGAGACTGGCCAGAGCATGAGAAGAGGAAGGCAGGAAAGTTGTGGACCAGCAGCATTTGAGGAGCTGGCAGACTAGGAGCAGGGTATCCAAGGGAACATTGAGAAGGCCTGGCCTGGGAGGTTCAGAGGGAGCGGATGATCAGTCACCAGCAGTAAGTGCCACAGAGAACCATATAGAAAGGGGCCCTGGTAACTTTCTATGACTTAATACTGAAATTCACATTACATAATCTGTTAACCTTTGGTCAAAACCATGTTAAAACTCTAAGAGGAATTTTTCATTTAGTGATCATAGGCAAAAGGACAAAGTGAACTCTTTGAACCCCTCGTATATTGTGACATTTGTTTATGTAAATTATTGTCACTGAATTGGATTTGGCAGATTTTTTCCTCCAATATCTTATTATGAAAATTATAAAATCTATGGAAAAATTTGAAGTTTTTGATGGACTTCAACATACCTACTGCTTAAGTTCTACAGTTGTCACTTTTTGGCTACGCTTGCTTCATTCACACATTTATCCATTAATCATCTTATTTTTAACAGCTTTATAAAGATATAATTTATATCATAAAATTTACTCATTCTAAGTGTACCATCTGGTGAATTTTAAGAAAATTACACAATTGTGCAACCGTCACAATTCCAGTTTTAGAACATCTCCATCACCCCAAAAGTTCTTTTGTGCTCATTTGCAATCAGTCTTCCCCTCCCACTCCCAGCCCTCAGCAACCACTGATCTTTATATCTCTATAGTTTCTCCTGTTCTAGAAATTTCAAATAAATGGATTCATATAATACATAGTCTTAAATGTTTGGGTGGGTTTTTTTGTCAATTAACATAATGTTTTTCAGGCTCATTATATTGTAGCAAGTATCAGTACTTCATTCCTTTGTCCTTCTACTAGTTGATGGATATATTTTTTTTTCCATTTGGGGGCCATTATGAATAATGTTGCTATAACATTCAACTCCAAGTCTTTATGTGAACATGTTTTTATTTCTCTGGGATCCCTTATTGTGAAGCTAGAAAAAGGCTAGAGTTTTGAAGATTAAAAAAAAAAAAAGTAAATGATATGGAATTTTTTTAAAAATCTAAAGAATATATGGGCCATTTTTGCTATCACTAGAATAGAGATTGCCTCAAAATCTGAAACTCATGGCAAGAAATGAAGGAAGAAGGCAAGGGAGAAAGAGAGAATGAGAGTATTTTAATGTCATCCATTAAACCCCAGAATCTTGCTATGCCAAGATGTACCCTTGACTTCCCAGTTATGTGAGCTAAAATATTTACTTTTTTTCTTAGATTAGTTTGAATTAGGTTTCTTTTACTAGCAAACAAAAGATTTTTGACTACTACCTATCAATTCAAAATAAGAAAATGGACAAGAAAGATACACATGATGTCTGTGACACTAAAATGGTGTTTTAAACCTCAATTTCCTAACTTCAATAAAAAGTAGGATGAAAGGAGATGGTTTATAAAAAGGGATATGAAAAAATTATGAGTCTGCATGGCTAAAAATGCACAGACTAGAATCCCGTGTGACCACTGAAAAAAATTCACCACAGATGGTCATTATTCCTCACCCCAGAAATATCAAGGCCAGTGATGAGTGACCATTGCAAGGAACTGGCTCTCACTGCATGGTCAGACAAGTTCTTAGAACATGGGAGAAACACTCCTTGTCCTGCAGCAGCTGAGATGAGGCATGGGGAGGAGAGGGAAGAGAGCTGGAAGAGCAGTGTGAAAAACCAAGGCCAGTTATGAAAAGCCAATAACCGTACCTTCTTCTCACTTAAAGAAACAGAAGTAACTGCACTAATAATGTTCCAGATGTATGGAGAAAACTATGCTACTGCTCTTTCTTCAGTGACCTGGGCCTTGTACCAACTCTGATCATGTCCCTCTAGGGATTGCAAATCAAATTCAAGGGCCAAGGCACCAAAAGCCTCCTCCTAATGCTGCTGCCTTACCCACCTCCCCACTTCCTGGCCCTGTTCCTTGAAGCCAGACTAACCTGTTCAGCTTCACAGGCCCTCCCCCAGCACTGCTTGCCTCGAGCTCTCTAGCGCTGCGTAACCCCAGACCACGGCTTCTCTTGCCTGTTACCTATTAATATAATCTTCTAAATCATCTCTCCACTGGCATTCCTTGGGCCCTGGAGATCTATTTATTCTCCATGCCACAACCAGAACAAATGTTTTTTGTCATTTTATTTTGCAAACTCAAAAGTTGTAAGAACAGCATAAAGAACTTACATGTATCTTTTATCAGACACACCAATTATTCTCATGTTGCCCCTTTTACTTACCTCCTGGGCTCGCCCACTCTTTCTCTCTCATGTGCATACAAGTGTACATTTTTTTTCAAAATCATTTAAAAGTAAATTGCATATATCATGCCCCATTATCTCAGAACACTTCAGTGTGTATTTCCTAAGCCAAGGACATTCTCTCACATGACCACAGTGCAATTGTAGAGGGC
This sequence comes from Enhydra lutris kenyoni, assembly GCF_002288905.1. Classification (NCBI taxonomy): domain Eukaryota; kingdom Metazoa; phylum Chordata; class Mammalia; order Carnivora; family Mustelidae; genus Enhydra; species Enhydra lutris. The sequence continues at coordinate 14,672,879 of NW_019154096.1, forward strand.
TCATCTTAAAAGGCAAATCTGTCTTCATCACTTTCTTCCTACTTCCGCTCTTAAGGCAAAAACGAAAATCCTTAACCTGTCCCGCCATATGGGCCTGACCTAGCCCACCTCTTTCTCCTACTTTGCCATTTGCTGTTTGCTTTTTGCTCTAGCCACTCTGGCTGTTCTTTGGTGCACAAACAGCCTTGTTCGTTCCAGCTTTCAGGATTTGTCTGAGCAAGTCTTTTCTGCATAGGCACATATCCATCCTTGGTACCTGCCTTCTTTTTTCTTAGCTAACTGCTACTTATTGTTCAGGTTTTGGTTTTCCATTTTGCTTACTCAACTATGCAATCACTTTCTAAACTGTCTACACTATCAAATCATGAACTCCTTGGGACAGAGGCTTCATTTTTTATGTTTTTCCTTATATCTCCCAGGTCCTAGAGCAGTGCTTAGTCCATGGTAGATCCTGAAATAATATCTGTGCATGAATAAAGCCTTCTGGATTACTGAGTGGTAGTTATGTATTTATTGTGATTTCCCGAGGGTTGCAAACTCCTTACATTCAAAAATGATTTCCTGATTTGATTCTGTATATTCAGAATATACGTGCCCTGACACATGGTAGGTGTTCAGTGAATCTTACGGAGTGAATGAATTAATAAATACATATTTATTGAATGTTAGGTATGTACCTTAGCTGCACGAGGCATAACAATGGATAATGTATTCATAATCTATGGAAAATTTGATATCTTGCATGTTTTACATATAGCATTTTTTGAGAATTCAGTCAGTTTGTAAACAATATTTCTTTCTTGTTTCACATTACAATTTTCTCATTGAGGACTGGACTTGAACCAAAAGTACTATCCATTCCATGACTTTGTGGATATATACAACTTTGATTTCTGAAACTTTGGTACATATTTGGATTTGGTTCCAATTAGTCAGGTGTCTTGTTTGCAAATTTTAAAAAAGCTATATTTTAGGTAAAAAAGGAAAAAAAGTCTTAAAGTCCTTGGTTATCTTATATAATCAAAATTAACCACCAAATTCTCAGAGTTTGAGTGCATTGTGAATCTTTAGCAAGAATAATATTATTTATGTTTCCTTATCTTATTTGACCATAAATTATATTTTGTGATTAGTGTTTTTCCAGAATACTTACTAACATCTTGTGAAACTCAGGGATTTCATGGAACAACACACTAGAAAATGCTGTATTAGAGGGAAAACCCTTTATCACCTCTCAGCTTCCTTCCCTTAAGACACTGGTATGCATTTGGACTGTTTCAAGTACTTATAAAGCATACCCACCAGATCAGTAGGTGATCCTGTTCCAGCTCAACTAAGAATCAGTCCTGGTTCACCTCACTGAGCAGTATGAAATTGTGGTTCCTTTTGTTTGTTTTGTTTTGTTTTGTTTTGTTTTGTTTTGTTTTGTTTTGTTTTAGGTCATGGAAAAGGAGCTCCTACTCCTTGACTCCAAACAGTTTACATATTAAGAATGAATCAATCCCCTTCAATAAAGAAGGGTTTTGAAGTGTATTAAAACTTGATTTAATGCTTATTGCTGTGGTCTGAATACTTGTGCCCCTCCAAAATTCATGTATTGAAATCCTAACCCTTGATGTAATGGTATTTGAGGTTGGGGCCACTGGGAGGAGATTAGGTCATGAGAGTAGAATCTTCACAAATGAGATTAGTGTCCTTATAAGAGACCCCCCTCTCCCCTTCTGCCATGTGACCTTATGGCTAGAAGGCACTCTCTATGAAACAGGAAGGAGTTCTCACCAGAGATGGAATCTGCCAATGCCTTGATCTTAGACTTCCCAGAACCCAGAGATGTGAGAAGTAAATTTCTATTTTTTATAAGCTATGCAGGCTACAGTATTTTGTCACAGCAGTCCAAAGAGAATAAGACACATACGCATGTAACTTTCAGTAGGAATCAGCGTTTTGTGGACCTCTTGTGCAATAGGGATAAGATTTACCCTTCCATATGAAACTAAAAAAGTGTATAAAAGATAAGAAACAATGGTTCTTAAGATATAAGGCAACAAAAGACAGTGATCCCAATTGTCCCAGTTTACTACGTGCGGAAAGTTTTTAGGCAACAGAGTAGAGAGGAAAGACTCAGGCAGAGCCCAGCAATATCTATGAGTTGGGAAGACTGAAGCAGGTCTGGAAAGACTATAGCAGCTCAGTTGGTAAGTCACAGTACAAGGCAGAAGAGAGATACACAAAGAGAGGATCCTGAATACTTGGAAAGGGTTCTTCAGGTATTCACCGAGTACTGATCAGAGCATAAAGGTGAAAAATTACCTGAAGCTGGGAGAAAAAACACCCAAATAGATGAAAGGGAATAATATCTGGCAATCACACAGGGTCAGGAATAGAGGCTGTTCCTAATAGCCAGGGTAGGAAACTTCTTAACCTGTGGAGTACTGGGCATTGCCCTCAAAAACATATGTTGCTTCAGCCAAGAAAAAAAAAAAAACCCTGGAATAAATGCTGCTTTGGTCCCACCTAAATGTCTTAAAAAACAATACCTAAAAGCATCAAACCATTTCCAATTTAACCTTGTATAGCAAACATCTGCATCCAATAAAAAAAATAGCAGGCATGCAAAGAAGAAAAATATGACCCATAAGAAGGAGAAAAATCAGTTGGTAGAGTGACCAACTCAGGTCATGATTTCAGGTTTCAGCTCAGGTCATGATCTGGGTGTTGTGAGATCAAGCCCCATGTTGGGCTCTATGCTCAGTGAAGAACCTACTTGAGGTTCCTTCTCCATTTTCTCTGCCCCTTCCCCAAATTGTGCTCTCTCTCTTTCTATTAAATAAATAAATAAATAAATAAATAAAATCTTTTAAAAAAGGAGAAAAATCAATTTATCAAAATGGACCCATAAATGACACAGGTGATGGAATTAGGGACATTAAAACTGTTATTAGAAATCTATTCCATATATTCAAGAAGCCAAAGGAAACACTGAATAAGTAGAGCCATGGAAGATATAACAAAACATCTAAATTGAACATTTAGTCATGAAATCTACAACATCTGAAATGAAAATTACACTGATAAGATTAAGGACAAAGGGACATTACAGAAAAAAAGTTAGAAAACTTAAAGACATGGCAATATAAACTATCCAAAATGAAACATACACAGAAAAAAAAAAAAAGACTCAAAACAAACAACCACAAAAACAGAGGGTCAGTGAGTTGTTGGAGAGTTCAAACCCACCTAACATATGTGCAACTGGAGTCCCCACAAGAGGAAAGAACAGAAAAAAATAATATTTGAAGAAACAATGGGCTGGAACTTTTCCAAATTTGATGAAAACTTTAAATCCACAGATTGAAGCTGCTCAATAAAGCCCAACCAAAAGAAACATGAAGGAAACTACACCCAGACACATCATGCACAAATTACTTAAAACCGTAAATATTCACAGATACTTAAAACCATGCTGCTAAATGACAAATGGGTCAAAGAAAAAATAAAAGAGAAACTGTGAACTGTTTTGAACAGACTTAAAACAAAACACACGGACACCTGTGTGGGACCTGGCTCAGTCGTCAAGCATCTGCCTTCCACTCAGGTCATGATTCCAGGGTCCTGGGATCAAGCCCCGCATCAGGCTCCCTGCTCAGCAGGAAGCCTTGGTTGTGTTCCCTCTCTCATTGGGTCTCTTTCTGTCAAATAAATAAATAAAATCTCTTTTTTATATTAAACAAAAACTAAAACATCTAAATTTGTGAAATGCAGATAAAACTGTATTTTGAAAGGAAATTGGCAGCACTAAATGCCATATTAGAAAGGAAGAAAGGTTTCAAATCAGTGACCACAGCTTCCAAAAAACTAGTAACAGAAGAGCAAATAAAACTCAAATTAAACAGAAGAAAGGAAATAATAATCATAAAAACAGAAATCAATTAAATAGAAAACAATCACAATAGAGAAACTTAATGAAACTAAAAGCTCTGAAATCAATAAAACTGATAAATGTCTAGCCAAAGTGTTCAAGGAAAAAAAACAGAGAAGACACAAATTACCAATTTCAGAAATAAGGGAAGTGACATCACTTCAGATTGTATAGATATTAAAAGGATATTAAGGGAATAATATGAACAACCTTATGCCAGTAAATCCGATAACTTAGATGAAATTGAATTGACAGGCTCTTTAAAAGACACAAGTTACCAAAGGTGACACAAGAAGAATTAGATTACCTAAATTGGCCTATATCCATTAAATAAATTGAATTTCTCGTTTACAAACATCCTATACAGAAAACTATGCCAATTATATCTTTTAAAAAGATCAGTTCAGAATACCCCACTAACTCAGATTGATTCTGTGTAGAAATTAGTAAATTCCATATGGTACTACTAAAAATTGAGTCAAGGATACTCCTTATATCTGGAAATATAGAAAGGAAAAACCACAAGTTTATTTTTCTTTTCTGCACAGTTCTCATCCTATGCCATTTCTAATGTTCAGTCTGATTTCTTGATCTTAAAGGAAATCAAATATCAGCAACAGAGATAATTAATACAAGGACAAAGAAGAGAAAGGGTCTAATTTCTTATTATTAACATATAATGTATTATTTGTTTTAGGGGTACAGGTCTGTGAATCATCAGTCTTACACAATTCACAGCATTCACCATAGCTCATACCCTCCCCAATTTACATCACCCAGCCACCCTATCCCTCCCTCCCTCCCCTCCAGCAACCCTCAGTGTGTTTTCTGAGATTAAGAGTCTCTTATGGTTTTTATGGTTTGTCTCCCTCCCTGGTCCCATCTTGTTTCATTTTTCCCTCCTTTCCCCAACGACCCCCCCACACCCTGCCTCTCAAATTCCTCATATCAGTGAGCTCATATGATAATTCTTTCTCTGACTGGCTTATTTTGCTTAGCATAATACCTTCTAGTTCCATCCACATCACTGCAAATGGCAAGATTGCATTTTTTATGGCTGCATAATATTCCTGTGTGTGTGTGTGTGTGTGTGTGTGTGTGTGTGTGTGTGTGTGAGTGACATCTTCTTTATCCATTCTCTGTTGATGGACATCTAGGCTCTGAGAAAGGGACTGTTTAGATTGGAGAAGCAGACTCAGCATTGTTTGTTTAGAATGTTGTGTATGGTACATTATTAGTCAGAGGGGAATGAGTGTCTGTTCTCTATGCCTTCAAATGAAGAAACCAGTATTCACAAAGGTGAAGTGTGAAGAAAAAAATGCATTACACTGATGGTTTGTGTACTGCGGTGGGTGCCCATGAGAGCAATTTATTTACAAGCATGAAACACATAGTCTTGATGGAGAGCATAGGAACAGAACATCTAACTTACATGTTTTCTTCTGTTCACCTGAAAAATCCCTCATCCTAAATCTTAATCTAAATGTTGGTTAATCTCATCACATTTCCTGTTCAAAAACAATTTCCTGGGCTTTCTGTGGCATGGACAGGTGTCATGGGCTAGACACTTATGGCATCACTTTCCCATTGGTTGGAGGGATGGAATGGGAGTTGTGCAGACCATAGGAGCATCGTGTTTTCTTCACGTCACTCATTATCTACGTCCTGGTGTCAGCCGGCAACATCCGCACCTCTCAGTGGTTCTCTCATTTCCCATAAGTACATGATCATTACATCCTCTAATTCATTTCTACCCCATTTTTTGAAACTAAAGCTGATATTTTAAACTCCCCACCACAACACACATCTCCTCCAGTCTACTGATTTTTTGAAGATCCACCTGATGGTGTCAGAGAAGATATCAAACTAGGAACCCACAGTTACTGCTGTCATTGGCTCAGCAAGACTGAAGTCCTTTGTTACAAAAGAAGAAGCACCATCATCATTCATCTGTGCACAAGGAAATATAGAGAAACCAGGGTGGGGGGAGACCAAAAAGCTTCAACTCCATTGTTTACTCTTTTCCTTCCTAAACCCTACTTGCTCCTGCTAACAGATGTAATAGACTTTTCTCAAAAATGACATCTATAGGAATAAATGAGGCCAGCAATCAACCTCCTTACTTACTTAGTAGAGTCTGGTGGAGGAACATTATCAGTATGGAGCTGACCTGACCTCCAACTTCCTTTTTGGAAAATCACCCAGTATTTTAGAGAATAGCGGATTGTTCAGAGAATTTTGAACAGTAGAACAATAGCCTTAGGAATCATCATGGAGCTTGATGAGACTTAGAACAATTTTGCTTTTATTTGAACAACATGTTGCCTCCTAAAACTGAACACTTGGTTAGGAAACAATATTCGAACCTCATCCCCACAGGGCCACATCAGTCTGATAAGTAGGAATTTTGAAGGTTGAGAGTATGAGGTGCCTAGGTAACAACATGGCCTGGGTACATCAGTAGATGTTAGTGTTTCTTGGTGACTCCCCACAAGTCCCTTAGAATGGCAGGAAGGAATCTTTTTATTCAAAAGTACTATGGGTTTCTGAGAAGACAACAGAACACTGATTTTTGTCCCAATAGGAAAGGAGGAGGTTATGAGGCATTGTGACAGGCTCTGCTCTTTATCCCCAAGCACAGAGCCCTTTCAGGTTTTTGTAAACCACAGTTTTAATACAGTCAATGGTGAGAAACTAAAGTGGAACTCTCTCCTTTCTTTTTTTGTGGGATCCCAAAGATGAAGAACAGATGACAGGTGAGTTTCATTAACAGGACTTGTGCTTAAGGTGGGCTAATAATATTGATCTGTGTTTCAAAAGAAAACCCAGCCTCAGGCTTTTCTTGGGCATTTTATTGTAGAAGTTTGGGGCCTTTGAGAAAAGTAGCTGGATGGTACCTGGATTGGGGGTGGGCAGAGGATTTTGGTAGAAGTGAAGCTGGGGAAGCTGTTAAGGAAAGAATGTTGTGTTGGAGATCTCACTAAAAGTGGGAATAGTGGAAGGAGAAAGAGGAGCACCCAATCTCCCCCTCATTCTTGCCCCATTTTTTACCAGCTGCCATGGAAATGACTACCACTGAATCTCCCCTCTGCTGACCCTGAGGTGAAGAAGTAAGCAGAAGGTAGAGGGGTATGGGGGCTGTCTCCAATATGAAAGAGAAGAGAAGTGGTGGTCCCTAGTAAAGGTGTAGCTTAGGGCTCCTGGGTGGCTCAGTGGGTTAAAGCCTCTGCCTTCGGCTTGGGTCATGATCCCAGGGTCCTAGGATGGAGCCCCGCATCGGGCTCTCTGCTCAGCAGGGAGCCTGCTTCCTCCTCTCTCTCTCTGCCTCTCTGCCTACTTGTGATCTCTATCTGTCAAATAAATAAATAAAATCTTTAAAAAATTAAAAAAAAAAAAGTGTAGCTTACATCAGATGTGAGCTAGTCAGGAACTGCATCATCAGATGCTGGGCCCACCAAGGGATGTTGTTTCTTGGATCCTTCAACTTTCAGCCATAAAGACCAATCCGGTTGAATATTATATTTGCCACTATTCAGTCTAGGTTTACATGGTACTGCCAAGAAATAAGTTGGAAGCATTCAAGAGATATTTAAGACTAAGGAGGCTTAGGCCCTCACAGAAATATTTACAGTTTAAGAAGCAAAGACTGAGTTGGCCAGCTGCCTCACCTCTTCAAAGAAGCCTAAACTCCCTGCACTGGTGATCTTCAAATACTGGAGTGCATAAAAATCACCTAAACAGTTTTTTTTTTTCAGTTATTTCAGGTTTGTTCATAAATGCTCATTAAGATGTTTTTAAGATCTTACCAGATAATTACAACATCTGTGCATCTGTGTCATCTCCATGCTGCCATCTGTTGATTTTCTTCTCTCCTTCAAGTTGAGATATTCCTGGCTCTTAGCATGACGATCTTCTCATTGTATTCTGGACATTTTCAATGTTATGTTGCAAGACTCTAGATCTTATTTAATTTTTAGTTTTTATATTTTATTGTTTTGGTTTAGCTGGCCTATGCTGAAACCAGCCCAGTGGTGGAAGAAACACACCCTCTTCCTCTTTACCACAGAGACTGGTAGTTCACACTCCCTCACTCAGTTTCCACTGGTAGTGCCATGGCTGGGAGGTAGGAAGATACGCATTACCACCAGATAGAAATGGAAGTTCATTAAATAATGGGGTAGAAGGTAGAGGAAGGGATGCCTCATCACCACGGAATGGGGATAGAAATCCAGACTCCCTACTTGGCTTACTCAGGCACTGCTCAGCATGGAGAGGGGAGACCACCTCATTACCTCCAGCCCAGGGTGGAGGTTGAGGTCCTCCACCTGAATCTCTTGACCTTTTCCACAAGGTAAAGGTGTGACATGGTTTCTTCCCTAAGGTTGTGCTGGACTAGAGCATTTATTGTGGAAAAGTGGGCTTCTATTGGGATTCTGTTCATGCCCATTGAAATTTCTGGGTTGTAGTCTTCTCCAGCAACCAGACTAGGACATACAGGAAGCAAAAAGAAAACCAAGAGAATTCAGTGTCATATCATTTCTGGAATCCTGGGGTTCCCTAAGTCCAGCATCTTCTCTTCAGCGTTCAGAGACTTCCTATGTTTGCTTTACATGCAATGTCCCGAGGTTTTAGCTCTACTTAGTAGGAAGCCCAGAGAAGAATGCACATATTTGTCCAGAATTAGAAGTCCTACAGTTTATTTTCTAAAATGCAAATTCCTGCCCAGCACCCATCGAGGAAATTTTGTTTCCATTACATCAGCATAAAACTCAGAACACACTGAAGAAGTCAAACCCAGGAAGAGGCAATAAGACACTATTTAAGCCCCATAAATATAACAAAACTTAATAATCACAAGAACAAAAATCTGTGAAGCGCGGTCTGTTTTCAAATGATTGTCCTATTCCATGACCTTTAGTCCTTATGCCATTTATAGAACAACCCAAAGTAACAACTGAGTTGTCCAAAGGCATATGAATAATCAACAAAATCAGAGGAACTGGAAACCAGATTTTCTGATTTCTGGCTATTTTTTAGTCTATTTCAATTCTAGAATTCTTCTGTATTTATAGTTACCTCCATCACTCTAAATTTTCCTTTAGGTCAGTAGTTCTCAGTCAAGCTACACACTGAAGCTCTCTGAAGAGCTTTTTAAAAATGCTTATTCCTAAATTCCTTCCACCCCAAGAGATGTCCATCTCTTTTCAAGGTTATGGGCTGGGCATCAGGAATTTATATAATCTCCCTAGGTGATCCTAATATGCAGCCAAGGATGAGAATCACTGTTTTTATGTCTTCTACCTCAATCAATTGTAATCTTTCTCCTTTAAAGAAAAATCCGGTGGATTTTGCTAATAGCAACAAGCAGCAGCTGGAGGTAGAATATTGCTTTCTAGACTCTCTTTTCGCTAAGCCTTTGTCACTATTGTGTGATGCTAAGCTGTCACCACAAGTTATGTCTCTAAAGCATTCAGAAAGATGAAAAGGTTCAGAAGGTAGTAATATTAAAAGAAGATGCCAAGACAAAGGAGTTATAATGAGTTGGCCACCAAGACTGCTAAAAAGTGGGCCTGCAGCTGGCAATCAAGGGAGCTGCAGCAGCCAGGGCTACATGGCCCTGGCATCTTCCAATTTTGTTACTAAATGGATATTTCCACTGAGATTCCCAAATTAACATTTTCAAGTTACAAAAACAAGAGGACAGCAGCGATCAGGAGCACAACACTGCCCCCAAGTGCAAGGAAACCTAAATGGCACTTGGATGGCTCTGCAGAGGTGAGAGGCGCAGGTTCTGATGGAAGAGAAACGCCACACAGAGGACAAAGCTCCTCAGCTCGAAAGAGGCTCGGAAGCAGCAAACGTGTCGAGTTCTTTGTCTGTAATAAACTTTCACGTAAAAGATAGTGGTGATTCATGAGGTAATATTTACTTTCAGGTAAACGTCCTTTGAGGTCATCATGCACATAAATTTCCAACCATCAGTATATATGGGTAAGCTTAATAATCTTTAGGTTATAATCTGAATTTTCTTCTGAAAAACAAAAGCAAATTCTGAGGAAGCTCAATAATACGATCTAAATGGAAATAAAGTGAGTTTTACCAAAATACTTAAAAGAGAGTTTAGTTCTTTGGTTTCTCAAAATTTTGAAACTCATTTCTGGGTTCAGTATTGATAAGTAGATGCTGAAGAGCAGAAAATGTAAATGCTGTAAAAGGGAGATGGGATCAGAAGCCCCAAAAGCAAATCTTGGAGTCGGCAAGCCTGCCTCTGTGTGCTTCTCCATCTCTTTCCTTTGTCCTCCACACGTGTTCACTCCCTGAGGGGGTGGAAATGGTGGGAGGCTTAGAAACTGACTAGGAGCTTCTAAAATCCCTGTGAAAGGCTGTCTCTCGGCCTCTGATTTAGCCCAGCCTAATGGCTGGTATCCATGTCTTAGGATATACTCTATGGCCAATAAACTCTCCCAACATTCTTTTGGTCAAATCCTCCCTACCTGACTTGTTACCCCAGGGCTCCCTGAATGAACAATATGGAGGTCGGGGAGGGAGGACCTCAGCCATTACAGAATCAATCAATGCAGAGAATGCCTGCCAGCATCATTTGCAGAGACAGGAAGGGAATATTGGGAAGAACAGGTGTGATCAAGAACCTCAACAGAAGAGGGTGTTGCTATGAGCTCTCTTTCTCACCCAGAAGTCAGATACATCAGTCTGGATTTTAAAAGCCACATATAATGAAAAACAGGCAAAGCTTCCTTCAAGAGACATGAAACTAAAACAGAGACTGGACATGGAAATAACTGTCTGTTCTCACAGTCTGCCAAGGACTTGCTCCAGACCAAGAGATTCTGAGTGTCTAGGGACCTACAGCAATGTCTGCCAAGTGTTCTTGATAAGAATCACCTGGGTCCTTGTTAAATGTAGACATTTCCAGGCCCCACCAGGGCCTATCCCAGCCCACTGAATCAGAATCTCCAGGGCCTGGGAGTCTGTATGTTTCACATTGCTCTGCTGGTCTGGAGTGGGGGATGGACATTTCCTGGATAATTATATAAATATCTAGTAACATGAAAGAATGTCAAAGGGAGAAAAAGGAACCATATGGCGCCTGACCTAGTCTGAGGAGTCCAGGAGGCCTTCCCAGGAAAGTGTCCTTTAAATATCCATCTCACATGAGTAAAAGTTAATCAGGTATAGTGGGGGCAGGGAAGGATAGGATGTAAATATTTCAGATATAAAGGGTTAAGGGGGATATTCAAAAGCTCTAGGTAGCTTGTAGTCTACTAGTAAAAGGATATGTACCTCAAATATTGCAAACCAAGATACTATGTTTTAAATGTCATGGAGCAGGAGGTCATGCAAAATGCTATGACGATTCAGTCAGAATAGGCACTGGGAAAGGGTGAGGGTGTGGGAGTTGAAAGACTAAATGAATTTCCATCCAATTTAGAATTTCTGAGAGGAAGGGAAACCAAAGCAGAGACAGGGAAACAGGTGACTGCAGGACTGTCCATGAGATGAAGTCCCAGAGGATGTGGAAGAGGGAGGTCAGACAGTGTGAAGACGTATGCTGGGCTTTGAATCTCAGGGAAGGGATTTTTCTCTCCTAAGTGTCACACCACCTTGATATTCCCCTTCTGGCCTAACCCCTGGAATAGTTTTGCCTATTATCAATGTTTATAACTCAAAATTTTCTTGTCTCTTTCAGTCTTTGGTGTTTCCAGTACATTTCATCATCACTTGAAAAGATTCAGCTGTGACAGATCTCTTGCCAACTGCCTCAGTTTCCTAGGAAATAAGAAATTGTAGATGAACAATACAGGTATATGTGCCCCCATACAGAAGCAGTGGTAAAAGTGGCATTTGCTGATTATTCTCCATTGTTTCTCGTATTTAACTCAGCTTAAACTGACAATGATTTTATTTTCAAATTAGTGTTCTCAAAGGACAATGTATTAGATTGAGGCTTTTCATTTGGAAAACCATAATATTCTCATTACCATTTCAGTGTCCATTTGGTTATTAGAAGAGATCATTCAGGCTCATGGGCAGCAGCCCTGAATCAAGGCCAATAATGAGAGAGGAGAGCATACTTCAGGCTTCTAGGCGTCAGCTGTTAACCTTGTCTAACCTCGCCACAGCAAGGGGCTAGCTTCTTTAGCACGTGACCCCGTCACACAGATGCTATCAAAGATATCTGCAGTGGGGTGCTACGCACAATAGATTTTAAAATCTAAATGGGTCTCTTGTTGTAGTTTAGTTTAAATGGAATGAATGACTTTTGGCTTGAAACCATACTGATTTATTTGTCTGACTTTTATTTCAGGAACAGTTTCCTTCAAGAAAAAGGAGTTTTGTTTAGGCATCTATAGGGAGTCTAATGGGACTGAAAATATTCAATGATTAAAGTAGACCAAGTGCCCCTCCCCCTACTCCCCGTCCCTGTCCTGGGCCATGTGCCATCCCTCATGGTGTCACTGCTTCTCTCTGTACGAGCCCAACCCACTACTGCCTCTCCTCCAGTGCCAGCAGCTCATGAAGCCTCTGCTTCCTTACATCTTAGTCTTGCTCGGACTGAGACCCTGGCCACAACCCTCTTTAAAATCGTCTTAAAGTTCAAACCCCTGGTGAAGGTCCCACTGTCCAGTCTTCTAGGTGCAAATTCTTAAGAAAGAGACTGTGGTTGACTCAGCTCATCCTATTGTACCAAAGGCTAGGGTGAGATTCAAATTACTGAACTTAGCAATTAGCTCGGCATTTGCACTGGACAATCAGAGCCTGCCAGGGGCTAGCTCTTTAACTGCTAGACTGTGGAAAGTTCAGGGCTGGGGTGGGGGGCGGGGGTGAGATAGTGCTTCAGTCAGATCAGGTGAAGGGCACCAAGCAGGCTCAGGGAAGCCTTGGTTTTCATGAATACAGAAATAGCTCAATATTTTAATAACCTGTATGGCTGTACTGGTATAGACTGCTGAAAACTCTGAATCCCTGAGAGTGGGGAAGGACACAGACATGATATGCACAATGTGGCATCAGATTTCACATTGAAGGTAGAAGGTAGTTTAGGTTTAACAGGCATTTAAGGCTCACCCCGTGCAATACCTGTGTATGTATTTGAAAGAGTCATGAACCTTGAGGGCAGTGAGGAAGCAGTGTTCAGTTCTTACCCATCTCCCCAAAGAACCATTCATGCCCTCTTACACAGAGGGAACTCGTCAACTGATCAAAGCTGTCAGCTGACTGGGGAGTGAAGGCTCCCTGGTATGAGTTCTGGCTTTGCATATATTTGCCTACAAGGTTTTGGACACAGGGTCTCAGTGTCTTCAACCTTAAAATGGTAAGTTTGTGTTGTATAAACTCCACAATCCCTTTCCCACTTCAGAATCCCCCCATATTCAGAGGATTTAAGATTTGTGATTAGAGGTACAGGCAGTGCCAACTTCAAGAGAAGGAGGAATCCTTATTTGAATAAATTCAGCACAACAATGAAAACATGGGCTCTGGGGTCAAATTCTAACTCCACCATTGTGGTTGGTATAACACACACAAAATCTTTCCTTAATCCTCCTGTGACTCTAACAGGAAGCTAGAATAGTGGAGTGAGAATTCCATTAAGACACTGGGATAGAAGATTGATGATGGGAAATTATTCCATAGGCTGGCCCGTGAAAGGAATTTCCAAGCACTGTGACATACCTGCAGAGAGTAAAGGCCATAATAAATCAGATGTCAGAGATATCAAAGGAGTGTCTGCCCCAAGCAGCTGGTGACAGCTCTCAGTACAAGAAGGGCTTACACAGGGTGCCAGACAAGCAGACATCTGAGAAGCTTGGTTCCATCTCTAAAAGAATCCTGTTAGCTAAGCAAAGCACAAGCATTAAATTTTAATATCATTGTAAGTACTGGAATGTCCTCATAAAACTTGAAAATCTGTGCCTGCTGGGCCCACGGAGAACAGTATGCACTTTTTTGGGCTATAAAGTTGCTAGGTGGAGTGCTGGTGAAAAGAGCTGGTCTTTGCTTTGGCCAGCCAGCCTCCTCCTTGGTCTCTCTGAGGCCACCAAGAAGGATTCTCCAACAGCACTGGATGCCCACACCTGGCTGGTGCCCCAGCAGCCTGAGCTGCTAAAGATAGACCCATTAAGTAACCACTCCCTGGATGACTGAAAGCTAGAAAAGGCCTGGGAACCTGTCTGGCAGAGTCTCTGTCAACCTCCTTCTACTTTGTAGAGCTTCCCTCCCTGCCTTGTTCAGACTTAAAGGGGCACAGCACCACAAACAAACCCTTTGTCAAAAGGCTCTTGCCTCTCCTGAAAAGTTGTCATTCTGACACCCTTTGGGGCCGCAGAGAGGATGGTCTGAGAGTTGGAAAACAAATATATCAATGATACCGGCTACAATTTGTTGGAGGCCGACCCTGTGTCAGGCTACATCCTAGGCACTTCATCTCCTCTACTTCATTTAAATCTCACCGCAACCTTAGGAGGTTATGTTGTGAGGCTGTCGCTCCCCAAAATTTGGTCCAAAGACCAGCAAGTATTGGCCTTACCTGGGAGCTTGTCAAAGATGCAAAGTCTTGGTCCTCCCCCGAGATGTGCTAGGCCAGATTCCACCTTTTAAAACAAGTTCCTCAGGGGACTTTTGTGCACTTTACAGCTGGAGAAGCACTGATGTAGCTCAGAAAGTAATAGCTCAGTCACCGGCCAACCTTACCTGAAGAAATGAAGGAGTTCCTAATAATCACTCCACTTTCTGAGGACATTGGCAAGCGCACACTGCCCCTGACCCTCACAGCAGCCCTGAAAGGCTGTATTCAGACTCCCATTTCAGAAATCAGGAAACTAAGGCCAGAGCTACTAAACATCTTCCCCATTTACAAAGTTAATCATTTGAGCCAGGATGCAGACCTTCCCTGAAAGACTGAAAGCTAATACCTTTTCTTTTCCTCCATATTGCCTCTTACATGAGCTTGGGATTATTCAGCTCTTTGAGAGCAACTGGTTTGACCCAACTGGTGACTCCATGGACAAATTAACAAGCAGTGTTCCATGACCTCCCCCTGGTTGGCTCTGAAGAATTCCTTGTTCCTGCTCAGCTTCTAAACTGGCCTCAGTGCATCCCATTCGTCTACCCCTAGGAGGCTCCGGGCACTTCAGACCCCAGATCCCAGCCTGCTGATGAACTGGCCCACCATGTGCTCTCTGCAATATGTCCACCACCAGCTCTGCACTGGTTACTAGTCCCACCTGTTCTTCTACACAAGACCCAGCCTCACTTGAAAACACCCTAGGAAGGGGCCTGCCCTTTCCCATCTTTTTTTGATCCTGGGGAACTTGTGTAGTTTCTGCGTCAGATAGATAGAGCTGGCTCAGTACAATTTATCACTATATCTAACCCACCCCTCATCTGAGGTAAATACTGACAAAATGAAGCCTTGACACATGTGACCTCTCTCAGCCTTTTGTTTTGCAGCAGAGCAGTTTGAGGCCCAGAAAGGGAAGTCCATTTTCTTTCTTCTTGCAGTCAGAAGATCTATGGAATGATTGTCCTAAGTACCTTGAAATGAAATTTTAGCCCATCCTATTATATCCTGCAACATTGTCATTTATTAATTTTTTACATTCAACAACAACTACAACAAAAATCTTACAATGTGTCCTACATGTCTGGGAAGCCCGATAGAATTAGACAGGCTTAAAGAGGAGAACTGGAAGAAGAAACAAAAAGACAAAAAGCAAGAAGGAGAAAATACAGAAAGAAACTTAATTTGGTTCTCACCAATTCTGAAGGAGTGGGGCTAATTAAAATTCTCAATAGTTATAGCAAAAATAGTATACCACTTACTGTGAATGTGCATCAGGCATTTATAAGCATTCTTTAGCCAGGACTTTATTTAATTCTTACAAATTTCCAGAAGGAGGAAAGTGAGACTTAGTGGGTGAACAACTTACCAAAGTCACAAGTGAGGGGTCAGAGACTCAAAACTGGTCCAAAGCCTGCACTCTTTACCTAATGCAAGGACAAGGAAATTCCTCTCCCTTCACCACAAACTTCCACAGGTACCTAGAAATGTCACCTTGAGCATGACCACACTGGGCCTAAGACCCAGAAAGAGCAGTGAGACTACAAGCAGGAGAGACATGATTTGGGATAGCTTGACTGAGAAGTCAACATTTCCTCTTGGATTCTTGTGCTACTATGATGCTTTGGAAGCAAACACTGAGCACCACTCAACCCTTGCCCTTCCCCCTAGAAAACCAGAAGTTTCACTAGTTCCACATTAGCTGGTTTCTCATTATGTAAACAGTCTGAGCCATCTTCACTCAATTTATTGCTACATTAGTCCCAAACCTAGCTAGGAAAATACATTAACTTTCAATAACATATCCTTGATGACTTGTAGAAATCAGTGCCTGCCATCTCCCTTCTTAAATTTATCCTTGTGAATCAGGGAGTAGTGAGGGAAAGCAAGTTAAACCCAGTGTCCTTCTGCAGCTGAGGGAACAAAAGAAATTTGGAGTTCTTGGGAGACCTTTAAAAATATATTTAATGTTTAATCATCTGCTAGAAGCATATGGTAGTAAATAGTAACTTGTTAGCAGGTTTCTGGTACTGCCCATGCTTTTTCTCAAAATCTTGGCAATGGTACCAACTAGCATCAGAGAAAGGAAGAACTTGTTTAAAACTTCATTGGGAGCTATTTTCCTGATCACAGCCCTGCTCCCCAAAGTGGGAAGCAATTTAGACTTTATTCATTGCTATAATAGACCTGAAATTAATTCAGAATCTAATCACAAGAAGAGCCTTGAGAATCAATCCAATTTTTAGTCAACATCATTATCATCACCATCAACAAATATTTATTGAGCATCTAGGACACTAGATGCTGGGAATACAAAGAAGCCTGAGTCCATCTTGATGCTCTGAAGGTGCTTCAACAGAGAGAAAAGTAAAATCACATATTAGAATTCACTCAGGATAAAAGGTATTACAGGAAATAGGCTGGAGCAGAATGAGGAGGCAGCATGGACAGAGCCACAGAGGTCAGAATTCAGAAAGAATGTCCTTCAGGTAGGATTCTGGAGTGGGAGAGTGACTTCCACAGGATGCCCCAGTAAGATCCTATGGGCTGGTGCAGTATGAGACAGGGAGAGTCTGGGGAGATGGTCTCCAGTTAAGTAAGGCAGATGCAGACTCTAGGGGTGGACTGTGGGAATATAAGATAAAGGACCACTGTAGACTCCAACAAAAAGAAATAAGAAACCCACAATTCCCTTCTATGTGCTTCCTAAAATTATCCACAATTTCCCACTGATCTTTCTACCTGTGACAGTCAAATGACAAAGAAACTAGGTTGAAACCCTTCGTTTTTCTCTCACTGACCCTATACTCTGAAATAAATTTCCTTTGACTTTGCTCTCTTCCCTTGGTGCACTTTTTTAAAAGTTTTTATGTTCTACCTTATTTGAAAAGAGGCTTTATTTTTAAACAATCCTATTTTAATAAGACATCTTCCTCAAAGCAATTTTGTGAAAGCTATTTATTAAGTTGACAAAAATCAACCAAGTGCTTAGTGCTCCTCTAAGGAAAGATGCCAACTAATAATGTAAAAGCAATCATAGGCAACTAGGGTTGGTGTGCTATGGGAGGCTTTCTTTTTTTAAGTAGCATTAGAATAGCTGTGGCCTCTGGGGGCTGATAACTCTTCCAAACAATGGTAAAGCCAAAGCCATTCAGGTTGACTTCCCCAAGTTTTGAATGGGTCTTGCTCTGAAGACATGTGAATTTGTCATTTGAGAGTCAAGCCAATCTTTTCCATAGTGGGAAAAAAAAAATGGTCCAATGTGATGGTCAGTGGTTCCTGTACCCCTGCTCTGCAGTGGGCACTGTTCTAAGCCCCCCACATGACTTATTCCATTTCTTCCTCACAGCAGATTCTATAAAGTTGGTGTGATTATTTTTCATTTTTTAGAGGGATAAACCAGGGTTCAGAATGTGTAAATAACTTGCCCAAGATTATATAGCTAAGACATGGCAGTGCCAATGATTCTATACTCTTAGTGTTTGGTCCTACCTTCTCTGGAAGAACTGATTCTAAGCATGCCAGGACTAGGGTTGAGGCAAGTCAGGTATTCACCTGGAACTGCAGAAAGCTCAGTAGGCTAGCTCTAAGAAGGCTATCTAACCTGTAGTGAAGCCTGCCTAATATTCTTCATAGTATTGTGCCTGGCCAGCCTGGGCCACCCACTATATCCATCTTGCCAAACTAATCAGTAGTTCTCATACATTAATTTGTGTCAATATCACCTTGGAGGTTTTTGTTAAATTCAAATTCCTAAGGAACCACCCTAAGAAATTAGGATTCACTTTGTGTGGGATGGTCTTTGTTACCCTCTCCTCTCTGGTTGGCATTAACCCCATTCCTGTGAAGAGCCAAGCCTTGAACTGGGAATAGGAAGATGAAGGGCAGCACAGTTACTCAGGAGGAAGGAGAGGGAAACTAAAGTGATAAGAAATCAAGGACAACATGCTTTTGGTGTGGCATAACCAGGTTGACTCTTTCCATTGAGAAGGTACAGTGCTATTTATATAGAGAAATACAGAGGAGTTAAGATAGTGGAGGAGTAGGCAGCACCTACATTTATCTTGTTCCTTGAGTACAATTAGATAGTTAACAAATCATTCTGAACACCCGAAAAATCAACTGGAAATCTGAGAAAACAAATGCTGCAATTCTACAAGTAGAAAAGCAACCACTGTTTGGAAGTTAGGAGGTGAGGAGACTTGCACCCAGTGTGATATAGCTGAGGAAACTATGGAGGGGAAGGAGCCTGCTTAAGGAGGCTACTGCAAAGTATAAGTAGCAGAGTGCAGAATCAGAACTTTTAGAAGTCTGCTACAGTGGGGAATGTGGCTGGCTTAAAGGTGCTCAGGTGGTGAAGTGGGGGCAGATCCCAGGTGTCATAGCATGGCCTGAGGATCCCCAGGGTCACAAGAAGAAGGGGTGGCTCCTAAGTGTGTGGAAGTCAGCTGAGAACAGTGAATCTAGGTGCCAACATTCTGCTTTGTGTTGCCATAAACTGCAAACCACTTCACAGTTGTGCGACCACTTTCTTGGGAAGGGTCCAGCAAAAAGCAAAAGGAGGCAAGACCCTCCCCCAGGTAGAACAACATAGGTCCATGCTGCAGAAATCCCTAAAATTTGGAGTTTTGAAATTCAGTTGCATGCCTGAGATCAAAACACTCAATCAGAGGTAGGGTAAACAGAATTCTGAAGGAAACTGAGGAGATAAGTGTGATTGACTGCTTTTCTGTGAGGGCTCACTCAAGAGTAGGGGGTACAAACTTTCTGCTCTAGGTCTAGAAAGCAGAGCTCCATCACATTATCCTGCCCATGAGTGCTGATAGACTTTAGGGAGCAAAACACCACCACCTAGTGGAGTCTGGAGCCCCTTACACAGAGCCCTGCCTCCCTGAACACTGAAGGGGCATTTCCACTAGGACAAGTCCACCTGAGAATCAGGGCCCTCCCCCAGAAGACCAGCACAGACAACTCACTCACACCAAGTTTACTGATTATAGGGGCTGCAAAGCTTCAGCTCTTGGGGAATACAGCATATAGCATTCTTTGTATTTTTATTCTTTATTCTTTTAGTATCTTCTTATTTTTGTAATTCTTTTTTATTTTTTAATTTTTATGTTTTAATTATCTTCTTATTTTTTTAATTCTTTTTAATTTTTTAATTTTTATTTTTATATATACATTGTGTATTTTTTTTTCTTATTTTGGAATCTAGTTTCTTTTAACAAGCAGACCAAAACCCACCCAGGATCTAGTTATTGTTGTTATTGTTGGTGTTTTTATTTTGTTGTTGTTCTTGTTTTCTCTTTCTTTTTTCTTTTCTTTTCTGGATAAAATGACAAGATGGAAAAATTCACTTCAAAAGAAAGAACAAGAGGTAGTACCAAGAGCCACAGATTTAATCAACATAGATGTAAGTAAGATGTCTGAACTAGAATTTAAAACAACAATTATGGACACCTGGGTGGCTCAGTGGGTTAAGCCTCTGACTTCAGCTCAGGTCATGATCTCAGGGTCCTGGGATTGAGCCCCGCATTGGTCTCTCTGTTCAGCAGAGAGCCAGCTTCCCCTCTCTCTCTGCTACTCTGCCTAGTTGTGATCTCTCTCTGTCAAATAAATAAATAAAATATTTTTAAAATACATAAATAAATAAATAATATATTTTAAAAAAAAAACAATTATAAAGACACTAGCTGGACTTTAAAAAAGCATAGAAGACACTAGAGAATCCTTATTCTAAAGATAAAAGAACTAAAATCTAGTCAGGCCAAAATTAAAAATGCTATTACTGATATGCAATCCTAGGTGGAGGCCATTAAAACAAGGATGAACAAAGCAGAAGAGCAAATCAGTGATATGGAAGATAAAATTATGGAAAATAAGGAAGTTGAAAAGAAGAGGGAAAGAAAACCATTGGATCATGAAGGTAGACTTAGCAAACTCACCAATTCCATAAAGCAAAATAATGTCTGTATTATTGGAGTCCCAGAAGGTGAAGAGCCGTGGGGGTAGGGGAGGGGCAGAAAGTTTATTTGAACAAATTATACCTAATAACTTCCCTAATCTGGGAAAGGAAACAGGCATTCAAGTCCAGGAGACACAGAGAACGCCCCTCAAAATCAATAAAAATAGGTCAACACCACAACATATTATAGTGAAATTTGCAAATTACAAAGATAAAGAGAAAATTCTGAAAGCAGCTCAGTATAAGAGGTCCTTAACCTACAAGGGTAGACATTAGGCTGACAACACACCTGTCCACAGAGACCTGGAATGCCAGAAAGGACAGGCATGATATAGTCAGTGGGCTAAATGGGATATATATGCAGCTAAGAATACTTTATCCAGCAAGGTTGATCATTCAGAATAGGAGAGATAGAGTTTCCAGGAAAACAAAAGCTAAAGGAATTTGTGAACAATGAACAAGCCCTGCAAGAAATATTAAAGGGGACTCTTTGAGTGGAGAGAGCTACCAAAAGTGACAAAGACCAGAAAGGAACAGAGACAATCTACAGGAACAGCAACTTCACAGGTAAAACAATGGCACTAAATTTATATCTTTCAATAGTTATTCTGAATGTAAATAGACTACATGATCCCATCAAAAAGACATAGGGTATCAGAAAAGGAAAAAAAAATGCAAGACCCGTCAATATGCTGCTTACAAGAGACTCATTTTAGACCTAAAGTCACCTCCAGATTGAACGTGAAGGGGTAGAGAACAATTTATCATGCTAATGGACATCAAAGAAAGCTGGGGTAGCAATCCTTATATTAGACGAAATAGATTTTAAGACAAAGACTGTAATAAGAGATGAAGGTCGCTATATCATAATGAAAGGGTCTATCCAAAAGAAGATCTAACAATTGTAAATATTTTTGCCCCTAACTTGGGAACAATAAAATATATAAATGAATTAATAAGCAAAATTAAAGAGACTCATTGTTAATAATGCAATAGTAGTACAATAACTATAATACAATAACACCCCACTCACAGCAATGTACAGATCATCTAAGAAAATTAACAAAGAAACAAGGGCTTTGAATGACACACTGGACCAGATGGACTTCACAGATATATTCAAAGCATTTTATCCTAAAGCAGTATATTACACATTCTTTTTGAGTGTACGTGGAACATTCTTCAGAACAGATCACATACTGGGTCACAGATTAGGTCTCTACCAGTATAAAAAGATTGAGATCATAAAGTGCATATTTTCAGACCACAGTGCTATGAAACTTGAAGTTAACCAAAAGAAGAAATTTAGAAGGACCACAAATACATGGAGGTTAAAGAACATCCTACTAAAGAATGAATGGGTCAACCAGGAAATTAAAGAATTTAAAAAATACATGGAAGTAAATGAAAATGAAAATGAAAATATCACAGTTCAAAACCTTTGGATGAAGCAAAGGTGTCCTAAGAAGGAAGTATATAGCATTACAGGTCTTCCTCAAGAAACAAGAAAGGTCTTCCTCAAATGGACAACCTAACCTTACAACTAAAGGAGCTAGAAAAAAAAATAAATAAATACATACATAAAGCCTAAATCCAGCAGAAGAAGAGAAATAATAAAGAGTAGAGCAAAAATTTAAATTATATATAAATTTAAAACAAACAAAACAAAATAGTAGAATAGATCAACAAAACTAAGAGCTGGTTCTTTGAAAGAACTAAGATTAAGAGAAAGTACGAAGATGGTGGAGGAGTAGGGGGCCCTATTTTCATCTAGTCTCTGGAATTCTGCTAGATAGCAATTAAGTCATTCTGAACACCTGCAAACTCAACTGGAGATCTAAGAAAAGAATTGCTTCAATTCTACAAATAGAAAAGCTACCACTTTTTGCAAGGTAGGAGGTGTGGAGAAGTGAATCTGAGGTGATATTTCGGGAGATAAACCATGGTGGGAGGGAGCCTCCATAAGCTGGCTACTGGAAAGTGATATAGCGGCAGAGTGCAAAATTAAAACTTTAGAAGTCTGCGTCTGTGAGGGACATCCTTGACTGAAAGGCACTCAGATGACAAAGTAGGGTGGAATCCTAGGTGGGACAGTGTGGTCTCAGGTTCCCCAGGGTCACAGAAAGAACAGGGGTGCCTGAGAGTGGCAGAGTTCCTAAACATCAGAGCAGGAAAGCTGGCTGCAATCAGCAAGCCTATAAACCACAAACATGGCACAGTCAGGTAACTGCTCTCCAAGCAGGGATCCAGCAAGAGCCAGACTGGCAGCAGGACATCTCTCCCTCCCCCAGAAGATGCTGTATGGGTACTCGCCAGATGAGACCCAAAGCATGGTCTGTGCCTGAGATTAAAACACATAGTCATGGGTTCAGTGAATGCAGAAGGCTGGTGGAAACCAGGGAGACAAGAGTGATGGACTGCTTTTCTGTGATGGCTCACTGAAAAGTGGGGGCTCCGAATTTTCAGCTCCAAGGCTGGAGATTGGGCCTCGGCCATTTTCATCCTCTAAAGGGCTACAGAAAGCCTTCAGGGAACAAAAGCCACCTAGAGCAATATGAAGCTGCATACATTGGACTCGGCCCCCTGGCAAGGGCAGCGCATTTTTGCCCAGGCAAAGACACCTGAGAATCAGTGCAACAGGCCTTTCCCCCAGAAAACCAGCAAGAACATCTGACTAATACCAAGTTTACTGATGACACAGAATTGCAAAACTCTAGTGCTAGGAGAAAACAGTATATAAAATTCAGTGTTTTTTCTCATGATTCTTTAGTCTTCCAGTGTAATTTTTTTTCTTTTTTTCTTTTTTAGTTTTCCAGCTAGTTTCTTATTTTATCAACTCTTTTTTTAAATCCTTTTTAATTTTAATTTTTACATTTATATTTTACATATATATTCTTCACTTTTGCTTTCCTTCATTGTATTCAATTATATTTTTGTATATATATAAGTTTTTCTTTCATTACAATTTTGGGATCTACTTTCTTCTAACAAACAGACCAAAATACACATAGGACTTAGTGTGTTATTCTGTTTGGTCCACCTGTTTGATTATGTTCTCTCTTTTTTTTTTTTTTTTTTTTTTTTTCATTTTTTTCATTTTTGGATTCTGATCTCTTCTGATATGTTTAATGTATATTTTGCTGGGGTCATGTTTGATATTTTTGTATTTTATTATCTTGTTCACCTCTTACTGGGACAAAATGACAAGATGGAAAACTCACCCCAGAAAAAAGAGCAAGAGGCAATACTTACTGTCAGAAACTTAATCAATGTGGACATAAGTCAAATGTCAGAGATAGAATTCAGAATAAAGATACTACCTGGGCTTGAAAAAAGCATAGGAGACACTAGAGAATCCCTTTCTGGAGAAATAAAAAAAACAATCTAATTAGGTCAAAATCAAAAAGGATATTACTGAGATGCAGTAAAAAAAAAAAAAAAAAAAAAGCAGGGAGCCTGCTTCCTCTTCTTTCTCTCTCTGCCTGCCTCTCTGCCTACTTGTGGTCTCTGTATGTCAAATAAATAAAATCTTTTAAAAAATAACAAAATTAAAGAAATACACGGATAATAATACAATAATAGTAGGGGACTTTAACACTCCATTCACAGCAATGGGTAGATCATCTAAACAAATGATCAAGGAAAGAAGGGCTTTAAATGACACACCAGACCAGATGGACTTCACAGATATATTTAGACAATTTCATCCTAAAGCAGCATAATACACATTCTTTTTGAGTGCACATGGGCCAGTCTCCAGAAGAGATCACATACTGGGTCACAAATCAGGTCTCAACTGGTACCAAAAAATAGGAATTAGTCCCTGCATATTTCCAGACCATAGTGTTTTAAAGCTTGAACTCAATCACAAGAGGAAATTTGGAAGGAAAACAAATGCATGGAGTTTAAAGAACATCCTATTAAAGAATGAATGGGTCAACTAGGAAATTAAAGAAGAATCTTTTAAAAATCATGGAAACAAATTAAAATGAAAACAGAACAGCTCAAACATTTGGGATGCAACAAAAGCAATCATAGGAAGGAAGTACATAGCAATACAGACTTTCCTCAAGAAGCAATAAAAGACTCCAGTGAACAACCTAAACTTATACCTAAAGGATTTGGGGAAAGAATAGCAAATAAAGCCTAAACCCAGCAGGAAAGAATTAAAAATATTAAAGCAGAAATCAATGAAGTAGGAACCAGAAGAACAGTAGAACAGATGAACTAAACTAGGAGCTGATTCTTTGAAAGAATTAATAAGATCAATAAACCCCTAGCCGGAGTTATCAAGAAGAAAAGAGAAAGGACTAAATTAATAAAATTATGGAGGAGGGGCAAGATGGCAGAGAAGTAGGAGACCCTGTTTCACCTGGTCCCCTAAAGTGAGCTTAATATCTACCAGAACACTCTGAACACCTTCATGGTTTCAGATGAGGGTTCAGATGAGATGTAAGATTATACACTTCTGGATCTCTATGGGGGCAGAAGACATCAGTGGGGAGGTAAAGCGGAGTGAGAATGCTTGGACATTGGACAGAGAATAAAACAGAAGGGGGAGGAAGCCAACAGAAGGGGCCCGCCCTGGGATTGGGGATCAGCATTAACTTGGAGTCTGGTTAAAAGCACTCAAAAAGAGCAAAAGATCTTAAGGGGCAACTGGTGGAATCAGGCAGTCACAAGGATGGGCTTAAGTCCATGGTCCCAGGATGATCACCACAGCGGCCACCTGTGCCAGAGAGAACCCGGCAGGGGGTCCCAGTTTGTGGTCCCTGAGCCTGTGGCTTTCTGCTTGCTTGGACCACCGCTCAGGCTGGGTTGACTCCCACCCGCACCAGACAGAGCCCAGTGTGCATGCCAGCCGGCAGTCTCTGGGCCTGCAGACTTCCATGGAGGCCCTTGGCCCACAGCCTTCTGTGACTTGCGTGTCCACAGGGTCTGAGTGCACCCCATGTGGGTGTGGATCCCAGACAGCAGTCCTGGCAATGGCAGTCACCCGGGTTTGGGTTTGCCCAGACCAATATCACTTGCAGTTTTAGTGGCATGGGGGTGCAGAGACACATGGGGAACTTGGACAACATCTGAGATGGTGACTGGGTGCACAGCACCTGTGGGAGGTTGTGGTGTTCAGTGGGGTTTGCAGAGGGGCAGTTGATGTGCTCTGGACCACCCAAAGGGGAGCAGACTGAGGCTTCTCTCTGAGGTGGAGGTCTGGGTGCAGACAGTTTACTTTCCACTAAACCTCCAGAAGGCCCCAAAAAGCTGACAAAGAACAAAAACCTCCAGAGAACAAAAGCCTGAAAAACCGGTTTCCACAGAGCCAAGCCCCTTGATAGAGGGCAGGGCAACTCAGCCCAAGCAAGATGAACTGAAAAACAACATGGCAGGCCCCTCCCCCAGAAGACAAGCCAAAAGAACAAGAGGACAACCACCAGAGGGTCCCCATAAAACTGTAAAACCCCAACATCAGGAGGAAAAATATATTAAGTTCCCAGTGTTGCCCCAAAACCTGTATATTTCATAGATAAAACTTTTCTTTCTTTTTTTTTAATTCATTCTCACGATTCTTGTTCTTTTAATTTTTTAACCTACTTACCATTACAACTAGAGGTTTTAATACAACATATTCCATAATAACTTTTTAACTTGAACTTTTTTCATACATATACTTGTGTTTCTTTTTCTTTTCTTTTTTTTTAAATACATAGAGATATAAGTTTCAAGGTCATCCTTTTCCCCTATTCAATACTACCCCTATATATAAACCAGTTTTAATTTCCCTGTATCTCTGGAAAGTTGAGTCCTTTAACAAAAATAACAAGATTCACCCAGGAAGAACTGAAATAACCTGCCTTGCTCACATTGAGTTTATAAACACCCTCCCATCTTATTCTTCTGTTATTGTTTCTATGTATCTATTTTTGTTTTTGTACTATATAAATCTTATTCTTGGGGTTCATTTTGGCTGAGGTTTTTTTTTTCCTTGTCTTTTACTTTTGTCAGTCTTTTTGTTTGTTTGTTTTTGTTTATGTACTTTATAAATCTTACTTTGGGGACTCATTTTGGCTGGATTTTTTCTTTTCTTTTTTTTTTTTTTTTTCTCTTTCTCTCTCTTTTTTCTTGCTTTTTGGTGGTGACTTCTGATTGCTCCAAAACTTTCCAGGGTGTACCTTGCCTAGATCATGGTTGATACATTCAGCCATACATCACCCTCAACCACCTCTCACCAAAATGACTAGGAAGAGGAACACCCAACAGAAGAAAAATTCAGAGACTGTGCCCTCTGCCACAGAACTATTGGGTACGGACATAAACAGTATGTCAGAAAGGGAATTCAGAGTACCAATTATCCAGGCAATGGCTAGGTTGGAGAAGACCACTAGTGGCAACACAGAAACTCTAAGGGTGGAAGTAAGGGCTGATCTGTCAGTACTAAAAAATTCTATGAATGAGATCCAATCTAATCCAAATACTCTAACAGCTAAGGTAAATGAGGCAGAAGACCGAATTAATGATCTAGAAGACAAACTGATAGAAAAGAAGGGTCAGGAGGAGGCCTGAAACCAACAGCTTAGAAGTCATGAAAACAGATTAGGGAAATAAATGTCACCATGAAGCACTCTAATGTCAGAATTATTTGGATCCGGGGGGGGGGGGGGAGTGGAGAAAGAGAAGACTAGAAGATATAGTTGGAAAAAATTCTGGATGAAAATTTCCCTAATCTGAGGAATTGAACAAGTGTTCATGTCCTAGAGGCAGAAAGGACACCCTCCCAGATCAGTTAGTCTAGAAAAATGTCCAGACTCTTATGACATTCATGAATCATAATTTTAGACATAATTTTATGTACAGATGAAGAACCATCAGAATAACATCAGACCTGTCCACAGCCAAAAAGGGCTGTCAAGACATATTCAGGACACTAAGTGAGAAGAACATGCAACCAAGAATGCTTTATCCAGCAAGGCTGACATTCAAAATGGATGGAGAGATAAAGAACTTCCGAGACCGGCAAGGTTTAAAAGAGTATGTGACCACCAAGCTGGCACTACAAAAAATATTGAGGGGGAGGGGAGTTCTATAAAAGAAGAAAGAACCCAAAAGTGACATAGAACAGAAATTTACAGAGACAATCTATAGAAACAAGGACTTCTCAGGCACCATGATGTCAATGAAAACTTATTTTTCAATAATCACTCTCAACATGAATGGCCTAAATGCTCCCATAAAATGGCAGAGTTGCAGTCTGGATAAAATGACAGGACTGTCCATATGCTGTCTAAAAGAGACACATTTGGAACCTAAAGATACATCCAGACTGAAAGTGAAGGGATGGAGAAGCATTTTTCATGCCAAGGGGCCTCAAAGGAAAGCTGGGGTAGTGACTCTCCTGTCAGATAAATTAGATTTTAAGCTAAAGACTGTAGTCAGAGATACAGATGGACACTACATTATTCTTAAAGGGTCTATCCACCAAGAATATGTAACAATTGTAAATATTTATGCCCCCAATATGGGAGCAGCCAACTACATAAGTCAACAGTTAATCAAAATAAACAGTCATATTGATATGAACACATTAATTGTAAGGAATCTTAACACACCACTCTCAGTAATAGATCATCTAAGCAGAAAAATCAGTAAATAAACAAAGCTTTGAGTGACACATTGGACCAGATGGACCTCATAGATATATACAGAACATTCCACCCTAAAGCAACAGAATACTCATTCTTCTTGAGTGCACATGGAACTCTCTCCAGAATAGACCACATACTGGGTTACAAATCAGGAGTCAACCGATACCAAAAGACTGAGATAATTCCCTGCCTATTCTCAGACCACAGTGCTTTGAAACTGGAACTCAATCACAAGAAAAAGTTTGGAAGAAATTCAAACATTTGGAAGCTAAAGATCATCCTGGATCAACCAGAAAATCAAAGAAGAACTTAAACAATTCAAGGAAACCAATGAGAATGAAGACACATCTGTCCAAAACCTATGGGATATGGCAAAGGCGGTCCTAAGGAGGAAATACATAGCCGTCCAAGCTCACTCAAAAAAAAAAAAAAAAAAAACTGAAAAATCCCGAATATACCAACTCTATTTACACATTAAAGAACTGGAAAACCAACAACAAATTAAGCCAACTCCACACATAAGAAGGAAAATAATTAAGATTGGAGCAGAGATCAATGAGTTAGAAACTAAAGATACAATAGAACACATCAATAAAACTAGAAGCTGGTTCTTTGAAAGAATTAATAAGATCAATAAACTACTGGCCAAACTAATCCAAAAGAAAAGAGAGAGGACCCAAATCAATAAAATTATGAATGAAAGGGGAGAGGTCATGACTAACACCAAGGAAATAGAAACAATCATCAGAAATTATTATCAACAGCTATATGCCAATGAGTTAAGCAACCTAGAAGAAATGGATGTATTCCTGGAAACCTATAAACTTCCAAGACTGAAACAGGAAGAAATTGACAACCTGAATAGACCAATATCTAATAATGAGATTGAAGCAGTGATCAAAAACCTCCCAAAAAACAAGAGCCCAGGACCTGACAGATTACTGGGGAATTCTACCAAATATTCAAAGAAGAAATAATACCTATTCTCCTGAAGCTGTTTCAAAAAATAGAAACAGAAGAAAAACTTCCAGACTCTTTCTATGAACCTGGCATTACCCTGATCCCCAAACTAGGCAAAGACCCCATCAGAAAGAAGAATTTCAGACCAATACTTTTGAATATGGATGCCAAGATTCTCAACAAGATCCTAGCTAATAGGATCCAACAGTACATTAAAAAGATTATCCACTATGACCAGGTGGGATTTATCCTTGGGATGCAAGGGTGGTTCAACACTTGCAAATCAATCAATGTGGTAGAACGAATCAAGAGAAGAGAGAAGAACCACATGGTCCTCTCTTGATGCAGAAAAAACATTTGACAAAATATGGCATCCGTTCCTGGTTAAAACTCTTCAAAGAAGGGGTGCCTGGGTTGCTCAGTGTGTTAAAGCCTCTGCCTTCGGCTCAGGTCATGATCCCAGGGTCCTGGGATTGAGCCCCGCATCAGGCTCTCTGCTCAGCAGGGAGCCTGCTTCCCTTCCTCTCTCTCTGCCTGCCTCTCTGCCTACTTGTGATCTCTGTCTTTCAAACAAATAAATAAAATCTTAAAAAAAAAAAAACTCTTCAAAGTATAGGGATAGAGGGAATATTCCTCAACTTCATAAAATCCATCTATGAAAAACCCACAACAAATATCATTCTCAATGGGGGAAAGCTGACAGCCTTCCCTTTGAGATCAGGAACACGACAAGGAGGCCCACTCTCACCATTGTTGTTCACCATAGTACTAGAAGTCCTAACAACAGCAATCAGACAATTTAAAATATCAGACAATAAAAAAATCAGGCAATAAAGGGTATTCAAATTGGCAAAGAAGTCAAACTTTCTCTCTCTTCACCAAGGACATGATACTTTATATGGAAACCCAAAAGACTCCACCCCCAAACTATTAGAACTCATACAGCAATTCAGTAATGTGGCAAGATACAAAATCAATGTAGAGAAATCAGTTGCTTTCTTATACACTAACAATGAAAATATAGAAAGGAAAATTAGAGAATCAATTCCATTTACTATAGCACCAAGAACCATAAGGTATCTTGGAATAAGCCTAACCAAAGAGGTAAACGATCTGTACTCAAGGAACTATAGAACACTCATTAAAGGAATTGAAGAAGACAGAAAAAGATGGAAAAGCATTCCATGCTCATGGATCAGAAGAACAAACATTGTTAAAATGCCTATACTGCCCAGAGCAGTCTACACTTTCAATGCCATCCCAATCAAAATTCCACCGGCGTTTTTCAAAGTGCTGGAACAAACAATCCTAAAAGTTGTATGGAAACAAAATATCCTGAATTGTTAAGGAAATGTTGAAAAAGAAAAACAAAGCTGGGGGAATCACGATACCTGATTTCAAGCTTTACTATAAAGCTGTGATCACCAAGATAGCATGGTACTGGCACAAAAACAGACACAGAGACCAGTGGAACAGAGTAGAGAGTCCAGATATGGACCCACAACTCTATGGTCAAATAATCTTCAACAAAGCAGGAAAA
The DNA here is from genome assembly GCF_002288905.1 of Enhydra lutris kenyoni. Classification (NCBI taxonomy): domain Eukaryota; kingdom Metazoa; phylum Chordata; class Mammalia; order Carnivora; family Mustelidae; genus Enhydra; species Enhydra lutris. Next base: position 14,703,482 of record NW_019154096.1, read on the forward strand.
ATATATCCAGTGGAAAAAAGACAGTCTCTTCAACAAATGGTGCTTGGAAAATGGGACAGCTATGTGTAGAAGAATGAAACTCGACCATTCTCTTACACCATACACAAAGATAAACTTGAAATGGATAAAAGACCTCAACGTGAGGCAAGAATCTATCAAAATCCTAGAGAAGAACAGAGGTAGTAACCTCATCGACATCAGCCACAGCTACTTCCTTCAAGACACATCTCCAAAGGCAAGGGGGGAATAAGTGAAAATGAACTTTTGGGAGTTCATCAAGATAAAAATCCTCTGCACAGCAAAGGTAACAGTCAACAAAAAAAAAGAGGCAACCCACGGAATGGGAGAAGATTTTCACAAATGACAGTACAGACAAAGGGCTGATGTCCAAGATCTATGAAGAACTCCTCAAACTTAACACCCAAAAAAACAGATAATCATGTCAAAAAATGGGGGCGCCTGGATGGATTAGTCATTGACCGTCTGCCTTCGGCTCAGGTCGTGGTCCCGGGGTCCTGGGATCAAGTCCCACATCAGCTCCCTGCTCAGCAGGAGGCCTGCTTCTCCCTCTCCCACTCCCGTTACTTGTGTTCCATTCCCCCTCTCACTGTCTCTCTCTCTCTCTTTCTGTTAAATAAATAAATAAAATCTTTTTTAAAAAATGGGCAGAAGACATGAACAGACACTTCTCCAAAGAGGACATACAAATGGCTAAGAGACATGAAAAAATGTTCATCATCATTAGCCATCAGGGAGATTCAAATCAAAACCACATTGAGATACCACCTTACACCAGTTAGAATGGCCAAAATTAACAGGACAGGAAACAACAAGTGTTGGAGAGGATGTGGAGAAAAAGGAACCCTCTTATGCTGTTGGTGGGAATGAAAGTCAGTGCAGCCACTTTGGAAAATAGTGTGGAGATTCCTCAAAAAATTAAAAATAGAGATTCCCTATGACCCTGAAATTGCACTACTTGGTATTTACCCCAAAGATACAGATGTAGTGAAAATAATGGCCATCTGTACCCCAATGTCCATAGCAGCAATGGCCACAGTCGCCAAACTGTGGAAAGAGCCAAGATGCCCTTCAACAGACGAATGAATAAAGATGTGGTCCATATCTACTATGGAGTACTATGCCTCCATCGGAAAGGATGACTACCCAACTTTTGTATCAACATGGACGGGACTGGAAGAGATTATGCTGGGTGAAATAAGTCAAGCAGAGAGAGTCAATTATCATATGGTTTCACTTATTTGTTGAGCATAAGGAATAACATGGAGGACATTAGAAGGAAAGGAAAAGTGAATTGGGGGAAATTGGAGGGGGAGACAAAGCATGAGACACTGTGGACTCTGAGAAACAAACTGAGGGTTTTGGAGGGGAGGGAGGTGGAGGGATGGGTGAGCCTTGTGGTGGGTAGTAAGGAAGGCATGTATTGCATGGAGCACTAGGTGTGGTGCATAAACAATGAATCTTGAAACACTGAAAAAATAAAATTAAATTTAAAAAATTTTATTGATCCATAAAAAACATAAGGAAATAGATAGAGAGACAAAATAATGGATGAAAGAGGAGAGATCACAACCAACACCAAAGAAATACAAACAATTATAAGAATATATTAGGAACAATTATATGCCAAAAAATTAGGCAATCTGAAAGAAATGGATACATTCCTAAAAATATGTAAACAACCAAAATTGAAACAGGAAGAAATAGAAAACCTGAACAGACCCATAACCACAAGGAAATTTAAACAGTAGTCAAAAATCTCCTGACAAACAAGAGTGCAGGGCCAGATGGCTTCCCAGGGAAATTCTACCAAACATTTAAGGAAGAATTATTGCCTATTCTTCTGAAACTGTTTCAAAAGAATCAAAATGGAAGGGAAACTTCCAAACTCTTTTTATGAGGCCAGCATTACCTTGATCCCAGAACCAGTCAAGGATCCCACCAAAAGAGGAGAATTACAGACCAATATCTCTGATGAACATGGATTCAAGAATTCTCACCAAGCTACTAGACAATAGGATCCAACAGTACATTAAAAGGGTTATTCACTATGACAAAATGGGATTTATTCCTGGGCTGCAATGGTGGTTTAACATCCACAAACCAATCAATTTGATACACTACATTAATAAAAGAAAGGACAAGAGCCACATGATCTTCTCAATAGATGCAGAAAAAGCATTTAACAAAGTACAGCATCTCTCATGATTAAAATTCTCCATAGTATAGAGATAGAGGGAACACACTTCAACATCACAAAAGCCATATGCAAAAAGCCCACAGCAAATATCATTCTCAATAGGGAAAAACTGAGAGCTTTTCCCATAAGGTCAGGAACATGACAAGGATGTCCACTTTCACCATTGCTGTTCAACGTAGTATTAGAAGTCCTAGCCTCACCAATCAGAAAACAACAACAACAACAACAACAACAACAAAAACAACAAAAAGGCATCTGACTAGGCAAAGAAGAAGTCAAACTTTCACTATTCACAGATGACATAACATTGTATGAGGAAAACCCAGATGACTCCACCCCAAAATTGCTATGACTCATAAAGGAATTCAGCAAAGGGGCAGGGTATAAAATCAATGCACACAAACAAGCTGCATTTCTATACATTAACAATGAGACAGAAGAAAGAGAAATTAAGGAATTGATCCCAGTTACAATTGTGCCAAAACCCATAAGATACCTAAGAATAAACTTAACCAAAGAAGCAAAGGATCTGGGGCGCCTGGGTGGCTCAGTGGGTTAAGCCACTGCCTTCGGCTCAGGTCATGATCTCAGGGTCCTGGGATTGAGCCCCGCATCGGGCTCTCTGCTCAGCAGGGAGCCTGCTTCCTCCTCTCTCTCTGCCTGCCTCTCTGCCTGCTTGTGATCTCTCTCTGTCAAATAAATAAATAAAATCTTTAAAAAAAAAAAAAGAAGCAAAGGATCTGTACTATGAAAACTATAGAAAATTCATGAAAGAAATTGAGGAAGATACAAAGAAATAGAGAAGCACTCCATGCTCATGGATTAGAGGAACAAATATTTTTTAAAATGCGTATGCTTCCCAGAGTAATCTATACATTCAGTGCAATCTTAACAAAATACCATCAATATTTTTCACAGAGTGAGAACAAATAATCCTAAAATTTGTATGGAACCACAGAAGACCCCAAATAGCCAAAGAAAAGTTTTTAAAAAACTAAAGCTGGTGGCATCAAAATGCCAGACTTCAAGCTATATTAAAAGCTGTAATCATCAAGACAGTATAGTACTGGCACAAAAACAGACACACAGATCAACGGAACAGAATAGAGAACCCAGAAATTGACCCTCTACTCTATGGTCACCTAATCTTTGACAAGCAAGAAAGAATATCCAATGGAAAAAAGACAGCCTCTTCAACAAATGGTGTTTGGAAAACTGGACAGCCACAGGCAGAATAATGAAACTGGACCATTTCCTTACACCACACACAAAAAAATAGACTCAAAATGGGTGAAAGACCTAAATGTGAAATAGGAATCCATCAAAATCCTTGAGGAGAACACAGGCAGCAACCTCTTCGACCTTGGCCACAGCAACTTCTTCTCTTGGTGATCACAGCTTTGTAGTAAACCTTGAAATCAGGTAATGTGATGCCCCCAGTTTTATTTTTGTTTTTCAACATTTCCTTAGTGTTTTGGGGTCTCTTCTGATTCCATACAAATTTTTAGATTATTTGCTCCAGCTCTTTGAAAAATACCAGTGGAATTTTGATTGGAATGGCATTAAAAGTATAGATTGCTCTAGGCAGTATAGATATTTTAACAATGTTTATTCTTCCAATCCAAGAGCATGGAATGGTCTTCCATCTTTTTGTGGCTTCTTCAATTTCTTTCATGAGTGTTCTGTAGTTCCTCGAGTACAGATCCTTTACCTCTTTAGTTAGGTTTATTCCCAGGTATCTTATGGTTCTTGGTGCTATAGTAAATGAAATCGATTCTCTAATTTCCCTTTCTGTATTTTCATTGTTAGTGTATAAGAAAGCCACTGATTTCTGTACATTGACTTTGTATCCTGCCATGTTGCTGAATTGTTGTATGAGTTCTAGTAGTTTAGGAGTGGAGTTTTTTGGGTTTTCCATATAAAGAATCATGTCATCTGTGAAGAGAGAGAGTTTGACTTCCTCATTGCCAATTTGGATTCCTTTTATTTCTCTTTGTTGTCTGATTGCTGTTGCTAGGACTTCTAATACTATGTTGAACAAGAGTGGTGAGAGTGGGCATCCTTGTCGTGTTCCTGATTTCAACGGGAAGGCTGTGAGCTTTTTCCCATTGAGGATGATATTTGCTGTGGGTCTTTCATAGGTAGATTTTATGAAGTTCAGGAATGTTCCCTCTATCCCTATACTTTGAAGCATTTTAATCAGGAACGGATGCTGGATTTTGTCAAATGCTTTTTCTGCATCAATTGAGAGGACCATGTGGTTCTTCTCTCTTCTCTTATTAATTTGTTCTATCACATTGATTGATTTGTGAATGTTGAACCATCCTTGTAGCCCAGGAATGAATCCCACCTGGTCATGGTGGATAATCTTTTTAATGTGCTGTTGGATCCTGTTTGCTAGGATCTTGTTGAGAATCTTGCATCCATATTCATCAGTGATATTGGCCTGAAATTCTCCTTTTTGGTAGGGTCTTTACCTGGTTTGGGGATCAGGGTAATGCTGGCTTCATAGAAAGAGTCTGGAAGTTTTCCTTCTGCTTCAATTTTTTGAAACAGCTTCAGGAGAATGGGTGTTATTTCTTCTTTGAAAGTTTGGTAGAATTCCCTAGGGAATCCATCAGGTCCTGGGCTCTTGTTTTTTGGGAGGTTTTTGATCACTGCTTCAATCTCATTACTAGATATCAGTCTATTCAGGTTGTCAATTTCTTCCTGGTTCAATTTTGGGAGTTTATAGTTTTCCAGGAATGCATCCATTTCATCTAGGTTGCTTAGCTTATTGGCGCATAACTGTTGATAATAACTTCTGATGATTGTTTCTACTTCCTTGGTCTTAGTTGTGATCTCATGGAGAATCATTTTTAACAGATGTTACTTGATATTACAACAAAATACATGCTATGCACAGATTAAATAAGCAATGTTCACATCAAATTTCAAAGCATTTATATATTTTCAAAAATATTTCCTTGAGCAATCAAAGGAATGATGTGTTTATCACTGCAGAGCTTCCATTCTAAAGAGTTTACACCACTGAAGAAATATGAAGAAAAAGAAGGAGAGAATATGGATTTAATATTTAGTAGTCAGTAATACGATGTCACTATATGCTATATGTATATAGCACATCACTTTATACTCTATGTATAGACTATATACTATATTTCATATATATAATATACATATATACATATATGACTACATAGTTATTCCACAGGGTCAAAATCTTCCCTAGAAAAGCTCCATATTTTTCCAGTTCACCATTGTGCTGCCAGTCCCTAGTACTGCACCTGACATGTAAATAATAGTCACCCAGTGAATATTCTTATAATACTACAGAATACTGCAGGATATAACTGAATGCTAAATTCCAGCATATAGCTTCAAGTGATGGAGAAAGGCTAGGAAATAGGAAGATAAATATAGCCTAAATAATGAGAGAAGTTTTGAAAAGGAAGTTGGGCTTAAACTGAGTTTTTAAGAATTGTAAGCCCTTAGACAGCTTTTCTTCCCTCTCCTCCCCTTCTCATTCTTCCTTTTTCTCCTCTTTCCTCTATCTACAACCACTCCTTGGTAACCTCATCCAGTCCTATGACTTCAAATACCATCTATACTATACCAATTCCACATTCCTATTTCCAGACCTCAATTCCCTTGAGAAACCCAGACTCACATATCCAGCTACATCCATGACATGTCCATGTAGAGATCATTCATCATTGAACCCTTAATATACTCCAGCACCCACCACCCCTGCCAACCCTGCTCCTGTCCAATCTCCCTCATCTTGGTAAATATATTCTTCAAGTTGCTTAGGCCCAAAACACTGTAATCACCCTTGACTCCTTTCCTCTCTCAATCCCCACTTCCAAAGGCAGGTCTTATCGGTTCTATATACATAACAAATCCATAATCTGACCACTGCTTACTAACAAAATCATCCTCTGCCAGGATTTCTTCTGTGACATCCTGACCAGCCACCTGTTCCCAGTTCAGCCCATTTTCTACACAACAACCAGAGGAACTCATTAAATATCTCACAACCATGGAATTCCTCTGTTCAAAAGCCTCCACTGATGTCTCATCTCATTCAGAGCAGAGGAACACCCAAAGTCCTTACCATGATGCCTATCTGATCTCACTGACCTGTCTCCTTCTACCCCTTAATTCCTGGATAAGTTCAAGCCATGCTGACCTCTTTCTTATTCTTTGACTCTTCCAAGCACACTCCAGGGTATGGGTCTTTTTCTTGCCATTCCTTCTGCCATATAGATTCCTCCAGATAGCCCGTTGCTCACTCCTGACCTCTTTCGGTTTTTTCCTTAAATTTCCCTGAGCACATTATTTTAAAATAGCACCCACTCACCACCATGACTCTTACCCACTTATCAGGCTTTTACCATCTCACATTTTATGATTTGTCCACAGAATTATGAATCCACAAGAGCAGGGACTTTATTGTATTCAGTGCTGCGTACTCAGCCCCAACAGCAGCACCTGGCTAGCACATTGTAGGTCCTCAATAAATATTTGTGTAAATAAATTAACAAAGGATGAATATATGATTGCAGTTTGGTGAAAAAGAAGATAAAGCAAAAGTCACAGGATGGGACTATGAGTGATATGGGGAACAGATGGGGAAGAACAAGTCTAGAATGTGGTGGAAAGTTTACATTAATATACAGCTGAACCTGGTTGAGTTTAAAATAAAGTTCTAACAAGATATATTGAGATAAACACTGTCTAGATTATCAAAAAGATTACTGCAAAATACACATCCTAAGCAGAAAGAATGTGTATGATATACATAACTGCACGTGAAAAGAGAAAAAAAACTAGCAGAATATTAATAAAAGTTACCTCTGGGGGCACCTGGGTGGCCCACTTGGTTAAGTGTCCCACTCTTGGTTCCCACTCAGGTCATGATATCTGGGTCTTGAGATTGAGCCCAGGGTTGAACCCCACATGGGGCTCCATGCTCAGGATGGATTCTGCTTGTCCCTGTCCATTTCCCTCTGTCCCTCTCCTTCTCCCTGTCTCCCCCTCGCACATGTGTGCATGTGCACTCTTTTTCTCTCTCTCTAAAATAAATAAATAAATTCGTTTTAAAAGTTACCCCTGGTAGATGTTGTTATGGGTGATTTTGGTTATCCTCCTTTTCTTTCCCATGTTTTTCAAATTTCCTTAATAAGCATAAATTAATTTTATAACTAGAAAAAATTTCTAAAGTTGCTTTTGTTTTCTAAAGTGCTGAAAGATAAAGTCCTCTGGAAAGTCATTATTCTCTGTATGAAATATGACCATTTAGGGAATACCATATATATTTATTTAAAAAGCAAAGATGGAAGAAGAATTACAAGATAAAAAAGATTTCAGGATTCTCTAAGAGGTAACTTTTGAGCTAGTCCTAAGTGATAACATGAACCAGCCATCAAAGGGTGAAGAATTTTCCAAATTTCCCAGGCAGAAGGGGTAACTAGTACAAGGCATCAAGGCGGAATGAACTTGGAAGTGTTTGATGTCCAGTGAGCTTACAGGATCCGATTTACATTCTCGTTCTGCTATGCGAAAAAGGAGAGGAATGAGGGTGGGAGGGGATGAAAGGCAAAAGTAGAAGTGTGGAATGCAGCTTGGAAGTGATTCTGTAAACATAAAATGTTGACTTGGTCTGGGTTAATAACAGTAAGGGGGCGCCTGGGTGGCTCAGTTGGTTGAGCAACTGCCTTCAGCTCAGGTCATGATCCTGGAGTCGTGGGATCAAGTCCCACATCGGGCTCCCAGCTCCATGGGGAGTCTGCTTCTCCCTCTGACCTCCCTTCTCATGCTCTCTCACTCTGTCTCTCTCTCTCTCTCAAATAAATAAAATCTTTTAAAAAATTTTTAAAAATAATAATAACAGTAGGGATAGAGAAAAATGGAGAAAGTTGGGATATATGTTAAAGGCAGAGCTGACCCAACTTGCTAATGGATTAGTTGCAGGAGGTAAAGAAAAAACAGAAATGAAATTACTGCCAAGTCATATGGAAGCTATCCTAAGCAACCAACAGTCTCTGAAGGCATACTGAGTAGTGTATGAATAGAGCATGACATTGAAGCACCCACATTATTCCCCCAAAGACAGCTACACCCCAAAGAGAGAAGCGTCAGTTACTCATTGTTATCAAGCACCCAAGTGCTAACATTCTGCTAGGAGGTCCAGTAAAACATAGTATAAAAGAAACAGAAAGGATGAATCTTTTTCTCTTAAAGTTTATGAATTTATAGGTGAGGAGAAATAAGAATAGATAGATAGATAGATAGATGTCACTTTTTCACATGCTTAAGCACTGACATGAACACACTCTGACTAACCAGAGGCTGATGTGCTTATGGCAAGTTCATCAAGAATTACAGCTCTAAAAGACAAATATCATATGATTTCACTCACATGTGTGATTTAAGAGACAAAACAGATGACCATAGGGGAAGGAAAGAAAAAATAAAATAAGATGGAAATAGAGAGGGAGACAAACTGCTAAGAGACTCTTAACTCTTGGAAACCAACTGAGGGCTGCTGGAGGGGAGGTGGTAGGGTATGGGGTCACTGGGTGATGGGCATTAGGGAGGGCATGTGTATGTAATGAGCACTGGGTGTTATATGCAACTGATGAATCACTAAATTCCACCTCTGAAACTAGTAGTACACTATGTGTTAATTAATTGATTTTAAACTTTAGAAAAAGAATTATGGTTCTAATAAATTACACTCAAAAATCCAAAAATTACAAGATCAGGAAATGATCACAGCTAAAAATATCAATACATAAATGGAAGTCAGTTTCACATGCCCATCTTTAGCCTTCGTATTTATATAATAACATGTCACTGTGAATGACAGGATCATTAGTCTATTTTATTCTACAGCTGTACTGACCCAGCACCAAAAAGAAAAGGCCATCTGAAAGATAGGCTAAGTTTTCACTTGTCACACAACTGTTTTGAATTCTGTAACATATTACTTTGTTCTGTAACAGAGGAAAATATGAGAAACTTGCCTTCTAGGGAAGCTACTAAAGACTAATTTTCCATCAAATGAACCAAAGATAGAATTGGAAGAACTTTTGATAATTAGGTGTCACCTGGAGCTTGTCACATGTAAACATAAACTTAGAATAGAGCAAATGAAAAAAGCCTAGGTGATTATGGTATTGTTTCTAAATTGAGAACCATTTGATACTGATAACTCATTAGATTCTGGGAAATTTTATTTATGCCCATAATAAAACCAGAGAATGAAAATAATCATCAGATCCAGCAGATTTTTTTCTTCTGCGTAATTTATACCTATTGAATCTCAACAAGCTTCAACAAATGACTAATCAGTTCATAACTTTTCTTTTTCTCTCTTGGATTAAACTATGATTGCTAATTTTATTTTTCGTGTTTTCATTCAGTACTAAGAAGAATAAGAATTTGTCAGATTGTTCAGTTGCCAAAGTGACTACGGGCCGATGTATTAATTTTATCAGGAAGATTTCCTTCCTGGAAAATAAGCGTCATACAGCCTTTGAGGAATTGCATTCTGTCAAGTAGGAACTGCTGACAAAGGAATCAATGCAGAGCAATGGTTAAGAGTACAGGAACTGAGTCAGATACTGAGTTTTGTTTGTTTGTTTCAAGTTTTTATTTAAATTTTAGTTAGTTAACATATAGTGTAATACTGGTTTTAGGAGTAGAATTTAGTGGTTCATCACTTGCATACAACACCCAGTGCTCATTACATCAAGTGTCCTCCTGAATAATCATCACCCGTTTAGCCCATCCCCCACCCACCTCCCCTCCAGTATCCCTCAGTTTGTTTGTTCTTCATAGTTAAGAGTCTCTTATGGTTTGCCTCCCTCTCTCTTTTTTTCCCTCCCTTCCTCTATGTTCCTCTGTTTTGTTTCTTAAATTCCACATATGAGTGAGATCATATGGTGTTTATCATTCTCTGACTAACTTAGTTCACTCAGCATAATGCCCCCTAGCCCCATCCACATTACTTCACTACAGATGGCAAGATTTCATTCTTTTTGATGGCTGAGTGATATTCCATTGTATATGTATATATGGCACATATATATACATATACCATATACCACATCTTCTTTATTCATTCATCAATCAATGGACGTTTGAGTTCTTTCCATAGGTTGACTATTGTTGATAATGCTGTTATAAAGATCGGGGAACATGTGCCTCTTCAAATCAAATACTAGTAGTGCGATTCCTGGGTCATAGGGTAGCTCTATTTTCAACTTCTGAGGAAACTCCATACTGTTTTCCAGAGTGGCTGCACCAGTTTGCATTCCAACCAACAGTCTAAGAGGGTTCCTCTTTCTCCGCATCCTCACCAATATCTGTTGCTTCCTGCATAAACTACTGAGTTTTAAGCCATGCTACTCTGTGAACTTAAAATGGAAACATTGCCACATTACTTAAACTCTCAGATGGAAAGTGGGAATTCTAAAACCCAACCCATAGTGATTAAGTGAGATTATGTATGGCATACATGTAGAAAATGTTCTAAATTGAATAGGATTATTCAAGAAGCTCTCAAACTATGTAGTTTACTATTACTACTGCCTTCTCCAGGCTACCATAGCTCTTTTTTTTTTAAGATTTTATTGACTCATGAGAAAGAGAGCAAGAGAGAGAAAGCATGCACAAGCAAGGAGGGGAGCAGAGGCAGAGGGAGAAGCAGGCTCCCCATTGAGTAGGGAGCCCAACGTGGGCCTCAATTCCAGGACCCTGGGATCAGGACCCCAAGCCGAAGGCAGATGCTTAACCAACTGAGCCACCCAGGCTACCACAGCTCTTAAAACGTGCTCATCTCTGTTCCTTTGTTTATGTTTTCATTTATTCAACAATTGTTTGTTGAACAAATAATCATGCCAGATAGTGGGCTAAGGGCTAAAGACATAGCTACAAATAAGATAAAAGACATAGCTACAAACAAGATAAAAGAGTTCTTCTGGTTTTACAGCCTTCTTAGGGTTTGAGTCAATATGATATACTTGCCTTGGTGTGAGAAATTTAAGGTACACTTAGATCCCCTGGCACAGGTAAAGTTGAAACCTGTACTTGAGAGTCAGGAAGATTTTCTTGTGGACAGAATATTTAAGTTGCAAATAAAAGGGGAAGCAGGAATAACAAAGGAGAAGGGAAGAAAAATGGTATTTCAGGTGGAAAAAATCATTATGAGCAAAAGCCCATGGATGAAAGATGTTGGTAGAGTAGTCATAGTGGTAAAAGTGCAAGAAAGACCCTGGAGATGGCTCTGGAAAGACAACAGAGCCCAATCACAAAGGCCATTATTGGTTTTTTTCTGCCTAGGGACCACCCACCTGCCTCCCACTCTACTTATATGGTTTTCATAGGGACCACCATGTTTTCACCAGACCCCACTCCCACTCTACAGCTTATTGGTCCAGGAGTAAGGATCTGACCTGAGTTGGGCCAATGACCCCCTTCCCTAGGGCTGCTGGTCTTGAAGGTGATCAGAGTAGTGTTGTTCTTTCTCTACCGGATGAAATAGTAAGATATAAATTTAGGAGCCCCCAGCTCTTGTTTTATGACACATGGAGAAAGCCATGCTATGACAAGAGAAAATGTTGAGAGCAGAGATACTCAGAGATGGAGCAGAAATTGAGTCTTGATTATGTTCTAGTCCCTATTTCAAACTGTTAATCCTAAGGTTCGATGGCCTTAGAGGTGCCCCGATGTCACCTCTATTATCTACATGGATGCCTCTCTCCATGAGTACCCCAATATCTTCCAATAAATGTCACTTTTTACTTATCCCAGTTTGAATTGGGTTTCTTTTGTTTTGTTTTTTTTGGGGGGTTTTTTTGGTTTTTTTTTAGCAAACGACAGTTAAACACATACACATTTTAAAAATTGTTTTGAGGCCAATGACCATCGGATGGACAGGGTGGCCGGGGGCAGATGCTACAGCCGGTGGAACTCTGTGTGTCCCGTAGGGATGATGGGCCCCTGGTGGAACAGAGATGTCTTTCCCACTGCCCAGAAGACCAGAAAATGGAATACCCTATTTGCCTTCTGCCTACCTTTCCTGTCCCCTTTCGAGGCAGAGATCACCTGTGGGTCCCTGACCTCAGATGCCAAACCCCACAGAGGGGCTGTTCAGAGGTAGCTCACAGTGAGTGGCAGCGTCCTGGCCATTGGCTGGAGAACTGAGGGTCCTCACCTCCTCCGAGTTTCCATCATCAACTTTCTTGACCAGCTTTCCCTGGTGATGCCGACCGTGCAGCGCTAAGCCTGGGCTGGGGAAATGGGGCTAAGGTCGAACTTTGTGTCCCTTCCTAGAACAGTGATCCTGTAGTAGTTGCCACGTTATTACAGGGGCCTAATCTTCTGCCTGTACTGGCCCTCAGGCACTCAGAGTCTAATCATTTTGCTTAGCACTTAAATCTTGGTTTCTGCAGAAAATGAAACTGACCTTCGCTTTTACAAAAATTGATTTGAGAATTTTTAAATCCAGTTTTACCACTCAGTTGTCTATTTCAAAAGAGGTCCCGTTTTGTGTTAAGGTCATGGACAGTTCTTGTTCAATAATGGAAGTAAAGTATTAGACAATAGGAGTTTTCTCGCCAGCCTGACTTATAAAAATAATAGAGATCAGAACCAATCTCCACTCCCCATCCTCTGAAAAAATTTCTTAGGGTGAAGTATGTTAGTTTGTATAAAACTAGCTAAAACTATTTCCTCAATTATCTGAGTCTCTGATATATGTATGGTTACATATATGGTTATGAGAAAGGATACATTTTGACTAAAAGATTCTCTGACAAATTGTCCACTATTGATATCAGTCATCATAAATTATAAACTTTGAAAAATGAATGTTGTTAGGAAAAGACTGGGAAATATATCCTGAGAGCTTGAAGTTCTGATAGATTTTTTTTAATGTATTCAAAACTCTGATTAATGATTTTACTTACTCTTGTTGCCTTCATTTTATAAAGGCCTATAAAAATTAATTTTCTATAATGCTCCAAAATCAATTGTTTCAATCCCATCCAAACTCATTCGAAGGAGAAGGCAGGTGAACCTTCCTTTACAAATTCCCTGTCATGTGTTGGGCACCTGACTCAGGGCTTCCATAAATATTATTACACTTAATCCTAACAGCTCATTTATAGATGAGGAAATAAGGATTCAAAGGCATTAATCTGCTCGTTGAAGGTCATCCAATTGTTTGAATGGGGAAGATAGAATCTTTCAGATTTCAAAGCTCACACTTGAAATAATAAAGTCCTGATCATTGCTCAATTTCAATTCACTAATTGTCATTCAAAATAAATGAGTCAGTTTTCAGGCCCTGAAAAATATTTAAGAATAAAGATGGTATAATATTCTTCAGTAAAATGGGAAGGTTAAAATATGTACAATTTGGGGGTGGCTTATTAAGAGCTCTAACTAATAAATCAGAACAGTTAAGACCCAAAATGAAGAAAATATTTAACTTACCTAATGATGACTTTTTTTTAAATTGAAGTATTGAGGGTGGAGAGGGTTAGTGATGAGGTTTTTATTTTTATATTTTTAATTTTTTGTAGCTTGCTTTTAGGTTATGATACAAGCTTTATTAAATCTGCTTTAAAGACAAAGATTTAATCCTAACAAACCACAAAAAGAAATGTGTTCCTTCAGCTTAAATTTTACTTCCATCTGCTCTGTCTAAAAGTATTGGTGTCACACTGGGAAGGGTGAAACTACTATTGTTAAGAGGGAATTGGAGCCAGAGATAGATAAAGAGGTTGTAACTGGGGACTTGGTGCTCTACTTGAATTTCCAGCTGGAGAAAACAAGTACAGGGATTGCAGAGAGAGTTGTTGTTAGTCATTTGTGAGGAATCAGAGAGAAGAAAATCATAATTATACTCCCCACTCTCACGAAATAGAAAAAAAAAGTGGATTCTACAGGCTCTGAACATCCAAGAAGAAATAGAAGCCAAATGCCATGTACCAATGGTGCTAATGGATATGTGGCTGGCTGGGAGGTGACAGAAGGAATCAAACCCTTCCCTTTCCCCCCAGTTAATTTTACCTTTGTACGTCTTGAACAAAAACCAAGGATTTGGAGCAAAGATTCATAAAATGAGCACCTGAAACTCCCTGGGAATTGAATGATTACAAGCATTCAGTCCCAATCTTTCATCTATAAGTGAAGTACACAGTAGATGAACCACTTGAAAAATCAGGTTTTTATTCACATATATATCCCTTCCCACCAGTATCCTGCTTTGGATACTGAGAGTAAAGGTTAGACACTCCCAGTTCACAAATCTGCCAGCATGCTGCTTGGGAATATAATTGAAAGTACATTACAGGACCATTTGATGTAAAATACCTCTGAAAGAGAAATTTCAGGAAGAATACGCTGGGTATGAATTAAATTAACAGGAAGGTATTACGTCAGGCTACTCGGTTTTGGAGTTCATTCCTCCAACAAGAGGTCCCAAGTTCCATGCTTCATTTGTGGTAGTGGGTCCAAGATATTTACAATGTGTGAGATGAATTCTATTGTGTCTCTGCTTCATGCTGGAGAACTGTCAACCCCGTTTCAAGTGAATGTTGGCACATGATGTCTGACTCACGCTAAGAGAGTTGAAAATTATAACCTTTCAGTAGCACATTAGTCTTCATTTCCCAGTTTATTTGTAGCATTTTCAAACTGCAAGGCATTTTTACAGCATACATATATTGCTGCAGTTACATAAAAGTCACATTTCATTCTAAAGCAAAGATGGATGATAGATAGGCTGTCATTCCCCATTCCCCCAGAGAAAACAGATTGTATAGTGTGAACTTAACAGTATAATTTGAGATAGCAATTGAAGTGAGATAAAGAGTAGTTTAGGGAGTATCCGAATTCTAAACGGGAATCAAGAGGCACAGTTGTATTCCTAAAATTCACGGTGTAACCTTGAACGTGTTAATTTTTTTATTATTCATCTTCCTTTTTGTTGAAGTGAGAATGATATTCAAATTGTATCTGTCTCATGGGACTGTTCTGATGCTGCAGGAGATGAGACAGAAGACAAGGGAGTCAGCAGAGATGCTCCAGATCTCTGCCTGTTTCCTTCCCTTTACTCTCCCATCAGAATAGCAATTTTCTCTTCAGCATTCCTATGGTTCTTACTCCATGCCTTATGTTACAACATTTTCTCAGTGATTGTCTGGGTTGCTTTGATAATGTTTTGTGGGGTTTTTTCTTTTGTTCTTGGGTTTTTTTATTTTTTAACCAATGAGCTTTGTTTTTTTTAATTTAAAGGGGAAAAAATAAATACTAGCCACAGTCAGTTTATAAACAGATTGTAGGGGAAAATAAATCCTGCATTTAGCTGATGCAGAAATCCACTGAACTCTCTGATACCAGTGGTAATACCATAACAAAATTGTCTCAAACTAGTGGGTTTGTCAACAACACAGTTGACTGCCCATGCTCAGTGATTCCTTGGTGCTTACCACTTCTGTGCATGTCTGCCCAATACCTGCAGCTCGTTCTAAAGAAACCCATTTTGCTCCTTCTGGGCTTACCAGAAATACCAGGGAAATGATGCTCCCCAGGACAGCTTTCAACCAATGACTGACAGGAGCTGATGAATAAATACCCCACCTCTGGCCAGAATCAGCTCTCACACCCAGAACCAATCAACTGAAGCCACTGAAGGCTTTTTCCTGTGACACTACAGTAAGTATATACAGCAGAACTTAATCCTATTCCAAAAGGACTTCTGGCCATTTACCCATGTAGTTATATACCAAAGAGAAGATGACCAGCCCACTGAGGACTGTTTGGTGCAGGGTCTGAGCAGTTCACTGAACAGCACCTACGAGAGTGTGGGAGCAAAGACTGAGCGGTAAATGGAGACCCAGACCAAGTTTGTCCCTCAGGGGACATTCTTTCAGTTCCTACATGCATAATTAAGATATTCTTACCCCAGGTAGAACACCTACATTAGTTTAGGTCTGGGGAATAAGAATGTGGATGGCCCTACGCTGAGTGAAATGTTCCACCCGAGAAAACATTAGGAGTCCTGCTGAACACTCTTTTCATCATAGGCAGGTAAAGAAAGGCATTGCTACATTGCCAGAAATCATTGTCTCTGATCATTCTAAGGAAATAGGTATGTAGCTATATAACGAGGCAAGCGGGAGTAGATCTGGAACCCAGAGAATTCACTGGAGCCCCTCTACTTGATGCTTGCATGCCTTCCTGTAAGTGCACTTGAGCAACAGTAATAACTTCAGCATTGCTGAAACACTAACCAGGGGCTCAGGCCCCTTGGAGATAGAAGCGTGGGTTATTGCACTGTGTTAGCAACCTCCCGGCGCGCTGCCGTGCCAGCTGAGCGTGGAGGGATCTAAGATGGATGGAGGAGAGAAGGATGATAAAAATCAATCATGTCTTTGAAACCGATTGAAATTTGAAACCAAATAAGTGGGGAGTGTAGCTTGTCTACTAAGTCCTTGTGACTGGCCCCAAACTTGAAGAAATGTAGGACACAATGTGAACATGGGGCCTGGGTGGATGTGTGAGGGGCAAAGAAAAGATGGCAGCAGAAACCATGAGTCTTATCTCTGTCCCTCAACACTTACTCTTTCCTTACTCACCTTCCAACTGCCAGCACCTTTACTTGGTTTTCAAAAGCCCTTTTTGTCCTGGAGCTGATGGGAAGTGCCAAGAAACTAATCTACCCCACCCTGGAGCACCCATCCACCAGTAGCAAAGGGAACTGATAGAGAAATAGCAGAACCCCTCCCCCCTCTGGTGAGGTAACGCTGAGTCATGTCTTCTCCGCTGTCTCCCAGACTTCTCTGAGGGATTAAACTCCTGTTGTCATAGAGGTAGCCTGTTATTAGCACATCCCTTTTTCGGCTGCCTTTTCTTCCCTGTTTCATTTGCCTGCTCTCTATAGTGATTTCTTTGACCCTATTTCAAAGAAACTTGCATCCTTGCCTCAAATTTGTTTTTGAGGGAACACAACTTACCTGAGATGTGTTTTCTGCTATACACTTGCAAAAGCAGAGGTATTTACTCTCCTATAAATAAGCAAAGATGTGCTCTTCCCCCAGGCACAAACCCACTGTTTTTGATCTCCTGTTAGGGGATCAAAAGGAGCCAGGGATTTTCCCTTGAGACCTTCATGTTTTTCTTACAGGTCTTAATAAGGAGACAGGAGTGTCTATTGAACTTGAAATTCTTCACTTTAGGTGGAAATAATCTGAGAGTGTATGCATTCAGAAATGAAAAGGTTATGATCTTAACAGGTAATATTTATTCAACACAAAATGTACCAGGTCATCTGTAAAGGGCCTTGCATACATCTTTTCATTTTATTTTCACAGCAACTTCATGAAATACTTAGGATTGTTACCCCACTTTACTAGTGAGAACATGGAGCATGGAGTGTTCTTATAGCTTAGAAGATTCACCTTTGGGCATGGCTGCCTTGAAATTTCATGCAGGTACTTTCCAGTCCGCTACAGAAACTCCCCGCAATAAAATAAAACAGATTTTGTACATATCCTGGGCTTGGAGCTTGGAGTACATGCTGACTAGTGTAATCTCCAAAAACCATTAAAAAGCCTGAAAAAGAACATCAATTCTCAAGACAAGGAAAATGCCTTAATAAATGCAGTTTGTGCTTACCAGGACTTTAGTTACTGTCTACACTTCTAAGTTGTACAGCAAACAATGAAGCAGACGTCCAAGTTCACCCAACATGAGTACATTGCCCCAAGTGTGAAAACATAGGGAACTCACAGCAGTGCTCTACCCAAAAAGTTTTCCTTTTAGCTGCAAATAAGCACACCTCAGGAAAATAGAAAGGGATAAACATAAAGTCAGACACCAAAAATGAGATTTATTAGAGAAAAAGTTAATTAAAATTTTTTATTTTATTTTTTAAAAGATTTTTATTTATTTATTTGAGATAGAGCAAGAGGGAGAGAGACAGAGGGCAAGAGCAAGAAAGCACAAGCAGGGGGAGCGGCAGAGGGAGAGAGAGAAGCAGACTCTCCACTGAGCAGAGAGCCCAATGCAGGGCTCAATCCCAGGACCCTGGGATCATGACCAGAGCCAAAGGCAGAGGCTTAACCAACTGAGTCACCCAAGTGGTCCGATTAAGAAATTTTTTTTTTAAGATTTTTATTTATTTATTTGACAGACAAAGATCACAAGTAGGCAGAGAGAGAGAGGGAGGAAGCAGGCTCCCACCCAGCAGAAAGCTCGACGTGGGGCTCGATCCCAGGACCCTGAGACCATGACCTGAGCTGAAGGCAGAGGCTTTAACCCACTGAGCCACCCAGGTGCCCCCGATTAAGAAATTTTTAAAATGACTTCATCTAAAGCAAAAACGAACAAACAAACCAAAAACAAATACAAAACAAAACAAAATCAACAGACAAAAGAATCCTCACTTTTGCTCTGTGAAATGTCCTGTGAAAAGGAAAAAAAAGAAAGCTACAGACTGGGATAAAATATTTCAAAACCACATACCCAACAAAGGATTGTATCTAGAATACATATAGAACACTCAAAACTCAGTAATAAAAAAAATGTAAATAATAAACAATTAGAAAATGGGCAGAAGACATGAACAGACATTTCAATGAGGAGGATATACAGATTGAAAATAAACACCTGAAAATTCTCAACATTAGTCACTAGGAAAATGCTAGTTAAAACCACAATGAGCTATCACTATGCACTTATGAAAATGACTAAAATCAAAAATAGTGATAACACCAACAGCTAGCAAAAATATGGAGACAGTAGATCGCTCTTACATTACTGGTGGGAATGTAAAGTTGTTATATACACTCTGGAAAAGAGTATGGCAGTTTCTCACAAAACTAATCATGCATTTACCATGTGATCCAGCAATTAGTCTTGGACACTTGTCCCAGAGTAATGAAAACTTACATTCATGCAAAACCTGCATGCAAATGTCCACAGCAGCTTTATTCGTAATAATCCAAAATTTGGAAGCAATCCAAATGTCTTTCAGCCAGTAAATAGTTAAACAAGCAATGGTACATGATGGAAAATGGAAAAATACTCAAAAATAAAAAGGATCAAAACATTGATACACGTAACAACCTAAATGGATCTCAAGGGAGTTATGCCAAGTGAAAAAAAAAAAAATCTCAAAAGTTTATGTCAGAAAATGGGCAGAATATATGAACAGACACTTCTCCAAAGAAGACATACAAACAGCTAATAGATACATGAAAAAATGTTCTTCATCACTAGCCATCAGGCAGATTCAAATCAAAACCACATTGAGATACCACCTCATACCAGTTAGAATGGCCAGAATTAACAAGACAGTAAACAACATGTGTTGGAGAGGATGTGGAGAAAGGGGAACCCTCTTACACTGTTGGTGGAAATGCAAGTTGGTGCTGCCACTTGGAAAACAGTGTGGAGATTCCTTAAGAAATTAAAAATAGAGCTTCCCTATGACACTGCAATTGCACCATTGGGTATTTACCCCAAAGATACAGATGTAGTGAAAAGAAAGGCCATTTGTACCCCAATGTTCATAGCAGCAAAGGCCACAGTCACCAAACTGTGGAAAGAACCAAGATGCTCTTCAACAGACAAATGGATAAAGAAGATATGGTCCATATATACAATGGAGTATTATGCCTCCATCAGAAAGGATGAATACCCAACTTTTGTATCAACATGGACGGGACTGAAAGAGTTCATGCTGAGTGAAATAAGTCAAACAGAGAGAGTCAATTATCATATGGTTTTGCTTATTTGTGGAACATAAGGAGTAACACGGAGGACATGGGGAGATGGAGGGGAGAAGTGAGTTGGGGAAATTGGAGGGGAAGATGAACCATGAGAGACTGTGGACTCTGAGAAACAAACTGAGGGTTTTGAAGTGGATGGTGGGGGGATGGCTGAACCTAGTGTTGGGTATTAAGGAGGGCATGTATTGCATGGAGCACTGGGTGTGGTGTATAAACAATGAATTCTGGAACACTGAAAAGGCAAATAAATAAATAAATAAATTTTTTTAAAGTTTATGTGTGGGTCCATTCATATAGCATTCTTGAAATGACAAAATTGTAGAGATTAGTGGTTGCCAGGAATTAGAGAATGGGCAGGGAAAGAAGAGGCTATGGCTATGAAAGGGCAGCATGAGGGTTCCTTGTGATGAAACTGTTCTGTACCTTAAACATAGTCATAACCTTGCTATTCTACACATATGATAAAGTACATGGAACTAAATATCATACACACACACACACACACACACACACAAAACAGTGCATGTAAAACCACTGAAATCTGAACATGGTCAATGGATTTTATCCATGTTAATTTCCTGGTTGTGATACAGGACGTAATTGCACAAGACGTGACCATTGAGAGAAGCTCGACAAAGATATATGAAAACTCTGAATATTTCTTACAAGTCCATGTGAATCTATAATCATCTGAAAATGAAAAGTTTTAAAAATTTAAATACAGTGGAAATGGACAATGTAATGTAACAATTTTTGTGTTTGTTTATATATTGACTAAAATGCAGTTTTACTTTGACAAAATGATGGGTGGGGAGTTTATTTACATTTTTGATACCAAGGTTGATCAGTTATTTCTCTTAAGTAAATAAAGAAAAGAAATCCAGCACTGAATTAAAGCAGACTTGGATCTCAACAAGAATTCTTAGTTTTTCATACCTCACATGTCAACACAAGAGTGGTGGAAATTTGCTCTAGGTAGTTTCACCATAAGCATCTTCACCAAAAGCATTTTTGCTGCAAATATTTTCTCCACAAAAGTAATTGGCCAGGGCACCTGGGTGGCTCAGTAGTTAAGTGTCTGCCTTTGGCTCAGGTCATGATCCCAGGGTCCCGGGATCGAGCCCATCAGTCTCCCTGCTCAGCAGAAAGCCTGCTTCTCCCTCTCCCATTCACCCTGCTTGCATTCCCTCTCTCGCTGTCTCTCTTTCTGTCAAATAAATAAAATCGTTTAAAAAATAATAATAATTGGCCATAAGGGAATTTTGACATAAAAGATAAAATTACAAAAAATAAAAGGACATTAAAAAGACCATAATGAAAAAGGAAAAAAATGATTAATAAAATTGAAAAGATTTCTTTGTGAAATACCAAATATTTGAATACATTCAAAATGTGTACCGTAGATTCACAGCAATACTGCACAAATAACTGATTTCTTTTACAGATTATACTTAAACACTTACCTTCAAAATCTTTCATTCACAGTATTATACTTTTTTTTTTTTGGTTGTTGATCATCTCCACCTTGGGCATCCCATTTTTTCCTTTTTTGCTAAAATTTCTTCCTTCCTAAAAAGAAGCATTCATTTCTAATACTAGGATGCATATTTCTAACTGCATTTTGTATTGTGTGGTGAAAGGTGTTCTTAGCATATCGTCATGTGTCTGTCGATAGCCATTCCAAACTTAAGTGGGAAATGGGGCTCATAACTCTGTGCCACTGTAGAGACCATTACAAGGGCTAAGACTTCCATAATTTAAAAACTGAGGTACTGGGTGCCTGGGTGGCTCAGTGGGTTAAGCCACTGCCTTTGGCTCAGGTCGTGATCTCAGGGTCCTGGGATCGAGTCCTGAGTCGGGCTCTCTGCTCAGCAGGGAGCCTGCTTCCCTTTCTCTCTCTCTGCCTGCCTCTTTCTACTGTGATCTCTCTCTGTCAAATAAATAAATAAAATCTTTAAAAAAAAAAAAAAACTGAGGTACTGCATCAAGGGAGAAATGAAACCAAACTCAACTGGCTGATGAAACCAACAAACTGACAGCCAAACTGTCAGACATTTATTTTTTTATCTTTCATGGCAAAAATGCCTTACAACCAATTAGTTATGCAGTGAAATGTTTGCAACAAAAATGCTTGCAGGAAAGAGGCTTGTGGTTAAAATTCCAGACACGGTGGAAATGATCCTAACACAGTAGTTAGGAACCCTGTGCTCTAAGTCTGATTTTGCCTCTTTCAAAGCCTAAGCTATTTTGACCTTTAGTAATAACACAACACAAACACAATTTCCTTTAAAACATCAGTATTTGGAATGTCCCTCTTTACTAAATACTGACTCATACTAAGGTATCTTAAAGCAGGTAAGAACAATTTTTTTTCCTATTTCTCCTACTTGCACTCTATGACCCAATCTTTTTTTTTTTCCAAACAAATTCATGGAGGACCTCAGTCATATTCATAAAATTTTAGACATCTGTTCAAATAGCAAAATGTCCCAAGCCAGAAACTCAGAACTTCTCAGACTTCATAGCAGACCTCATCCCTTTATACACTACTGCTAACCTAGTAGCACAGACTCTTCCCAGCAACTCAATCTCCTCAGCCAAAATCAAACTTGAATTCATTCCAAATGATTGTGTCATTAGAACACTTCTTAGCTGCACACATTGATCTAACAACCCTTCTTTTTTTTTAAAAGATTTTATTTATTTATTTGACAGAGAGAGATCACAAGTAGAGAGGCAGGCAGAGAGAGAGGGGGAAGCAGGCTCCCTACTGAGCAGAGAGAACCTGATGCGGGGCTCGATCCCAGGACCCTGAGATCATGACCTGAGCTGAAGGCAGAGGCTTTAACCCACTGAGCCACCCAGGAGCCCCGATCTAACTACCTTTCAACAAGAGCATAGCGTGATTAAAACAGAGAAGGAGGCACATACTGACAGGTTTCGGTTTGTTTTTGTCTTTGGCTTATATCTGGATAAAAAGTGATGAGCTTTAAAAATGCCAATCTGTGACTTTATCTTGCAATTAATGTTGCTGTGTCCACACTCTTTTTTAAAAGTTTTTACTTAAATTCCAGTTAGTTAGCATAGGGTGTACTATTAATTTCAGGTGTACAGTATAGTGATTCAACACTTCCCTACATCGCCCTGTGCTCACCACAGCAAGTGTGCTCCTTAATCCTCATCACCTGTTTCACCCATCCTCCCCCCCACCCCATTTACCTCCCCCCTGGCAACCATCCATTTCTTCCCTATAGTTAAGAGTTTGGTTCTTGGTTTGACTCTCTCTCTTCCTTTTGCTCAATTGTTCTGTTTCTTAAATTCCATGTGTAAGTGAAATCATATGATATTTGTTTTACTCTGATTTATTTCACTTAATACACTCTACCTCCATCCACGTTGTTGCAATTGGCAAGATTTTATTCTTTTTACGGCTAATATATTATTTATGGCTAAATGATATTCCATTATATAGATAGATAGATAGATGATAGATATCTCACATCTTTGTCCATTCATCAATGGATGGACACTTGGGCTGTTTCCATAATTTGGCTATTGTAAATAATGCTGTAACAGGGTGCTTGTATCCCTTGGAATTAGTATTTTTGTATTCTTTGAGTAAATACCTAGGAGAAGAATTGCTGAATCATAGGGCAGATGTACTATTAACTTTTGAGGAACCTCTGTACTGTTTTTCACAGTAGCTACACCAGTTTGCAGTTCCACCAAGAGTACAAAGGAGTTTCTCTTTCTCCCCATGCTCGCCAACACCTGTTGTTTCTTGTGTTGTGGATTTTAGCCATTCTGACAGGTGTGAGGTGATATCTCATTGTAGTTTTGATTTGCATCTCCCTGATGATAAGTGATGTTGAGCATCTTCTTGTCCGTCATCTGTATGTCTTCTTCGGGAAAACATCTATTCATGTCTTCTGTCCATTTTTAATTGGGTTATTCATTTTTTGAATGTTGAGTTTTATAAGTTCTTTATATATTTTGGATACTTTATCAGATAGGGCATTTGCAAATGTCTTCTTCCATTCTGTAGTTTACCTTTTAGTTTTGTTGATTGTTTCCTTCATGGTGCAGAAGATTTTTTATTTTTATGTAGTTCCAGTAGTTCATTTTTGCTTTTATTTCCCTTGCCTCAGGAGACCTATCCAGAAAAACAGTTGCTACAGAGATGTCAGAGAAATTACTGCCTGTGCTTTCTTCAAGGACTTTCATGGTTTTAGGTGCTGTGTTCATGTTCTAATACATATCTGACTGATACTATTTTTTCCTCTTCAATGTTGAATGTTGAATCATCTTGTTGCAATGTCAGGGAGATAACTTATAAGGTGGGTGCCCCTACCTCCAACACACCTTGCTTGTGATTTTAAATCAGGTAGGTTTCAAAGGAATTTTGGAAAAAGAGATGGCCATCTCTAGCAAATATAGGCAATAAATAGAGAATATAGTAGAAATCTCTTTGGATAATTGTTCCAAGAGAATATCTGTAAAATAATTTGTAGCAAATATTCTTTAAGGGGTAGCAAGCTTTGAACTTGGGCAAATACCATTTGAAACTTATGAGTAAGAGGTGATAGAAAGTGATCATTAAATTCTGAAGATCACGATCAAATTGAGATTATGTAGGATTGTATAAATAGACAACATTTTAAAGCTACCGCCATAAAGGAAATCAAACTTTTAAGTCATATTGTGGTGTTTGATGGTCCAAAACACAACAGTAACAACAAAAATTTCTTGGTGCGTTGGCCAAGAATGGGTCGAATATTTTGAAGGAGCTAATACAAAGAAAGAGCAAATAAATAACTACCCAGGTGTTTCCATGTCACCAAGCACCCCAGGTAAATCAAGCCTTAATGGGATTGTAACTTCCCCAGTACAGAATTCCTGGGGTTCTTAGCACTGGGACTTTATCGGGTAAAGGGCAGACAAGGTCAAGTTACTAGCAGAAATATTTACGTGTATAAATTTCTAATCATTCTTGTCTAATCTTCTCAACACTGAAACCATTACTCTCCCACCCCTGCCATGTCAAAAATAACAACTCAGAAACAAATAAAAACAGGACATTGACTGAAGAAGTAAAAGCAAAAAATTCCCTGGTTTTATTTCTTTAAAAGAAAATTAAGTGAAGTTGACACATAATGTTACATTAGTTTCAGGTATGCAAAATAGTGATTTAACATCTTTCTATGTTACGCTATGCTCACTACAAGTGAACCTACCCTCTGTCATCATATGCTATTACAATACCATTGACTATATTCCCTATGCTGTGCCTTTTATTCCCATGACTCATTCATTCCTATTGGTTGCAAAGCCTGTCTCTCCCAAACCACTTTGTCCACCTGAGCCTTTCCTCTGGCAACCATCAATTTTTTTCTCTGTATTTATAGGTCTGACATTACTTTTTGTTCATTTATTTATTCATTTGGGTTTTTTTTTAGGTTCCACATAAGACTGATATCATATGCTTTCGTCTTTTTGGTCTTATTTCACTTAGCATCTCATTCTTTTTTATGACCATGTAATGTTCCTTTGTAGATACCACATCTTCTTTATCCATTTGTCTATTGATGAATACCTGGATTATTTCCATATCTTGGCTATTGTAAATAATGCTGGAACAAACACAGGGATGCATATATCTTTTCAAATTAGTGTTTTCATTTTCTTTGGGTAATTACCTATTTGTGCAATTATTGGATCATATAGTATATCTACTTTTAATTTTTTAAGGAATTTCTATACTGTTTTCCACAGTGGCTACACCAAGTTACATTCCCTCTTACAGTGCACAACAGTTCCTTTTTCTCCAAACCCTCACCAACACTTGTTATTTCCTATCTTTTTTATTTTAACCATTCTGACAGGTATCAGGTGATATCGCACTGCGGTTTTGATTTGCATTGGATTTGCATGATTAGTGATGTTCAGCATGTTTTTATGTGTCTGTTGGCCATTTGCATGTCTTCTTTAGAAAAATGACTGTTTGGGTGCTCTGCCCATTTTTAAATATTATACTGTGGTTTGTTTATTTTGGGGGGTTTTTTGTTTTTTTTGTTTTGTTTTGGTATTAAGTTGTGTAAGGTTTTTGTATATTTTAGTTGTCCTGGCTTTGTTTCTTTTTCTGCAGCCCCCACTACTGGAACTGTGCGGAAATGCCAACAGCTAAACACAATTGCACACTCAAGAGGGGCCAGATTCATGGTGGTGTCTCTAATATATTTCCCTTTTGCAATCCTCTAAACCTTAGAATAGTCTTCTTCTAACTGCTGTAGCTGTATCTCACAGGTACTGTGAGAAAAAAAGGGAAGAGTCAATTGTCCATGGTGAGCTGGAATTTTAAAGAGAAGTTGGAGAGCAGTGGGAATTAGACATGATCCTAAGAGGAACATAAACGTTTGGGAAGAGTTGGGGTCATATGCTCCTGCTGCCCCAACCCACTTAAAATATTTATCATCTGATCTTTACAGAAATATTTTGGGGTGCCTGGCTGGCTCAGTCAGTAGAGTATGCAACTCTAGATCTTGGGGTTATGAGTTTGAGCACCACATTGGGTGTGGAGATTGCTTAAAAATAAAAGCTTTAAACAAAATAATTTTGTTGCCCCCCGATATAAATAGCAAAAAATAAAAAATAAAAAGAATGCAAAGAAATGCATACAAAGTATTCTTTGTACTAGATTTTTAAAGCTCCTTTCATATACATAACCCTATTGATCTATCAATATATTCTCTTTGGTTTTCCCACAATAACCCTGAATGTGGAAAAAAATATGTTTTTTAAAAATATCCAAATAAGAATAGGGCTTTAGAACAATGTGTGATAAGGGGGCGCCTGGGTGGCTCAGTGGGTTAAAGCCTCTGCCTTCAGCTCAGGTCATGATCCCAGGGTCCTGGGATCGAGCCCCACATTGGGCTCTCTGCTCAGCAGGGATCCTGCTTCCTTCTCTCTCGGACTGCCTCTCTGCCTACTTGTAATCTCTGTCTGTCAAATAAATAAATAAAATCTTTAAAAAAAAAAACAAAACAATGTGTGATAATAATCTAATTTATTATCATTTTCACACATTCCATTTGCTAGGAAGAGCAAATGCTAATCATGTTATTAGTTCTTGACCTTCTCAGGTCTGGGGTAAAACTAACTGCAGATAATTTAACTAGCAATTCTCCTCCTGATGGCTAGGAATGTGGCAGTGAGAGTTGGAACTGGGACCTTCACACACTGGTGGCTGCTGGCCATCTTGCCATCCCCAACCTTTGAGAAAAGACACATGTAGCAGCTACTTCAGATGGAAATCATCCATGGGAAAAGTTACAGCTTCCTATCAAACATCTTCAATGTCTTGTGCATCAAGAGTTTTTTCTTGAGATGGTTTGAAATTTTTCTTCTTTGAGCTTTTTCATATTTTTAAAATCTTCTAAGATAAATATATATTACTTTTGTAAGCAGAAAAAAAGGCTATTTAAAAATAAATTACACAGTATCCCATTGTATTCATGTGCACTATTTAGATTATATATATGTCTTCTCAAGGAATAGCCACTGAAAAGGGGCTATGTTGTCATGCATGTTGTTCTATGGCCACCGAGGTATGTAGGGTCTACTCCAGCACAGTTGGCCCACAATGCACCTATAAGATCTAATACAAGATCTCTCAAACTTTGTTGTGTTTTTTAAAAACAGTTTATTTTTAGAGTAACTTTATATTCCCAAAAAAATTTTGAGAAGGTAATGCAAAGTTCTCATATATCCACCCCACATATAGTTTCCTCTACTAACCTCTTACCTTAGGATGGTTACCTTTGTTACAATTAATAAACCAGCATTGATACTTTATTAATTAAAGTCAAAGCATTTCAGACTTTCTCAGTTGTGGGGTTTTTTTTTTAAGATTTTTATTTATTTGTTTATTTGACAGAGATCACAAGCAGGCAGAGAGGCAGGCAGAGAGAGAGAGGGAAGCAGGCTCCCCACCGAGCAGAGAGCCCAATGTGGGGCTCGATCCTAGGACCCTAGGATCATGACCTGAGCCAAAGGTAGAGGCTTTAACCCACTGAGCCACCCAGGCACCCCTCTCAGTTTTTACCAAATGTTCTTTTCCTATTCCAGGATCTCGTCCAGGATACCACATTACATTCAATCATTATATCTTCTTAGACTCCTCCTGGCTGTGAGAGTTTCTCAGACTTCCCTTGTTTTGATGACCTTGATAGTCTTGAGTACTAGTCAAGTATATTACAGGATGTCCCCCCATTGATATTTGTCTGATGCTTTTCTTTTGATTATGAATTATTTTTTGGAGAAGGATCAAAGGGGTAAAGTAGCATTTCTCATCACATCGTATCAAAGGTATATGCTATTAACATAATATATAATTACTGATGTTGACCTTGATCAACTGGATAAGTAGTATTTGGCAGTTTTCTCCATTGTACAGTTATTTCCTTGTCCCTCTCACTTTCCATACAGTACTCTCTGGAAGAAATTCACTGGGCGTAGCCCACAGTTAAGGAACCGGGTGCTTCACCTCACTGAGGGTGGGATATCTCCAGAAAGTATTTGGAATCTTCCTGCGTAGGAGATTCGTCTCTTCTGCCCCATTTATTAATGTATTCAATCATTTACTCATATCCATATGAACTCAAGAATATTTATCTCATATTTGAGGCTCTATGAAAATGTACTTTCACAGAGCTATAAAATAGTGTTCCAGAGGAACATAGGCCCTGCCTGTACTGCTCAAACAATTGATTCTATATATTGGAACAATCTATTTCCAGGTCCAGCTCTGTCCCTCTGGGGATGGTTCTTCACTACAGAAAATAGAAAGGATTAAAAGTGAAATGCTGAGCCCAGCCTTTCCCATTCCAGCCACAACGGACTTGTGGCTTCTGCCTGCAGCATTCATTTAAACAGTACTTGCAAAATGATTAATCAATGAAAGAGTGAGGCCCTACATCTTTCAAGAGGGCGGTCTGAGTGTCAGAGAATGCAGTAAATGACATTTTCCCTACGATGCATGGTGGTTCAGACAGAAGCCTTGACTCTCCATAGAATTCTTTTTTATTTTCCCATATGTAGCCATTAGATTATTGCCTCTCCCAGCAAAGAAAGAGATAGCATACTTTTGCCCCTGTAATTGAACTTCGATGCTGAACTAAGAATCTCACATCTATCATATGAATATTCATAGAAGCACATTTAGGTCTTTAGTTCATTGCCAAAAAACAGGGATCTCTTGAGCTCAGAGGATGTCTTTCCCAGAGAAACAAAGCCTTCCTCTAAGAGGGGGTCAGGACTATGGGCAGACACAGCACCAGTACCACTAGTACCCACATACAATAAATGATAAATAAATATGTGATGAATGAATGAATGAACTCAGGGAAGGAAATCAGGAGACCAGTCTCCCTGGCCTCTAACTGGCTATCTGTCCTTGAGAAATCATATCCTTGCTCTGGGTCTCAGTTTTTCTTGGCCTGGGATCAGGAAAGTCTATTCATTCCAACTGTTAAAAAGCAAAAGTATTCGAAATACTCTGTACGGGAAGTTCTTAGGCTTAAAAATATGTTCCAGGAACCCTATTGAGAAAATGCCTTTGCTGGGTGGAAGTAGCTAGATTGATTACAATTGTGTGACAGTCACAAAAAATGTTTACGCCAGCCACTTCCAGCAGCTTCAACAATTGCTCCTGAGATGAAAAGGGGAGTGAGAATAAACAGTACACCTAATCTTCATAGCTATTCTCTAGATCAAGCTGGATTTCAACAAAATTCAAAATTAAACAGTTTGTCCTTTTTCATTCTCTCCCTTCTTTGTGTGTTAGGTTTAATATTTTTTTAAATCTCTTAAAATAACCTGTTATTGCAGAAACAGAACATATGATAAAAATGCAAACAAGTGAAACATAAAAAATAAAAACATCACATTTTTATTATGCAGAGATTTCCACTGTGAACACCTAGTACACATCATTCTGGGTCATTTTCTACATATGTATGTACATATGTGTGTGGGTTTAACTGAAATGAGATCATATACTTTTTTATGATCTATTTTTCAATCAACAAACTCTACATTATTTCTACTAATATTGACACAATATTCATATTTTCCCAACTGACCCCAAACTCTCCTCTAGCTGGCTTGTTCAAACTAATATCAAACCCAGGACAGTGGTCACATTGCATCTTTTAACTTTTCCCTTCAGTATCTTTTAACCTAGTTCGCTACCCTCCTCCTCCTCTGAATTTGGATTTGTTGTTCCCTTGCAGCGTTTTTTAGCTGTTCTCATACAATGGAAATTCAGTGTAAAGAAATCGCATCACATGAGAAGACGTAGTATCTTCACACACCATTGGAATGCTCAGCCTGACCCCTGGATTAGTGTGATGATGGTCTCCTGTCACATCGGACTGGAAAGTATTCCACTTGCCTCTGAGCATGTGACTCTGTGCTGTTGTTCTGGCACACTAGGGACATTCAATCATCCTTCAACCATCTGCCTAATGATTTTTAACATGTCGATCTTGACTACCTGGGTCAATACTTTCATTATGGTTTCCAAAATGACATTTCCCTATTCCTTTCCTTTTTTGCACAACGTCCATTCCCCTTTGAGCATCACAATTGTCCCAGACACTTGTGGATTCTCAGGGTGCCACATCAATGTATACCCTATACCCTTCCCGCCATGATGACCATACATAAAGGTGCAAGTGTCCACGTTTGTATCATACTGTTCAGCATGGAGAAGGTTAACCCTGGTCACATCCTCATGAAAAAGTGCCTGATACTTCTCTGTTTTATAACAACACTACTTGAAATGACATCCATGTAAGGAAGTTGGGATGGGTCATCAACTTCCTACGTGGGATCATGAATTAGATATTGAAAATAGGCATACTCTAAAGTACTTTGCCTTTGTATAGGAAATATTTAAAAGCTGGGGGGGCGGTTCCCTTATGGAGTTTACCCTCTTCCTCTCCCTCTCCCTTATCATTGACCCATCAGGCTCCTCTGTAACCTCTAGTAGAAAGGGACCAACCCTATCTAAGTCAAGTTCACTTGCCCCCATCAGTTGTCCTGTATGGCCCCCATCACCCCACTACACATGACTGTTGGGACAATAGGTTCCTGAAATTCTTGAGCTTTGGATACTGGAAGGGAAAGAACACAGTTTTATTGAGTTTATCTTGTACGCCGGGCATCCCGCTAGGAACATATCTTAGGTGAGGCAGCTATAACAGAATACCGCGCTGTCTGGGTAACTCATAAACATTAATTTACTTCTCAGTTCTGGAAGCTAGAAGTCTGTGAGCAGGATGCCAGCATGGTCAGGTTCTGGTGAAGACCCTCTTCCAAGCTGCAGGCTGCTGACTTCTCTCTGTGCCTTCACATGGTGGAAGGAGTAAGGAGCTCTCTGGGGTCTCTCCTGTAGGCATGGATGCCATTCATGAGGGCTCTGTCTTCATGACCTAATCACCTCCCAAAGGCCCCACCTCCTCCTACCACCACACTGGGGATTAAGTTTCAACATATGAATTCTGGGGGAACACACACACTCATTATACAGCAGAACATATCAATTTTATGGATAATACCAATTTTATGGATAAAGGAACTGAGGATAGAGATATTTAGATTTCTGACCTATGTTTCAGACTTTGAGTTGCGTATCTGACCACATCACCCTTACTTCATCATCGCTAATAGAATCTACCACCCATTCTATAGGCTAAAAATGGCACAGCTAGGGCATGGGCATGTGACCTAACCAGGCCAGTGATACTTAAGAAGTGTTCAAGGGGCTTCTGAAGTCAGTTTCCCGGGCTCATAGAAAGAAGTCCCTGAGAAGAATCTGCCCCTCTCCACTGTTTTTCTTTTCAGCCATAATCATGAAAGAATGTAACACCTGGAGCTATGGCGGCCATCTTGCTCCCATTAGAGAATACGTCTGAGGAGAAGCAAGCACACTGATGGTGGCAGAGCAGAAAGATGGACAGAACTGAGTACCTGATGGAATCAAGCTGCCTTACAAGCCGTGGAATTGCCCTGGATCCCAACTCCCTCTTACAGGAGATCATAAATATCATCTAAATAGCCTACTAATACACCTAAGAAAGCCAGGAGTGAGGGTTTGAACCCCACCCTGTCTCCTATGAAGATAGAAATTTCAACTCCCTGGTTCTCCTGGTTTGTTTCTAGGCCCTCAAATTCATAGGAGCCTCAGAGACTGCTTCCACGCCAAATTCCACCCAGCTGCCTGCAAATATGCGGCGTGACATTCAGCTCTCTACGTGACTTTGGTCTCTTCCTTAACTAGGACTTATTTTCCAATGATTTCGTCTGTGACCTGCTGCCAACATTGGTCTCAAGTCTGCCCCTCCACTGAGGTTTGAACATGCCCTTAGGATCCAGCTCTGGGAAAGGCGTCTCATGCACTAAACCTCTTCATAACTGCAAGGGCCAACAGAGGAACTTTGTTGCTGCCTGGTAACCCCAGTCAAATAAATGCTGGGCAAATGCTTTCAGTCTTCAGAATTCATTGGCCTTGTAGCTGTGCTTTCTGCTTACAGATTTGTTATCTATTCTCTATGACATATATACATATATATATATAAAATATATGATATATAGTCAGATATCTTTATGTCACTATATGTATAATTATATACTATATATGTATAATTATATATAATTATACACTATATACATATACATATATATGTGTGTGTGTATATGTGTATACACACATATATATATGAAGGAATGTTCCTACCCTCTGCAATATTGTTTTTTGGCAAGTAAGTGCATACTATTTACCCACATCAAAACTCACCTTTCACAAAGGCCATGTAATGTACTTTTATACTAAGGTTAAAGTGGCAGATAAAAACTTAAATCTAGGGGCACCTGTGTGGCTCAGTTGATTAAGTGACTGTCTTTGACTCAGGTCATGATCCTGGAGTCCCGGGATCCCACATCGGGCTCCCTGCTCAGCAGGGAGTCTGCTTCTCCCGCTGACCTCTCTCCTCTCATGTTCTCTCTCTCTCTCTCTCTCAAATAAATAAATAAAATCTTAAAAAAAAAAAAAAAAAAAAAA